>NC_057810.1:352239395-352572293 GCF_018294505.1 Triticum aestivum | reverse complement strand
GCGGAGCCCGGCGGCGGGGAGGCGGCGGCTCCCGAGCGGCGTGAGCGCGCGGGGAGGCGGCGGCGGCTGGGCCCGAGGGGACCGGGAGCGGGCCGAGCGGGCCGGCAGCGGTGATCGGTGGAGCAGGCCACGTGTCGCGCTGTGGTTGGCCACGGGCGGCGGCAGGATTCGTCCGGCGCGGACTGGACGTGTCCGGCGCGCGGAGGGAGCGCGGCTAGGGTTTCGGGATCCGGAATTTCGGAGGGGTGCACATGTTTATAGGTAGAGGGAGCTAGGAGACTCCAAATGAGGAGCGGTTTTCACCCACACGATCGTGATCCGACGACCAAGAGCATGGAAGTGACTTAGATGGGTTATTGGGCTTTTTTGGAGGGGTGTTGGGCTGCAACCCAAAAGAGGCCTTTGCGGATACCCAGTTAACTGTTGGAGTATCAAACGACCTCCAAATGGCACGAAACTTGACAGGCGGTCTACCGGTGCTATATCAAGGCTGCTTGGCAACCCTCGGGCCAGTCCGAGAATGTTTAACACCCGCTCACGAAAAGATACAAAAGGGGTGCACCGGTGCATGTGGGAGTGTCGGATTGCAAAACGGGCAACGGGGAAAATGCTCGGATGCATGAGACGAACACGTATGCAAATGAGATGCACATGATGACATGATATCAAATGCATGACATGAACAAAATGCAAAACGAAAGACAAAAACCCAACCACGGAGGGACAATCAAAACACATAGCCGAAAATGGCAAGACTTGGAGTTACAAATATGGAAAGTTACATCCGGGGTGTTACATTCGCCCAGTACATCTTTACACGGGCAAGGGCCATCCGTGCACCTTCTATGCATGTTGACCGCTTGACAGCGTCGATATGCGACACCGCATGAACAAGTTGTTGCACTAAACCAAAATAACTATTCGCAGTTCGTCCCTCAGGTCACAGCCAGTCCACGACATCCTTCATGGCAAGTCCGGATATCCTGTGGAGCTCGGCCCATTCGGCCATCTGCTCATTCAACAGTAGCGGACACCTTGGCATGCTAAACTATGACCAGAAAAGATGTTCCGCTTCATGGCCTTCTTGGGCTTGGAAAAACTACGTCGCATCAAAAGCACTCTTCGACAAGTCCAAATATGCGTTCGGAGAACTCCACATTTGATCAAGCGGGGCATACTTCGGATCGCCGAACTTAGTTCGTAATAAAAAGGGCTTCCCAGCCGCGATCTCCCCGGCTTGCCAAATCTCCTCTCGAGCCGCTCTGGCCTCTGACCGGGTGTCCCTTGCCGCTTGTAAGGCCTTCTCAAGGTCAACCGTTTTTTATTTGTTCTCTTTCTCGAGAAGTGCATATTGGCTAGTGGCATTGCTTAGCTCAGGCGCCATGTTGGATAATCTCTCCTCACTCAGGCGATGAGCAGCCTCTTCGGCTTTTAATTCACCAACTTCCATCTCAGCAGCCGTGTTGCTTATCCTAGCTTGCTCCTTGGCCCGGGCAAGCTCAGCCCGAAGGGTCTCCATGGCGGCAGCACCATCTGCAGTCAAGCATATTATAAATTCCAGCGTCATGCTCCTATTTGTACTCACTGACCGCCCAAAAGAGATACCTTGCGCCTCGTCTAGCCGCTTGTTCACAAGCGTGATGTCATCATCTGCTACGTCAAGTTGCCGCTTCAGTTCGGCAAATTCGACAACCCAGGCAGTGGCCGGGGCTGCAGCCGCCTGTGTACAAATTAGCAAAATTATTACCTGAGCTTATTTATCTTTTGATCCTCTGATCGCCCCGTTCGGAGAGCAACCAGAGTCTCAGGGGCTACTATCTATACACAGTGCACCTTGCGTTTATGGTACAATTAAAAAATGTTACATTACGTACCTCAAAGCCACTTAGCAGGCTCGTAAAAGTTTCATTCAATACGCTTTTTGCGGACGAAATTCTCTCAATAATCGTACGCATTAAGGTACGATGTTCCTCTGAGATAGGCGCTTGCCGCAGATGACTCGACCATATGTCTGGCTGTATATCGGATAGTCCGGGGCTTTTGTTGTTGGTCTCTCTAGGAGCCGAACACCCTGGACCCTGGGCGGCTGAAGAGTCATCTTCTAGCCTTGTCCTCCTTCGTGGAGCGGGAGAGATCCTCCGAGACGACACCTCAGGGTCGTCCTCCTTATGGGGCAGGGAAGTATGAGGCAGCGTTTCACTCTCCATCATCTCCGGAAGAAGATCACACGAGGACGAAGATTGTTGAGGGAGGCTATAGGCTGAACTGCAAAACATACGTTTCAGATATTACCCTCACAAACAAAAAAGAACGGGGTATGCTTATTAAACACATTTGTTCACTTACGGTTCGGCTAAAGGCTGGCCCCCTTGTGGGTACTGTGCGGCAATATCGCCTTCCGAATCGCGGCCCCTTGATAGGGATTTCTTCCCTCGCTTGGAGGTCTCTGCCTTCAGGTCTTCGAGGGCAGCTCTCTTATTCCCGTGGGGGAAGGAATGTTAGATTCTCCTCCCCGTTCATCCTCCGACACGAGAGTTCCGATTTCCTTGGATACAGTGTGTGACGTACCTCCGGTATGAAGGCCACTTTTGACCTCCCCACTCCTCTCCTTTTCTTCCCTCAACGGTACTTGATAAGGTGCCAGAGCCAGCATCCTGGTTAACACTGGATCTGCTGAGTTTTCAGGAAGAGGGGCCGAACACCTGATCCTCCCTGCCTTCTATACCCAGCCGTGGCCGAGTACGGTTTTCTCAGAGTTTCATTATGGGAAACTTAAACTAAAAACATGTTCGGAAATTGAGTGCTTATCGGGGAATCCGAATGGTTGCAGTCGAGGCCTGCGTCCTCTGTGGAGTCCGGACACCTTTTTCCTGATCCGAAGAATAATTCATACATCTCTTCGAGCGTTGTGCCGAAGAAGCGCTGAATGGTTCGTGGTCCTTCCAGATTGAACTCCCACATGCAGAGCGGTCGGCGGTGGCATGGCAAGAGCCGACGAACTAACATAACTTGGATTACCTTTATGAGATTGATGTCCTTCTTTAGAAGGTCTCGAATGCGGCTTTGCAGTATTTGAACTTCATCTAGCGATCACCAATCCAGCCCCTTGTTGATCCACGATGCAATCTGTGGCGGAGGGCCGGATCGAAAGGCGGGTGAAGCCACCCACTTTGTACCATGAGGTTCCGTGATATAAAACCACTCCCGTTGCCATAGGCTGGCAGCTGCGGTGAAGGAACCCTTTGGCCAGGCGATGTCGGCCAATTTGCTTATTAAAGCACCTCCGCACTCCGTGTGTCTCCCGTCTATTATCTTAGGCTTTACATAGAAGGTCTTGGGCCATAAGCCGAAGTGTGGAGAGATACGGAGGAAGGCCTCACAAACGATAATGAATGATGAGATGTAAAGGAAGGAGTCCGGAGCTAGATCATGGAAATCTAGTCCGTAGTAAAACATGATCCCTCGAACGAAGGGATGAAGGGAGAAACCTAGTCCCCGGAGGAAGTGAGGGATAAATACGACCCTCTCATTGGGTCAAGGAGTAGGGATAACCTTCCCTTGTGCAGGAAGCCTGTGAAGGATCTCTGCGGTCAAATACCTCGCCTCCCTGGGCTTCGTGATATCCTCCTCTATGACAGAAGAAGCCGACCACCGGCCTTGAAAGCTGGATCCGGACATGGCCTGGGGTTCAAAGCGACTAGCTAGACTTTGGGTGTTGGAACTCGAGGTGGGAGGAGGAGAGGAGTAGCATAGAGGAGAAAGGTGGGTCTTGGCCTCCTTATAAAGATGACGAATATCAAACATCCCCTACGTGGCCTTAAAACATGCATATTCCCAAGGAATCATACCAATGGGGCGGTTGGGTTACCCACGCCCGTGTTGATGGGAATCCCGCAATAAGGGGACACGATCTCTGCTTTGACAAGACATGCCAATGAAACCGCGCCTCGAAATACAAAGGGGCAGGCTAAAAATGGTTCAAATAAAGACCGGGCCGTGGCGTGATGTCACACTATGAGTTTTCAGCAGATTGGACTCGTGGGATATTATACTCTCTACAATGGTATGTGGAATTTTTTTGTAGAGCCAGACATGATTCTTATGTTGAAGATCTACTTTGGAGTATTCGGAGAAGGAACCCGCCTTGCAATGCGGAAGACAATCTGCGCGCCAGACTCATCGTCATTGAAGCCTGGTTCAGGGGCTACTGAGGGAGTCCTGGATTAAGGGGTCCTCGGACAGCCGGACTATATGCATATGCCGGACTGTTGGGCTATGAAGATACAATATAGAAGACTTCGTCCCGTGTCCGGATGGGACTCTCCTTTGCGTGGAAGGCAAGCTTGGCGATTTGGATATGAAGATTCCTTTCTCTGTAACCGACTCTGTGTAACCCTAGCCCCCTCTGGTGTCTATATAAACCGGAGGGTTTAGTTCGTAGGACAAGATCAATCATAATCATAGGCTAGCTTCTAGGGTTTAGCCTCTACGATCTCGTGGTAGATCAACTCTTGTAATACTCATATCATCAAGATCAATCAAGCAGGAAGTAGGGTATTTCCTCCATCGAGAGGGCCCTAACCTGGGTAAACATTGTGTCCCCCGCCTCCTATTACCATTATCCTTAGACGCATAGTTCGGGACCTCCTACCCGAGATCCGCCAGTTTTGACACCGACAACATGCTTCTTCTATGTTTTAGGGATGTGAGTAACATAGATCATATTGACCTCGGTTACCTCATTGGCAAACTTATTTTGGCCTCCATTATTGGGCTGCTCAGGTTCATCCTCGTCTTTGGTGTGATTTTGGGTTTTACTTTGACCCTCTGTCGCGACCTTGCCAGCTTGCTTAAAGACCCAACAATCCCTGTTGGTGTGAGTTACTGGTTTGTCCTGGGTGTCATGGATTTGGCATGACCGGTCTAGGATCCTGTTGAGTTGGCTAGGTCCGTCTTTGTTCTCTTTAAAGGGCTTCCTTTTCTGTCTGGATTTAGGTCCAGTGAACCCCGCGTTGACCGCAACATCTTCCGTATCGCTTCCGCCATTTTTATACCTTCACTTTTTTGTATTGCGCTTGGGTTTTCCATTGGCGTCGTGTATTTCCGAGGTGCCTGCCACCCTGTTGTGAATACTGCAGGCAAGCCAATTATGCTCTCCCATGCAAAAGCAAGTCATGAGTGAGATGAGGGCTACCATAGTCCTCGGCTTATCCTGTCCGAGCTGGCGGGCCAACCATTCATCTCGGATGTTGTTCTTAAATGCAGCGATGGCCTCGGCTTCAGAGCAGTCTATGATCTGGTTCTTCTTGGTGAGGAACCTGTTGCAGAACTTCCGTGCTGATTCGCCTAGCTACTGGGTGACACAGTTGAGGTCATCAACATACGGAGGTCGGACGTACGTGCCCTGGAAATTTTCTCAAAAAGCGTCCTCTAGGGCCTCCCAGCTGCCAATAGAATGAGGAGGCACGTTGTCAAGCCAATGCCTAGCCCACCCCTTTAGTTTGAACGACAAATATTTTATGGCATGGAGATCATCTCTGTTGGCCATGTGTATATGGAGAAGGAAGTCCCCGATCCATATAGCTGGTTTGGTGTTGCCATCGTTTAATTCTATATTGATGGGGTTAAATCCTTCAGGGAATTGATGTTCCATTACCCTGTCTATGAAGCAGATCAGATGGGCCAGACCTCGGAACTGAGGAGCATCTCGTCGGGGGTCGGGAGAGAGCCATGAGTAGGCCCCTTCTCAAGCATGGCCTTTCCTGTCCATCCAGGCATCATAGGCGTCAAGCCCAACGGGCGCGTGTCCTCTTGATCCATAGATGGACCGAGGAGGTGCCATGTTTGCCTCAGTGCCATGTCGAACATCATGATGGTATAGGTAATCCATGGGGTCCTTGCCATAATGGTGTGGAGGTGGCCAGTTGTTGGGGTTTTCCCGCATTGACCCGTCTCAGCCTCTAGGTGGTCGGTCATGGTCGTCAGCGAGCTCCTCATCAAACTCGACAGGAGACGCCTGTATGGGTATGATTTTGGGGCACTACGGCGCCTGTCTTGCATGTCTTGCTCGGCACAGAGCACTTCGACCCACTTTTCATTCAGTGTGTCGGTGTTGGCCTACAGCTATTGCTGCTTGCGCTTCATGCTCTGAGCCATCGCAATGAGGCGCAACCAGAAGTGCTCTTGTTCAAAAGGATCTTTAGGGAGGAGGTAGTGCTCGGTACCAATGCTCTCGTCCACCTTGGATTTTGGCATGTAGTTGTCGTCGGTCCCTTCAAAGAGGTCATCAAGATCTAAGTCCTCGAGATGTCCTTCGGGTGTGTCGTTCCACACTGGGGAAGCTTGATCGTCTCCCTTGGGGTTATAGGCATCACCAACTACTGGGTCGTCGTTGTCGGCGGTTGCGTTATTGCCGCTACATTCCGCATTGTTGCCTCTTATTCGTCTACGCCGACGTCTTGGAGGGGAATTGGGGGTATCCACCATGTAGAAATCATAGGTAGACATAGCAGGCCACCTGACATTGTTTACCAGAGGCAAGGTGTCTTCTGTAGGGCCATCGGCATCTTTGTCCATCCCTATAAAAAAAGATACATCCTTGACATTATGTCTTGAACGATTTTTTTCCTGTAATGGTTATGACACTTCTATGACGATAATTGTTAAAAAAACATGCATCATCCTAGATGTGATGGGCTACTACTTTATGACAAGAAACCATGATAGAAAATGGGCTTTTCGTCCTAGACGGGCCGGGGATGCACCTGAATGACATTCTTTGGGCCGTCTGTGACATCAAAAATCATGCTACAAGTGAGGGAGAGGAAATTTTCATGGAGTTCCCGATTACGGTGGGTTGTCTGGGCCGAGCGATGTCGTGTGGTTTGCGCGTTCCTCTCTCTCGTATGCGCGTGTGGTGCGAGCCGTGTCGCTATAAATGAACCCGAGCGTAAGGACTCCCCTTTCTAAACCAGAGCTATGGCACTGTTACGTACTAAAGTTGATCGATCGATCCCTTCGCTGCTAACTGAACCCGACCAATTCCTTCACTGATAACTGAACCGGATCGATCGCTACTGATGCTTACTGAAGCCGATCGAACCCCCGTGCGAGATGTAGCTATCCGGTTGGGTTGCCTCTGGATGAACAATGCTCGTTGCTGCTGCGCGCATGTGATACGTAGAACGAGTCAAGACATGGTGAGTCCAGACGGTTGGTTGCCTGTGGATGAAAATTTCCGGTGTGGGTTGGATGAACAGGTCCCCGGCCTTGTCCAGGCAATTGCCGCTGGATGAACATGACCCCGTGGTAGTACGTGGTTGGCGCTGGAGGAACAAGATCCCGAGGAGGCTGCCACACACCCCAGTTGGTTGGGGGTGGATGAACGGGACCCCGTGGAGGCTGGTTGAACAGTAGTCAGTGGAGGCTGGATGAGCCCGTGGATGAACAGTGGCTGGTGGAGGCTGGAGGAAGTCGACAGTGGATAAACAATCACATGTGGAGGCTAGAGGAAGTAAATGGAGGATGAACAGTAGCCCATGGAGGTTGAAGGTAGTCGATCGTTGATGAACAGTACCCGGTGGAGTCCCGTTTTGCGGTACGCCACACCCCTCCCGATGAATAGGACCCCACCTGTTACACCCTAGCTAGTCATGCATTAGAGTGTTGCATCATGTTTACTCTTTCATCAGAAACTTGAAATGGGGATGACAGAACCCCCAGTCCCCTCTGAAACCAACTAGGTTACTAAAATAATTTTTCAATGAACCTGAAATGCCCTTCTAAAATGCCCATCATTTTTGTCTTGGTTCAGAACCTCTGCCAAAAGTGGTGCACATTTTCCTAGGCCATCCTAGGGGTTTTGAATTAAATCATAAATATTTGAATTTGGGCATTTAAAATAATATAAAATATTTAAATGCTCAAATATCTCCAAACTAAAATGTTTCATGTTGGAAATAATCCAACTATGGGCCAGGAATAGTTTGGTGATTTTTGAAGTTGCCTAGGTATTTTATTAAATTCAACAAAGTTGCAGATATATATTAAATAAAAACAGAAACAGAAAAAAGGGGAAAACTTACCTGGCGCCACAGCAGGCCCACCAGCCAGCCCATCTGGCCGGCCCAGCCCGGCCACCGCTCCAGCGAGCTGCTTGGCTTGCCAGGCAGGCAGCCAAGGTGCTCGGCGGCGGCACCGCAGCTCGCCACGCAGCTGCACGCCGCCCTGCCTCCCCCTCTCACCGCCCTGATGGCCTGGACGAGCTCCACGTCGCGCCCCGACCCTCCTGGACACCTCCATTCGCCCCCAGTTCCTCTCCCTCGCGCTCCCACATCATGGCCGACACCACCGTCGCCGCACCTCCGCCGTAGCCGTGCTCCCCTTTGTCTCCACGCCGAGCCACCGTGTCCAGAAGCTCCGCCGTCCTCTACTCCTTCGAGCTAGCCGAGCCCCGAGCGCTCGCGTGCCTCGAAGCCGCCGCACCAACCTCGCCCGAACCGCCATCGCCGGAGATCCCCTTCGCCGTTGCCGCCGCAGCAGCTCGTCCCCGACCACGCCGTCCTTTCCATCAAGACCGCAGTGAGCTAGGCTAACTTCCCCTTCCTCTCTTTCTCTCTCTCGTGCACCACAGCGAGCGCACCAAGCTCACCCGCACGCGCCGTCGCGGACCTCGTCGCCGACGTGCTTCCGACCACACTCCGGCCACAAGATGGTGTCCATCTTACTCACCGAGTCCCACAGCACCTAGCTAGCCACTCCACGAGCCTCACCGACCCCTCTAGCGCCAAGTTCATCCTCGACCGAACCCCGATGGCCGCCAAAGTCGTCGCCGGCGCCAACTCCGGCCACCCCGACCCCAACGGACTCCGCCAAGAGCTGCGGTTTGTCCTCAGCTCCACTCCGGTGGTCTCCGCGGCCCCTTTGGTGGCCGAAATGGCCAAAACCACTCCCGCCGCCGCGTTTGGCTCGCCGGCGGCTAAACGCCGGCGTCGCTGGCATTGACTTTGACCACGGGTGGGCCCTGGTTGACTCCCCTGAGTCAATGACAGGTGGGGCCCAGCCCTGCTAATTATACAGGATTAGTTTTAATTAAATCTTAATTAAAATAATCACCCTGACATGCGGGACCCACTGTCAGGTTTGACCCAGACCTGTTCCGTTGACCTGCTGACGTCACACTGACGTCAGGCTGACGCAGTAATTGATTTTCTGGATTTAAATTTAAATCAGGAAATTCCAGAATATTATTTAAACTTTAAAAATTCATAACTTTTATTCTGTAACTCCAAATTGGACAAATTATATATGAAAAATGATCAGAAAAATCCAATCTATCCATCTGTACTATTTTAATGCATGATCAAACAAGTTAAATTGATGTTTTAAGCAGAACAAGGAAAAGCACTTTAAAAGGCCATATTTGAATTTGAAATTCGAATCCTTGATTCAAATTTGTTCAAACCCTTCTAGTTTTAGTTGCATTGGCCCAACACACTCATATTGCCATGTTTCATGCATGCATCATATTGTTGCACATTGTTTGGTGATGCTTGTGTATCGATGTCCTTTACGACAGGTTCTGCCCCCGAGGAGTACCGTGATTACCCTAACGAAGAACCGTATCAGTGCATCGAACCATCAGGCAAGCAACCAACCATTTGATCATATCGATACAATCCCATGTTCTCGCTCCTGCTCTCTTTTACTGCATTAAGACAACGCGTTTCAAACTGCTGTGTGCTACGGTAGTTGAACCCATTTCCTCTGCATGACCTGTCATTGCCACAGTAACTAGATGAAACCCACTAGCATGTGTAGGAGTTGTTTGAGCCATATGTATGTGTTGTTCCTACCTTGCTATGCCTGCTATGCTTAGAGTCGTGTCAGGTCTGGTTCATCGGGGTGATGGGCTAGAGTGAAATGATTATGCCGGTAATGAGAGTGGTGTGATGAACACGATTTGGTAAAGGTATCGATGAGAGGCCATGTAGGAGTACATGGTGGGTTGTTTCATTGAAGCCGACCTTAAGCACTGAGATCTGTATGTGTGATTTAAGAATCAGCTACTACCATGCATTGGGCCCGAAACCAATGGACCCTCTCGGCTTCTTATTCACCCTAGTTCTCCGTCCAGGAGTTGCAAGTAGTTTCTGGTGTTTGTAGCCTACTGGAGGCCGTGGACAGCGCTGACCGTAGGGGTGGGCTGTGATGCGGTAGGTACGTGGCACGGTGTACCGAATACCCGTTAGGTATCTCGGGAACCCTGTTCACATCGTTCGGGGCCGTATGGGAAACCTCGGCCGGACTCCCTGCGGATGGAACTTGAATAGGCGATAAACCCGGACTGGAGGCTTAGGTGATTAGGTAGGTCGTGGCCGACACCCACGTTGGGCTTCCGCTTGAAGGTTGCCGAGTACATGTCGTGTAAGCGACGGTAAGTGGTGAGAGCGTGTATGAAGAGGTACACCCCTGCAGGGTTAACATGATCTATTCGAATAGCCGCGTCCGCGGTAAAGGACTACTTGGTTGCCTATACAGTTCATAGACAAGTAAATGGAAACTACTAAAAGCCTCAAGATAAGTGTGAGTGCCGAGGATGGCTCTTCCGTAGGAAGACGGAGGTGGATCCTCGGTAGTGTATTGAAGTGGTGAGTAGTGGACTCGTGTGCGCAAAACCATTTCAAGTTGGAGTATCGTAGGATAGCCTAGCCAAGAGTCAAAGCTGGCTTGCTGCAATAACTCCACCAACCCTTCTTGATAATATGCATGTATGTAGGATCTGATGTAAGTCTTGCTGAGTACCTTTGTACTCATGTTGCTATAATCTACATTTTTACAGAAGACGCTGCAACCCCTTCTGATGGGTTCTATGTAGACGTTGACATCAACGAGTAGGCTAAAGACCCAGGTGGTGACCCTGAGCTTGTGAAGGACCACGTAGTATAGTAGGCTTTCCAAGCCTCTTTTATTTTACTAGTTGTCTGTACTCAGACAAGTTACTTCCGCTGCTAGTTTGTATGACTGTATGACTTGTATGTTGGGTCGTGAGACCCGTACCTTTGTGTATGTTATGTATGGCTCCCTGAGCCTTAAATAAAGTACTTGTGTCATAGAGTCATGTTGTGATGCTTCGTTGTATTTGCACATATCGAGCATATTGTGTGTATGATTGAAATGCTTGGTATGTGTGGGATCTGACTATCTAGTTGTTTATCTTTAGTAGCCTCTCTTACCGGGAAATGTCTCCTAGTGTTACCGCTGAGCCATGGTAGCTTGCTACTGCTCTGGAACACTTAGGCTGGCCGGCATGTGTCCTTCTTCGTTCCTATGTTTGTCCCTTCGGGGAAATGTCACGCTTTGAGTACCGGAGTCCTGTTAGCCCGCTACAGCCCGGTTTACCGGAGTCCTGTTAGCCCAGTGCTACAGCCCGGACCCACTTGCTGATGACCGACACGTTCGAAGCTGGGTCATGGATGCCTGTCCCTGTAAGTCTGTGCCACTTTGGGTTTACGACTAGTCATGTCAGCCCGGGCTCCTTATCATATGGATGCTAGCGACACTATCATATACGTGAGCCAAAAGGCGCAAACGGTCCCGGGAAAAGGTAAGACGACACCCGTGGGGATACCGTGCGTGAGGCCGCAAAGTGATATGAGGTGTTACCGGCTAGATCGATGTGACATCGAGTCGGGGTCCTGACAGCGTTGGTATCAGAGCCGGACTGCCTGTAGGTTCTCCAAGCCAAACTGGTCGATGTTGAGTCTAGAAATTCTTTAGTTATATGTAAGGGAATTGTTTGTGGGTTGGAACGTAAGGCTCTGTTTACTCCTTTATCTTATGACTTTCTGATCTGAGTTAGTCCATTCTTCCACCGGGGGTTAAGCAATTAGGATCTGTTCTCTCTATCAGGATCACGAGTTACTAATCAGTAGTACCTTATAAGTTTGATGGTTACAAGCCTAGTTCAGTTCTACTACCACCTTATGTTGTTAGAATGGATTCAGAACTTTGATATGATGATGTTGAGTGTGTACGAAATCCTTTGTCAAATGTCTCAAAATCCTTTCTGAGCATTTACAGCTGTTATGCTGCCGAAATTTTGCTAGAAATTCTAATGCCTTTGCATTATGATTGTGCTTTCAGATGGCCACTCGCGACCTCAATCAAGTGGTTCGCCTGACTCGATGTCTAGATGTACCCGGCCATACTGCCAAGTTGGTCAGGGTAATGACTGAGGCTGGATACCGTTGGTATCCCGAGTACACGGTCGAAGAGCAATTCCGAGATTTTAATCAAAGCCAGTATCTCTGCACTGTCAGGATATTTCCATCTTATCCTGGATCCACCGAGCCTCTTCACTTCTCCTATGGACTCGGGGTTACTATTGAGATGGCTGTGCAGGACGCCGCCTACTCTATGATGACCATTATGCGAGTCAGATCTGGTTTATTTCAGGACTCTGATCTCCGGTATATGCCAGGATCACTTCCGGGAGCACAAGGGTATCTCCAGGCTATTTATGCTGACCCCACTCAGGAGGATTCACGGACTCGCACCACTGCTGAGATGCTTGAGGATAAGGACCGTGAAAATCGGGCCTTGAGGTTAGAGCTCTTCAATACCCGTGCTGACCACTGGGCCACTTTGACTCGGTTCGCACCGGCGGTGCAAGCTGGATTTTCAGATATGCGCGATCTCTATCCTGTGAGATCTGCTCTGCCAGACGTGATGGGTTGGCGTGATGTAGGAGGCATCACCCCACCTCGCGGTCCCCGCAGGCCACCGTCTGTTGGTCCAAGGCCTCATCCTAGCCCCTATGGTCCACAAGCTCCGCGAGACCGTCTGTTTCCGGATGATCATGTTGAACTTCCAGGCTATGGAGGCGACTTCTACGAGGACTACTATAGATCGGTCTGAGTTAGTGGTAGTATCACTGGTTCGCACTAGCTGTGTCTTCTATCGTCCCGCGTGACTCGTGGGATATGACCTAGTTTGTACTCTTTTCGGAGGTGTAGAAAAATAATGTATAGGAGCTTGGGATGCCTCCGATGAGATGTAATCCTCTTTTCACCGTATTAGTACTTTGTTTGGTCTTGTACTAAACCCTGTATGGTGTGTATGACGGTGGAATAAAAGAAGCAGTTACTGTATCTAGCATGTCATACGGATGATCATCTTGCATTCCGAGTTATTCCTTACATTATGTATCCTATGTCGGAAATTTATCATCCTGACTAAATCATTGTCTTGTTTACCTAGGATGGTCAACACGCACACTAACCCTGCTCCTCAAGAGCAGGCCGAAGGCAGTGAAGTCAGGGATGCAAATCTGCCTCATCCTCCTTCACTAGCCGAGGTTATGATGGAATCTGAGAGAAACAAGCGGGAGACCAACCGTTTGTTGGAGCGTATTGAATAGAACACAGCACACCATCAGAGGACTAACGTGGTGTCACTCAGTGATTTTATCAAATTACATCCACCCACGTTCCACCACTCCGTCGAGCCTCTCGATGCTGATGACTGGCTTCGCAGTATCTCTCACAAACTGCGTTCCGCGCTGGTAGCGGAGGCTGACAAGGTCACCTTTGCTGCATATCATCTTGAAGGCCCCGCCAGTCTATGGTGGGAGAATTATGGAGCTATGCGCCCAGCGGGCCATGTCACTACTTGGGCTGAGTTCAGCGAGGCTTTCCGTGAACATCACATTCCGGAGGGTCTCATGGACCGTAAACGTGAGGAATTCTGCAATTTCACCCAAGGCCGACTTTCTGTGGATGTTTATAGAAGGGAGTTTGGTAATCTCGCACGATATGCAACCGAGGAAGTTTCTACTGATGCCAAGAAGCAAGCAAGGTTCCATAAGGGACTTAGTCCTGAGCTTCGCCGCGACCTCCGTCTGCATGAGTGCACATCTTTTCAGAAACTTGTCAACAAAGCCATCAGTGCTGAAACTGGTCAGACTGACTATGATGCAACACGCAAGCATGGCCGTGACATGGGTTCCTCATCCGGTGCTGGTCCTCAGAAGCGCCGCGTGTGGGTACCCAACACCGCCCTGCCACCCAGGTTCACACCGAGGCCATCTTTCCAGGCGCCTCGCCCCATTCAACAGTCTGCTCCAGCCAAGCCCTATGGGGGTCCAATCAATAATGCTCCTCCACGTACCAGTTCCGTGACTTGTTTCAAGTGTGGGGAATCTGGTCACTATATGCGTGAGTGGCCTCAGACCAACCCCAACCAATCTGCTAAAGCTGTTGGCCGTGGCAAGCCGACAGGGAAAATATTTCACGCCAGACCGGTCACCGCTTCACGTGGCCATGTCAACTGTATCTCTGCCGAAGAAGCTCAAGAGGATCCCAACGTCGTTCTCGGTATGCTTCTTGTAAATTGCCACCCGACATCTGTTCTTTTCGATACAGGAGCCTCTCATTCTTTTATATCCGAAAATTATGCTCGTTTGCATAACGTTGCATTCTGTGACATGCCATCCACTATGGAAATTTCTACCCCTGGTTCTAGATGGCAGACCTCTAGGGTAAGTTATGGAAATGAAATCCAAGTCGACAGACTTGTTTTTCTCGCGTCTTTGATAGCCCTTAAATCTTCAGATATTAATATCATTTTGGGTATGGACTGGATGTCAGCTCATCAAGCCAAAATTGATTGCTTCTCTAGGACTGTTCAACTCACCCATCCTTCGGGGAAGATAGTCAATGTCTTGACCCGAATAGCCAAGCGACAATTATATTCTCTTAACGCCAGCCCTTTGCCAGACCTTGAGGACATTCCGGTAGTCCGTGACTTCCCGGATGTCTTTCCAGAGGAATTGCCAGGTGTTCCACCTGACAGGGATGTTGAGTTCGTAATCGACCTCATCCCCGGAACCGTTCCGATTGCTAGAAGACCTTATAAGATGGCACCACTAGAATTAGCCGAGCTTAAGAAACAACTCGATGAGTCCTTGAAAAAGGGTTTCATCCGACCTAGCTCATCTCCGTGGGCTTGCCTCGTCCTATTCGTCAAGAAGAAGGATGGTACGGACCGGATGGTTGTAGATTACCGACCTGTCAATTTGGTCACAATCAAGAACAAATATCCACTTCCCAGGATCAACGATCTGTATGATCAGCTCGCTGGATCCTCAGTCTTCTCCAAGATGGATTTGAGGTTGGGCTACCATCAAATCAAAATCAGAAACGGGGACATTCCTAAAACGGCCTTTGTTACTCGTTATGGCCAATACGAGTACACCGTCATGTCCTTCGGATTAACCAACGCTCCAGCCACCTTTTCTCGGTTAATGAACTCAATCTTCATGGAGTATTTGGATATATTCGTCGTTGTTTACCTCGATGATATGCTCATCTACTCCAAGAACGAGGAAGAACATGCCGAACATCTAAGGCTAGTGTTGAAGAAACTTCGAGAGCATCGCCTTTATGCCAAATTTTCTAAATGTGAATTCTGGTTGCCAGAAGTGACCTATCTGGGTCATGTAATTTCTGGTAAAGGTATTGCTGTTAACCCTGAGCGAGTTCAAGCCGTCCTTAATTGGACTCCACCTGAATCGGTCAAGCAAGTTCGGAGTTTTCTAGGCTTAGCGAGCTATTGTCGTCGCTTTGTCGAGAACTTCTCCAAGGTTGCTAAACCTCTAACCGAACTCCTCAAGAAAGATAAGAAGTTCGAATGGACTCCACAATGTGAGCACAGCTTTCAGGAACTGAAAAGACGCCTGACCTCTGCTCCCGTACTGGTACCGCCGGACTTCTCCAAGGACTTTGTTATCTACTGCGACGCCTCGTGACAAGGACTAGGTTGCATTCTCATGCAAGATCGACACGTAATTGCCTACGCTTCACGGCAATTGCACCCACATGAGGAGAATTATCCTACTCATGATCTAGAGCTTGCAGCCGTAGTCTATGCACTTAAGACCTGGCGACATTACCTCCTCGGTAATCGTTGTGAAATATTCACTGATCACCAAAGTCTGAAGTACATTTTCACCCAACCGGATTTGAATCTCAGGCAGAGACGTTGGGTTGAATTGATCACAGACTTCGACTTAGGAATAACCTACACCCCAGGGAAAGCCAACGTCATGGCTGATGCGCTAAGTCGTAAATCTTATTGTAACAACCTGATGTTACAACAAAGTCAACCGCTTCTCCATGAGGAATTTCGGAAGCTTAACCTTCACATTGTACCTCAAGGTTTTCTTTCCACCTTGGTGGCAAAACCTACCCTTACGGATCAAATTATCAAAGCACAGAAGGTAGATCCGGGAATCTCCCGCATCAAGAGGAACATTCAGAAAGGAACTGCGGATTGTTTCTCCATTAATGATCAAGGAGTCGTATACTTCGGGAATCGACTAGTGGTTCCCAAAGTGTGCAACCTAAGGCGATTAATCCTTAAGGAAGCTCATGAATCTCCTCTCACCATTCATCCCGGTAGTACTAAGATGTATCAGGACCTACGCCAGAGGTTCTGGTGGACTAGGATGAAGAGAGAAATTGCTCAGTATATTGCAAATTGCGACGTCTGTCGTCGTGTAAAAGCAGAGCACCAACGGCCTGCTGGCACCCTTCAACCCTTAGCTATTCCTGAATGGAAATGGGATAAAATTGGTATGGATTTCATTACCGGTTTTCCCAGGACCAAGAGAGGGAATAATGCTATTTTCGTCGTGGTCGATCGTCTTTCCAAAGTAGCCCATTTCTTACCTGTTCGTGAGAGTATAACCGCTAGTCAGCTGGCAGATTTGTACATCTCCCGAATAGTGTCCCTCCATGGTGTTCCTTTGGAAATTAACTCGGATCGAGGAAGTCTTTTCACCTCTCGATTTTGGGAAAGTTTCCAAAATGCTATGGGGACTCGTCTCTCCTTTAGCACCGCTTTCCACCCTCAGTCGAGTGGTCAAGTGGAACGCGTCAATCATATTCTAGAAGACATGCTTCGAGCCTCTGTTATCTCATTCGGAATGGACTGGGAGAAGTGCCTTCCATTTGCCGAATTCGCCTACAACAACAGCTATCAATCTAGCTTGGGTAAAGCCCCTTTTGAAGTTCTCTATGGACGACAATGTCGAACACCCCTTAACTGGTCAGAGACCGGGGAAAAACAATTCTTTGGCCCGGATATGATTCAGGAAGCAGAAGAACAAGTTCGCATTGTTCGTGAAAAGTTGAAAACAGCCCAATCTCGTCAAAAGAGTCAATATGACCGAAAGCATAAGGCTATGACTTTCGAGGTTGACGAGAAGGCTTATCTTCGGGTCACCCCTCTGAAGGGAACCCATCGTTTCGGTATCAAAGGCAAATTGGCTCCTCGTTACATTGGACCTTTTCGCATTCTCGCCAAACGAGGAGAAGTTGCCTACCAATTGGAACTACCTCCGCACCTCTCCAGGGTCCACGATGTCTTCCACGTTTCTCAACTCAGGCGTTGCTTCTCGGATCCTATCCGTGAAGTGGACCACGAAACGCTTGATCTCCAAGATAATCTTACATATCGAGAGTACCCCGTTCGTATCCTCGATCAGGCCGAACGTACCACCCGACGTCATAATATCAAGTTTCTCAAAGTGCAATGGTCGCACCATTCTGAGGATGAAGCAACTTGGGAAAGGGAGGATCGTCTTCGACTTGAATATCCCGCCTTCTTCCTGGAGGAACCCAAATCTCGGGACGAGATTCTTTTGAGTGGGGGTGAGTTGTCACACCCTAGCTAGTCATGCATTAGAGTGTTGCATCATGTTTACTCTTTCATCAGAAACTTGAAATGGGGATGACAGAACCCCCAGTCCCCTCTGAAACTAACTAGGGTTACTAAAATAATTTTTCAATGAACCTGAAATGCCCTTCTAAAATGCCCATCATTTTTGTCTTGGTTCAGAACCTCTGCCAAAAGTGGTGCACATTTTCCTAGGCCATCCTAGGGTTTTTGAATTAAATCATAAATATTTGAATTTGGGCATTTAAAATAATATAAAATATTTAAATGCTCAAATATCTCCAAACTAAAATGTTTCATGTTGGAAATAATCCAACTATGGGCCAGGAATAGTTTGGTGATTTTTGAAGTTGCCTAGGTATTTTATTAAATTCAACAAAGTTGCAGATATATATTAAATAAAAACAGAAACAGAAAAAAAGGGGAAAACTTACCTGGCGCCACCGCAGGCCCACCAGCCAGCCCACCTGGCCGGCCCAGCCCGGCCACCGCTCCAGCGAGCTGCTTGGCTTGCCAGGCAGGCAGCCAAGGTGCTTGGCGGCGGCACCGCAGCTCGCCACGCAGCTGCACGCCGCCCTGCCTCCCCCTCTCGCCGCCCTGATGGCCTGGACGAGCTCCACGTCGCGCCCCGACCCTCCTGGACACCTCCATTCGCCCCCAGTTCCTCTCCCTCGCGCTCCCACGTCATGGCCGACGCCACCGTCGCCGCACCTCCGCCGTAGCCGTGCTCCCCTTCGTCTCCACGCCGAGCCACCATGTCCAGAAGCTCCGCCGTCCTCTACTCCTTCGAGCTAGCCGAGCCCCGAGCGCTCGCGTGCCTCGAAGCCGCCGCACCAACCTCGCCCGAACCGCCATCGCCGGAGATCCCCTTCGCCGTCGCCGCCGCAGCAGCTCGTCCCCGACCACGCCGTCCTTTCCATCAAGACCGCAGTGAGCTGGGCTAACTTCCCCTTCCTCTCTTTCTCTCTCTCGTGCACCACAGCGAGCGCACCAAGCTCACCCGCACGCGCTGTCGCGGACCTCGTTGCCGACGTGCTTCCGACCACACTCCGGCCACAAGATGGTGTCCATCTTACTCACCGAGTCCCACAGCACCTAGCTAGCCACTCCACGAGCCTCACCGACCCCTCTAGCGCCAAGTTCATCCTTGACCGAACCCCGGTGGCCGCCAAAGTCGTCGCCGGCGCCAACTCCGGCCACCCCGACCCCAACGGACTCCGCCAAGAGCTGCGGTTTGTCCTCAGCTCCACTCCGGTGGTCTCCGCGGCCCCTTTGGTGGCCGAAATGGCCAAAACCACTCCCGCCGCCGCGTCTGGCTCGCCGGCGGCTAAACGCCGGCGTCGCTGGCTTTGACTTTGACCACGGGTGGGCCCTGGTTGACTCCCCTGAGTCAATGACAGGTGGGGCCCAGCCCTGCTAATTATACAGGATTAGTTTTAATTAAATCTTAATTAAAATAATCACCCTGACATGCGGGACCCACTGTCAGGTTTGACCCAGACCTGTTCCGTTGACTTGCTGACGTCACACTGACGTCAGGCTGACGCAGTAATTGATTTTCTGGATTTTAATTTAAATCAGGAAATTCCAGAATATTATTTAAACTTTAAAAATTCATAACTTTTATTCTGTAACTCCAAATTGGACAAATTATATATGAAAAATGATCAGAAAAATCCAATCTATCCATCTGTACTATTTTCATGCATGATCAAACAAGTTAAATTGATGTTTTAAGCAGAACAAGGAAAAGCACTTTAAAAGGCCATATTTGAATTTGAAATTTGAATCCTTGATTCAAATTTGTTCAAACCCTTCTGGTTTTAGTTGCATTAGCCCAACACACTCATATTGCCATGTTTCATGCATGCATCATATTGTTGCACATTGTTTGGTGATGCTTGTGTATCGATGTCCTTTACGACAGGTTCTGCCCCCGAGGAGTACCGTGATTACCCTAACGAAGAACCGTATCAGTGCATCGAACCATCAGGCAAGCAACCAACCATTTGATCATATCGATACAATCCCATGTTCTCGCTCCTGCTCTCTTTTACTGCATTAAGACAACGCGTTTCAAACTGCTGTGTGCTACGGTAGTTGAACCCATTTCCTCTGCATGACCTGTCATTGCCACAGTAACTAGATGAAACCCACTAGCATGTGTAGGAGTTGTTTGAGCCATATGTATGTGTTGTTCCTACCTTGCTATGCCTGCTATGCTTAGAGTCGTGTCAGGTCTGGTTCATCGGGGTGATGGGCTAGAGTGAAATGATTATGCCGGTAATGAGAGTGGTGTGATGAACACAATTTGGTAAAGGTATCGATGAGAGGCCATGTAGGAGTACATGGTGGGTTGTTTCATTGAAGCCGACCTTAAGCACTGAGATCTGTATGTGTGATTTAAGAATCAGCTACTACCATGCATTGGGCCCGAAACCAATGGACCCTCTCGGCTTCTTATTCACCCTAGTTCTCCGTCCAGGAGTTGCAAGTAGTTTCTGGTGTTTGTAGCCTACTGGAGGCCGTGGACAGCGCTGACCGTAGGGGTGGGCTGTGATGCGGTAGGTACGTGGCCGGGTGTACTGAATACCCGTTAGGTATATCGGGAACCCTGTTCACATCGTTCGGGGCCGTATGGGAAACCTCGGCCGGACTCCCTGCGGATGGAACCTGAATAGGCGATAAACCTGGACTGGAGGCTTAGGTGATTAGGTAGGTCGTGGCCGACACCCACGTTTGGCTTCCGCTTGAAGGTTGCCGAGTACATGTAGTGTAAACGACGGTAAGTGGTGAGAGCGTGTATGAAAAAGTACACCCCTGCAGGGTTAACATGATCTATTCGAATAGCCGCGTCCGCGGTAAAGGACTACTTGGTTGCCTATACAGTTCATAGACAAGTAAATGGAAACTACTAAAAGCCTCAAGATAAGTGTGAGTGCCGAGGATGGCTCTTCCGTAGGAAGACGGAGGTGGATCCTCGGTAGTGTATTGAAGTGGTGAGTAGTGGACTCGTGTGCGCAAAACCATTTCAAGTTGGAGTATCGTAGGATAGCCTAGCCAAGAGTCAAAGCTGGCTTGCTGCAATAACTCCACCAACCCTTCTTGATAATATGCATGTATGTAGGATCTGATGTAAGTCTTGCTGAGTACCTTTGTACTCATGTTGCTATAATCTACATTTTTACAGAAGACGCTGCAACCCCTTCTGATGGGTTCTATGTAGACGTTGACATCAACGAGTAGGCTAAAGACCCAGGTGGTGACCCTGAGCTTGTGAAGGACCACGTAGTATAGTAGGCTTTCCAAGCCTCTTTTATTTTACTAGTTGTCTGTACTCAGACAAGTTACTTCCGCTGCTGGTTTGTATGACTGTATGACTTGTATGTTGGGTCGTGAGACCCGTACCTTTGTGTATGTTATGTATGGCTCCCTGAGCCTTAAATAAAGTACTTGTGTCATAGAGTCATGTTGTGATGCTTCGTTGTATTTGCACATATCGAGCATATTGTGTGTATGATTGAAATGCTTGGTATGTGTGGGATCTGACTATCTAGTTGTTTATCTTTAGTAGCCTCTCTTACCGGGCTCCTAGTGTTACCGCTGAGCCATGGTAGCTTGCTACTGCTCTGGAACACTTAGGCTGGCCGGCATGTGTCCTTCTTCGTTCCTGTGTCTGTCCCTTCGGGGAAATGTCACGCTTTGAGTACCGGAGTCCTGTTAGCCCGCTACAGCCCGGTTTACCGGAGTCCTGTTAGCCTAGTGCTACAGCCGGGACCCACTTGCTGATGACCGACACGTTTGAAGCTGGGTCATGGATGCCTGTCCCTGTAAGTCTGTGCCACTTTGGGTTTACGACTAGTCATGTCAGCCCGGGCTCCTTATCATATGGATGCTAGCGACACTATCATATACGTGAGCCAAAAGGCGCAAACGGTCCCGGGAAAAGGTAATACGACACCCGTGGGGATACCGTGCGTGAGGCCGCAAAGTGATATGAGGTGTTACCGGCTAGATCGATGTGACATCGAGTCGGGGTCCTGACACCACCTCACCCTTAGCCGCTCGAACAAAAGTGTGTTTCCTCCGTTTTGTGGTACGCTAGACCCTTCCCGATCAACAGGACCCCATTTCGACCATGGGAACCTGAGAAGAAGTATGTTTCCTCTGTTTTGCGGCACGCTCGGCCCCTCCCGATGAACAGGGTCCCATTTCAATTGTAGCCGGTTGAATAGAAGGCCATTTCCTCCGTTCTGCGGTACGCCAGACCCCATTTCGGCTGTTCCGTCCGAGCCGGTTGGGTCCCATTGAACATGACGCATTCCGACCCAGTCAGTTGCCTCCTGATGAACACAATGTTGTTTCTCCGTTCTGACGCATCTGGTTGGCTCTAGATGAACATGACACCGTTGTTGTCGTGTTTATGTGCGAGTACATGTTCAAGACCCTACCCGTATGTACGTACAAGGCCATATTTTTTTCCCTATGGTTGTACGTACATGTACATGATTTAGACGGGACCGCCTGAACTACTACATCGGGGGCTCCACCGATCGACCAGTATGTACGTACACGTTTGCGACCAGACAGATTAGCGAATGATGCTTCGACCTGGTAGGTCCCAACTATCAGGGCGATAAAGACGCACATTCTTGCGTGCGAAGATATAGCTGATGGCTCCCAGCTTTCATAGGGTGGGATCATATTTTTTTGCATAAGGAGGCACTTCCTTGTGTCCGAAGATGTAACTGGTGGGTCCTAGCTATAAGGGGAAGGAAACATTTCTTCGCTTAATAGGAGGGACTTTCCTTGTGTGCGACTCCGTTGACATGCGACCATGGACCTCGTGGGTCCCAGCTATCAGCCTCTCCATGTACAGTCCTCTTCCGATGACTTTGTTTGTTGACCACGACGCATCGAGCGCAGCAAGGTGGTGCACGACGGCGAGGTCCCGAACGGGAACGACCCCGAGATGGGGAAGATGCGGCAGTGGGGTAGCAGCTGGAGAGGAGTACGACGTACGAGGGTTGACTGGTTTAGTGCAGCCTGGGGCTGCAGTCAGCGGAGAATAGCAGGAGGGATGGCCTGACCGGCACTGGAGTAGTGCTCCACAGCGAGGTGTGTGAAGCAGCCCTACGAGCGGGCGGAGGCGGGAGCAGGAGGTCCCGCCGGCGCTGGAGGAAGAACACGAGAGATTGAAGATGCATGTCGGTGGTCATTGGATGTACACCCAACGACTACAGATGTCAGAATATTTTTTTGACTAATTTGACAACTCCTTCTGTAGGCAACCTAGTGGCCCACATGTTAGGGTCCTTGCGTGCAAAGATCTAGCTGGTGGATCCTAACTGTCAGGGGAGGAATAGTTTTTTTTTCATAATAAGGAGGCACTCCTTGCATGCGAAGATATAGCTAATGGGTCCCAATTGTCCGAGAGAGGAAACATTTTTTCCATGTAATAAGGATGCACTTCATTGCATGTGAAGATGTAGCTGGTGGGTCCAAGCTGTCAGGGGGAGGAACAATATTTTTCATGCGTAATAAGGAGCCAGTTCTATGTGTGCGTCCATGAATAGGTGCATCCGAGGGAGTCTTGGACTAAGGGGTCCTCGGGCGTCTGGGCTATGTGATATGTGCCGGACTAATGGGCCGTGAAGATACGGAATCAAAGACCTTCCCCCGTGTCTGGATGGGACTCTCCTTTGCGTGGATGGCAAGCTTGGCATTCGGATCATGCATCTTCCTTTCTCTGTAAACCGACTCTGTACAACCCTAGATCCCTCCGGTGCCTATATAAACCGGAGGGTTTAGTCCGTAGGGCAGGAACAGTCATACAGGCTAGACATCTAAGGTTTAGCCATTACGATCTCGAGGTAGATCAACTCTTGAAACCCCTATACTCTTCAAAGTCAATCAAGCAAGAAGTAGGGTATTACCTCCATTAAGAGGGCCCTAACCTGGGTAAACATCTATCCCCTGCCTCCTGTTACCTTCGATCCTTAGACGCACAATTCGGGACCCCCTACCCGAATCTACCGGTTTTGACACTGACATTGGTGCTTTCATTGAGAGTTCCACTGTGCCATCGCCAGAAGGCTCGATGGCTCCATCAATCATCTACAACAATACCGCCTAGAGGGAGACTTTTATCCCCAGCCAAATCTTTGTATTCGGCGGCTTCGCACTACGCGCCAACTCGATTGGCCATCTGGAGCAGATCGACAGCTACGCTCCTGGTCCTCAGATCAGTTTTGGAAATCTGAACTATGTCGATGACATCCGAGGAGACTTAATCTCCCAAGAGTTCATGGCCCCAATCACCGCTCTGGCCTTAGATCCGGAGTGCACCACCAGCTCCGAAGATGTGAGCTTAAAGCCCACCGGACTCTCTGCGGCTATAGAGCATGGCACCGGAGAACCGGAGGGGATTGCATCACCGCTGGCCTGGAGTCATGCCAGGATCCCTCTATCCTCATCGAGCCAGAATTGCCTCCGAACATCAACTTCGAACTCTCGAGATCTGTGTTATATGAGCTTGGCAAGGGAACTTCTGTCCTGCCCTGCTCCACGAACTCTCACTTCCCTTTCCAAACCTCATTCTTAAACGAGCCCCTAGACTTAATGCGATCTCTCATCATTGCATAGTAATCGCTGCCAAACTATGCCCAGCCCACATTAGGGGCTGAGAGCGGGGAATTTTACGTCCCGCCCACCACCCATTTCATAGCCATTGTCGAGGACTTAACCGACATTCTTTATTATGCCTCCGAAGACATCGATGGCATGGACGACGATGTCGGAGAAGAGCAAATCCAGAACCCACCATTTATCGGATGCTGGACGGCCACTTCCACATATGACGTGTACATGGTGGACACACCCAAAGAGGATAACGGCGAAGGTGGGAAGGATCCAGTCGAGGACAAGCCTCCCATGGCACCACCAAAGCATCAACGTCAGGGGCGCCACTTGAAATCGCGTCGCGAAAAAGACAGCAATACCGGCAACAGAGACAATAATACTCCGGATAACACCGAAGAACAAGAAGCCCCTATCCAGCCAACATCAGAGCATGATGATTGGGAGGATGGGCAAGTCAACCCCGATGATCCTATCGAGAATGAGGGCTTGGAGGATACTAACTATTTACCGATCTCCGAAGAATACAAGAGCCTTGGCGATGAAGATTTCATCGTGCTAGAGGAACCCCTTGAACAAAAGCGCTTTAAGCGCTGGATAATAGCCACTACAAGAAGCCTAAAAAGAAGCAGCAGCAGCTTCAAGCTGATTGGGATCTGCTCAATGACAGATGGAGTAATGTCCTGGCAGCCGAGGAATACGGCCTCGAACGCCCAACTAAGAGTTACCCAAAGCGCAAGCTGCTACCCCCCAGAGCCTATACCACCAACGCGTAATGCTGCCGACGGACCTGACCGACCACCACGTGGCCGGGACAGAGCGGCAACTCAAGCCGAACACCAGACTACACCACCCCGCCATAAAGGCAGAGAGACAGCAGCTATAGGATACACTTATGACCTACAACAAGACCTGGCTAATAGAGCCGGTCAGACCAGATCAATCTATGGATCAAGGGGGCATTCCCCAGCACGAGAAGACTCCCATCAGGCCTGGCGCGACAAGTACAACTTCACCCAGGTCGAAAACCGTATACGGACTCCATCCAAACTGCGTCGTGATGTTGCCCGATACAGAGGCGCCGCACACCACCTATGCTTCACCGATGAGGTAATGGAGCACCAGTTCCCAGAAGGGTTTAAACCCGGGACCATTAAATCATACGATGGCACAACAGATCCCGCCGTATGGATTGAAGACTTTCTTCTCCACATTCACATGGCTCGTAGTGACGATTTACACGCCATCAAATATCTCCCCCTAAAGCTCAAGGGACCAGCATGGCACTGGTTAAACAGCTTCCCAGAAAACTCTATTTCAAGCTGGGAAGACTTGGAGGACGCCTTTAGAGACAACTTCCAAGGCACTTATATCCGGCCCCTAGATGCCGATGACCTCAGTCACATAGTCCAGCAGCCTGGAGAGTCAGCCAGAAAACTTTGGACCAGGTTCCTAATCAAGAAGAACCAAATTGTTGATTGTCCGAACGCCGAGGCTCTAGCAGCCTTTAAACACAGCATTCGCGACGAATGGCTCACAGGACACATCGGCCAAGAAAAGCCAAAGTCTATGGCAGTCCTCACATCACTCATGACCCACTTTTGCGCAGGCGTGGATTGCTGGCTAGCACGTAGCAGAACAGTACCAGCGACCCTGGCACTTCTAAAGCCAGAAACAGAAACTGCAGGCCCCAACGCAACAAAAACAAGCATCAGAGCAACAACGACAATGTCGAAGACATGGTGGTCAACGCCCGATTCAGTGGCTCCAAAACCGGTCAGCGGAAGAGGCCATTCAAAAGAAACAAAGACGGTTCATCTAGCCTGGACCGAATACTCGATTGACCTTGCCAGATTCATGGCACCCCTGACAAGCCTGCCAACCATACCAACAGAAGTTGTTGGGCCTTTAAACAGGCCGGTAAGTTAAACACCGAGCACACGGGGAAAGGGTCGCCCAACGAGGATGACGACGAGGAGCCTCGCCCACCGAACACAGGGGGACAGAAGAAATTTCCCCCCGAGGTCAAAACGGTGAACATGATATACGTTACTCACATCCCCAAGAGGGAGTGCAAGTGTGCATTAAGGGACGTCTATGCGATAGAGCCAGTCGCCCCAAAATTCAACCCATGGTCAGCATGCCCGATCACTTTCGATCGCATAGACCATCCGACCAGTATCCGTCATGGAGGTTCGGCCGCATTGGTCCTCGACCCAATTATCGATGGATTCCACCTCATGAGAGTCCTCATAGACGGCGACAACAGTCTTAACCTGCTCTATCAGGACACAGTCCAGAAAATGGGTATTGACTCGTCAAGAATCAAGCCCGCCAAAACTACCTTCAAAGGAGTAATACCTGGTGTAGAGGCCCGCTGCACGGGCTCAATCACATTGGAATTCGTCTTCGGTTCGCCGGACAACTTCCAAAGTGAAGACTTGATCTTCGACATCGTCCCTTTCCGAAGTGGCTATTATGCACTGGTCGGACGAACTGTGTTTGCCCTCTTCAATGCGGTCCCACACTATGCTTATCTAAAACTCAAGCTGCCAGGACCACGCGGTGTTATAACACTCCATGGAAACATGGATCACTCCCTCCGTACTGAGGAACATACCACGGCCCTTGCAGCGGAGGTGCAGGTCGGCCTTATCAAGCCAAACTCCACATCGGCAGTCAAGCCCTCAGACCCTGTCAAACAAGTCTGGACTACCCTGCAAAATTACAGTCCAGCTCGTCAGGAGCTCGATTAGCAATTCGGCCTCTGTCTTAGCCCCAACGAAACTACAACGTATGTACCACGTGCACATAACTACGCACTAAAGATATCATGGGCGACGATGGAGGCATGTCAAGGATAAAGTCCACAATACGGCTCAAACGTACCTGGACCCCCATATCCACCTTTTTCTTAACTTTGTTTTTTTTTCAAGTTCCCTACAACCCACATCACCCTTTTATGGTGCCAAAGTCCAAAAGCCCAATCAAATTCAAAATGTTTAGGTGGTTGCTGCTGGTGGACCGCCTAAACACGAGGAACATGCTGAGACGTAGACACTACATTGTTGCGGGCAATAATTACACATGCATGTTGTGCCAAAACCCTCCTGAGGAAATCGTCGAGCACCTATTCTTTGCCTGCCCGTTTAGCCAACGTTGTTGGGTTAAGTGGGCATGCGATGGCCAGCATTGGGCAACATAATCTCTTTTTTACATGGTGGCAGAGAGCAATCTCAGCCACCTATGTTTATGGACGTATTTATGATGACTGCGTGGAGTTTGTGGATGGAGAGGAACAATGAACATTTCAGAGGGATCCCACACTCTATGGGTTCATGGTTGTCTAGATTCAAAAATCATTTGGACCTTCTTGTACACAATTGTAAAGAGGAACTTCGTCCTTTCTTAATTACTTACATACAAGGCTTGTGACACTTTGTTGTTTAGATCTTGAGGCCATGGCCGGGGGGCCACTAAAAACCCACTTGTAACACTGATGTAATTGGTTTCTTGTGAGTAATACAACAAGTCAGTGGGAGCCTCTCCCACTGCCACTCATAGTCAAAAAAAGAAGGGGACTGGCAGAGTGGCTCCGTATCCCACCTCTAGCTTAGTCGGCTCCAAACGCAAGGATATCTCCCTCCCTCGGATCTAGTTTCCGTATGGGCGGGGTTAACTTCTATAGGTGTTGTGCGGAAAATTTCCCCAATCCCAACCAAGGGGAGAGGGTGTGCTTCATCTCATTCCTTTTGAGGGGCGTAGGATTCCCAATCCACCCCTTCCTTAGGGGCCTACTGGAACACTACGGGATCCAGCTGCACAACCTCACACCAGGTTCTATTTGACATATCTCTGGTTTCATCGCCCTTTGCAAATTATTTTGGGGCTGCAAGGCTCACTTTGAACTATGGAAAAAGTTCTTCTGCCTCATCCACCGCATCAGGGCGGCGAGTCTATTTTTGAAGTGGGCGGCGCCGAAGTATGGCGCATAGCCAGATCCGGCTAGCTAGTCGGGACTCCGAATAAGGGATATGCCGAATGGTTGTCGGAATGGTTCTATATCGATGATGTACCTATTCCGGACCCTGTTCGGTGTGGAGTGTCAGAATTTTCCAGCACCCCCTTGAAGAAGCTATATGGCATCCCAAGTCCCCTTCTCAGGAGGACAGCACTGAAGTGATGAGATTGGTAAACAAGGTCAAGGTACTAACCCATTCCATAATCTCCATAGTGGAAGTTATGGCCATTGCTATACAGAGGTGTATCCAGCCACTTCAATCCAGGGTAACCACCTTATGGAACTATAACGGGGAGGACGACGCATCCCGATATAGGCGAAAGGGTCCAGTAGCCAAGCCGCATTAGATGCAGCACTGGCCAACCTTTATAAAGGAGAAGAAGAATACTTCCATCGTTTAAACTGCCGATAGGCCTTCTCCATGTACAATCCCATTGAATGGCTAAGTTCTCTAACCGCTCAGTAATTTTTTTTACTCATTGAGATGCATTGACCCTGGTTACCTTTTTTTTAAATAGTCATGGAAGCAAATTGTCGAGAACATTAACTGCCCTGCCCCCAAGCCACAGGATCACGATCGCAGTGAGGACCCCGGATTCCATGAGGATCCGGACATATTTGTAAAATCTAAAGATGGAGTATACTATCGGGCGAGGCTTGACGGCTCGGAGGTAGCCATTGTAGCTGACTACCCCAACCACTATCCTTTCGTGAAGGTAATGTCACACCCTAGCTAGTCATGCATTAGAGTGTTGCATCATGTTTATTCTTTCATCAGAAACCTGAAATGGGGATGACAGAACCCCCAGCCCCCTCTGAAACCAACTAGGGTTTACTAAAAACTTTTTCAATGAACCTGAAATGCCCTTCTAAAATGCCCATCATTTTTGTCTTGGTTCAGAACCCCTGCCAAAAGTGATGCACATTTTCCTAGGTCATCTTAGGGTCTTTGAATTAAATCATTGATATTTGAATTTGGGCATTTAAAATTATATAAAATATTCAGATGCTCAAATATCTCCAAACTAAAATGTTTCATGTTGGAAATAATCCAACTATGGACCAGGAGTAGTTTGGTGATTTTAGGAGTTGCCTAAGTATTTTTAATAAATCAACAAAGTTGCAGAAGTATTAAAAAACAGAAAACAGGAGAAAATAGAAAAACTTACCTGGCGCCCAGCCCCCGGCCCACCTGCCGGCCCAGCCCAGCGCCGCTCCAGCGAGCTGCTTGCCGGCCAGGCAGGCAGGCAGGTGCCCGACGGCGACCGCAGCGCGCGCCACGCACCTGCTCGCCGCCTCGCCGCTCCCCTCGCCCGGTGACGTCGTGGATCGCTCCCCCTCTCTCCCCCGAACCCCCCAGACACCCCCTCTCCTCTCCAGCTCCTCCCCCTCGCGCCCCCCAGCCATGGCCGACGCCACTGCCGCCGTGCCTACGTCGTAGCCGCGCTCCCCGCCGCCCGTGCGTCCTCTTGTCGTGTCCAGGAGCTCCGCCGCTGTCCACTTCATCGAGCAAGCCGAGCCCCGAGCGCTCGCAACGCCCGAGTCCATCGCACTGACCTCGCCCGAGTCCGCCGTCGTCGGAGATCCCCTTCAACGCCGTCGTCTCTCCGGTCCGTCCCCGGCCGCACCAAGGGCTTCGTCGAACTCCCCGTGAGCTTAGACATCTTCCCCTCCATTCTTTTCTTGCTCCCGAGCCGTGTAGCAACCTCCCGGAGCTCAACCGCACCCACCACCGTGGAGCTCGTCGCCGACGTGCTCCCGGTCACCCTCCGGCCACTCCACGGTGTCCATCATGCTCACCGCATCACGTAGCACCTAACTAGCTACTCCCCGCACCTCACCGACCCCCCTAGCGACAAGTTCGACTTCGGACGAACTCCGGTGGCTGCCAAAGTCGTCGCCGGCGCCAACTCCGGCCACCCCGACCACAACGGACTCCACCAAGAGCTGCGGCTCGACCTCAGCTCCTCTCCTGTGGCCTCCGCAGCTCGTTTGGTTGCCGGAACGGCAAAAACCACTTCCGCCGCCACGTCGGGCTCGCCGGCAGCTAAACGCCGGTGCAGCCGACCCGGGTTTGACCACGGGTGGGCCCTGGTTGACTCTCCTGAGTCAATGACAGGTGGGGCCCAGCCCTGTTAATTAAACAGGTTTAGTTTTAATTAAACTTTAACTAAACTAATCACACTGACACGCGGGACCCACTGTCAGGGTTGACCCGGACCGTGTCCCGTTGACCTGCTGATGTCACACTGACGTCAGGCTGACGTAGTAATTGATTTTCTGTATTTAATCTAATATAGGAAATTCCACAATATAGTTTAAACTTCAAAAATTCATAACTTTTATTCTGTAACTCCAAATCAGACAAATGATATATGAAAAATGATCAGAAAAATCCAATCTATCCATCTGTAGTATTTTCATGCATGATTAAACAAGTTAACTTGATGTTTAATGCAGAACAAGGAAAAACACTTTAAAGGGCCATGTATGAGTTTGAAATTTGAATCTTTGGTTCAAATTGGTTCAAACCCTTCTGGTCTTAGTTGCATTAGCCCAACACACTCATATTGCCATGTTTCATGCATGCATCATATTGTCGCACATTGTGTGGTGATGTTTGTGTATCGGTGTTCTTTGCGGCAGGTTCTGCCTCCGAGGAGTACCGTGATTACCCTAACGAAGAACCGTATCAGTGCATCGAACCACCAGGCAAGCAACCAACCAATTGATCATATCGATACAATCCCATGTTCTCGCTCCTGCTCTCTTTTACTGCATTAAGACAACGCATTTCAAACTGCTGTGTGCTGCGGTAGTTGAACCCATTTCCTCTGCATGACCTGTCATTGCCACAGTAACTAGATGAAACCCACTAGCATGTGTAGGAGTTGATTGAGCCATATGTATGTGTTGTTCCTACCTTGCTATGCCTGCTATGCTTAGAGTCGTGTCAGGTCTGGTTCATCTGGGTGATGGGCTAGAGTGAAATGATCATATCGGTAATGAGAGTAATGTGATGAACCCGATTTGGTAAAGGTATCGATGAGAGGCCATGTAGGAGTACATGGTGGGTTGTTTCATTGAAGCCGACCTTAAGCACTGAGATATGTATGTGTGATTTAAGATACAGCTACTACCATGCATTGGGCCCTGAAATATGACCCCGCTCGACTTCTTATTCACCCTAGTTCTCTGTCCAGGAGTTGCAAGTAGTTTCTGGTGTTTGTAGCCTACTGGAGGCCGTGGACAGCGCTGACCGTAGGGGTGGGCTGTGATGCGGTAGGTACGTGGCCGGGTGTACCAAATACCCGTTAGGTATCTCGGGAACCCTGTTCACATCGTTCGGGGCCGTATGGGAAACCTCGGCCGGACTCCCTGCGGATGGAACCTGGATAGGCGATAAACCTGGACTAGAGACTTAGGTGTTTAGGTAGGTCATGGTCTACACCCACGTCGGCTTTCGCTTGAAGTCTGCCGAGCACATGTCGTGTGCAGACGCTAAGTGGTGGAAACATGTATGAAGAAGTACACCCCTGCAGGGTTATCATGATCTATTCGAATAGCCGCGTCCGCGGTAAAGGACTACTTGGTTGCCTATACAGTTCATAGACAAGTAAATGGAAACTACTAAAAGCCTCAAGATAAGTGTGAGTGCCGAGGATGGCTCTTCCGTAGGAAGACGGAGGTGGATCCCCGGTAGTGTATTGAAGTGGTGAGTAGTGGACTCGTGTGCGCAAAACCATTTCAAGTTGGAGTCTCGTAGGTTAGCCTAGCCAAGAGTCAAAGCTGGCTTGCTACAACAACTCCACCAACCCTTCTTGATAATATGCATGTATGTAGTATCTGATGTAAGTCTTGCTGAGTACCTTTGTACTCATGTTGCTATAATCTACATTTTTACAGAAGACGCTGCAACCCCTTCTGATGGGTTCTTCGTAGACGTTGACATCAATGAGTAGGCTAAGGCCCAGGTGGTGATCCTGAGCTTGTGAAGGACCACGTAGTATAGCTAGGTGTCACATCCCTAGTCTGGTATGACCTAGACTAGCTAGTCATTTGGTGCATCATGTTTAAATTTCATTTAAATTTGAAATGAGGATTGGTGGAACCCTCAGAATCATTTTTGAAAATTACCCAAATAAAAATTTCTCCAAAAGGGTCCAAGAAAATGCTCATGTTGCTCTCTGAAAATATTGGACAGAGATAAAAATCAAAACAATATTTTTAGGAGCTCATGGATATTTATTTTGGCCATTTGGATTAATTCGATAAATATTTGCATTGGAAATATATTTCCATATATATGAAATATGGTCCAAAAATTATGCCAATTATAAAGGAGCTCTGGAATAATACCATTAGCCCCTACAAAAATTGGCATAAGCAAATAAATTGATTTAGTATTTTATTAAATCAAACAAATGTCAGAAAATTAGAAAAGAAAACAGAAAAGGGGAGAGAGACTTACCTGGGCCACTTACCCGATCGGCCCAGCAGCTCGGCCCAGCTCACTGGCCGACGCCAGTCGTCCCCCTCCTCGCGCCAGGAGGCCAGGGGCGTGTGGCTGGCGCGTGCGCACCGTCGTGCCGCCACGGCACCTGCCTGCCTGTCCTCCCCCTCAACGCCAGGACGTCCGGAACGTCGCCACGCAGCCGCCCCGGTCCTTTTCCCCTCCCTCTCGCTCTCCCTCCTCCCTGGTTCTCTCTCCCCCTCGCACACCCGAGCGCCATCGCTGCCGCCGCTCGCCGTTGCCGTGGCCACCGGTCTCCCCTCGCCTCCCCGACACACGCAGGAGCTCCGCTCCTCCGCCCTGAAGCTCCCCGTCAAGCCGTACCCCTCCGGACACCCCGTGGAGCCGTCGCCGTCGCCAAATTCGCCTCCGGCCGCCGTGGATCCTCGCCGGCGATTCGGAAGCTACCGGGCATCCCCGACTTTGCCCTCGCGCTCGCTGATTCCGCGGTGAGCCCCCGCACCGAACCCCCTCCTCCCCGTGTCCGTTTGCCCCGTCTAGGCCTTAGCTCCGCCATGGCCGAAGCTCGCCTCCGCTCGAGCTTGTCGCCGGCGTTGCTCCGGCGACCCTTTGGCCACGCCAGTGCGCCTAGCACTCTCGCCGCACCTCGTAGTACCCCGCTAGCGCTTTAGTTCACGCGTTTGCACGCTGCAGCCGCGCCCCCGATCACAGCCGAACTCCGGCGGCCGCAAACATGGTCGCCGACGTCGTTCTCGGCCACCCCAGCCCCGGCCGAGGGCACTACTCGACACGCCGCATCGCCAGCTCTTCGAAGAGCCTAAAGACGCCTCGAACGGAGCCCTGTGGGTGATTCCCGCGGCGTTCCGCCATCTCTGGCCTCGCCGGCGGCTAAACGCCGGCGAGTTGACCGGGTTTGACCCCCCAGGGTCGCTGACCAGTGGGCCCGACCCCCCTAACCTTTTAATTAAATTAAATTAACCCCTATTAACCCCCTGTCACTGACGTGTGGGTCCCACACGTCAGGTTTGACCCGGACCAGCCCAGTTGACCGCTGACGTCGTGCTGACATCATGCTGACGCAATTATTTATTTTCTGGAATTATTTAAATCAGGAAATTCCAGAAATTATTTTAAACTTCAAAAATTCATAACAATTCAACCGTAGCTCAGATTAAAATAATTTATATATGAAAAATTATCAGAAAAATGCAACCTTTCCATCTGTACTAGTTTCATGCATGAAAAACCAACTTATACATGCTGAATATGGGAAAACACATTATGGCATATATAAGAGACCTAATTTAGAGATGCATTTGAACCTTTTGTTCAAATGGACTTCAAACCAAATGTTTACTAGTTGCATTAGCTCAAACAGCATCACATCTACATGCCATGTTCATGCATCATATTGTTGCATATGATTGTGTATTGATTGCCGGCACCGTTCCTTCTCGATAGGTCCTACTCCGGAGACGTTCTAGAGTACCTGTCTGTGAAGCAGTGCCCCCTCCTTGTTGATTTACCAGGCAAGCAAACCCCCTTGTTCATTTCGATAAAACCCTACTCTCTCGCTCCTGCTCTCAGTTATTGCATTAGGACAACAACGATTCATCTGCTACTTTGTGCTGCGGTAGTTGAACCCATTCCTCTGCATGACCTGTCAATTCCACAGTAAATAGTTGAAACCCACTAGCATGTGTAGGAGTTGATTGAAGCCATTGTTGTGTTCCTACCATGCTATGCCTGCTATTGCTTAGAGTTGTGTCAGGTCTGATTCATTGGGAATGAATTGGAGTGTCACGATATGTTCTGATGCTGAGAGTGAAGTGTGTGAACACGATTTGGTAAAGGTAGCGGTGAGAGGCCATGTAGGAGTACATGGTGGGTTGTCTCACTGGAACCGTCCTTAAGCACTGAGTTCTATGTATGTTGTCCAATGACTCGATACTACCACACATTGGAATGCTTAAGTGCCCCTCTCGACTTATTAACCAACTTGGTCTCTGTCCAGGAGTCGCAACTAGTTTCTGGTGTTTGTAGGTAGTGCTATTTTTCTACCAAGTGGCACCCGGCAGGGTGGGCTTGGGACAGACTAGGCACACGTGGCACGGTGTACCGAGTGGCACCCGGTTGGTGGGCTCGGGAACCCTGCTCACATCGTTTGGGGCCGTGAGCGACACCCCGGCCGGATCTCCTTGCGGATGGAACCCGAATAGGCGATAAACCTGGACTAGAGTCTTGTGTGGTTAGTCAGGTCGTGGCCGACACCCTCGCCAGGCTTCCGCTTGAAGGTTGCCGAGATACATGACGTGTACATGGCGGTAAGTGGCGAGAGCGTGTGTGAAGAAGTACACCCCTGCAGGGTTAACATGATCTATTCGAATAGCCGGGTCCGCGGTTATGGACTTCTTGGATGCTTACATGGTACATAGACAACTTGAAGTGGATACTCTAAAATGCTCAAGACAAGTGTGAGTGCTATGGATGGCCTTCTCGTAGGGAGACGGGGATGAATCCATAGTAGTGTATTGTGTGGTGATTAGTGGACTCGTGTACGTTGTTTCACCTCCAGAGTTTCTGGTAGTCGTAGAATAGGATAGCCACAGAGTCAAAGCTGGCTTGCTGCAACTAAACCCCACATTACCCTCTTGATACAAATGCATGTATGATAGGATCTGATGTAAGTCTTGCTGAGTACCTTTGTACTCATGTTGCTTTATTTATGTTTTTGCAGCTGAGACTTCGGTCTTACTAGTGTTCTCGTGGACTTCGACTAGTAGCTAGTACCTCAGCTACGATCTTGATCGGACGTTGTAGATAGTCAGGCGTTCAGCTTTTTTCATTTATAGATGTCTGTACTCAGACATGTAATGCTTCCGCTTGTTGCTTGATTGCTCTGACTGTTGGGTCATGTGACCCCTGTTTGTAATAATGCTGTGATGGCTCTTCTGAGCTTTATCTATATAAGTTGTTGAGTTATGCTGTGATGCCATGTTGTACAGCACATACTTGCATGTTATGCGTACGTGTAATGTGTATTGCTATGTGTGGGATCTGACTATCTAGTTGTTTATTCTTAGTAGCCTCTCTTACCGGGAAATGTCTCCTAGTGCTTCCACTGAGCCCTGGTAGCTTGCTACTGCTCCGGAACACTTAGGCTGGCCGGCATGTGTCCTTCTTCGATCCTGTGTCTGTCCCTTCGGGGAAATGTCACGCGATGAATACCGGAGTCCTGTTAGCCCTGCTACAGCCCGGTTCACCGGAGTCCTGTTAGCCCAGTGCTACAGCCTGGATTCACTCGTTGATGACCGACACGTTCGATGCTGGGTCATGGATGCCTGTCCCTGTAAGTGAGTGCCACTTTGGGTTTACGACTAGCCATGTCAGCCCGGGCTCTTTATCATATGGATGCTAGCGACACCATCATATACGTGTGCCAAAATGCGCAAACGGTCCCGGGTAAAAGGTAAGGCGACACCCGTGGGGATACCGTGCGTGAGGCCGCAAAGTGATATGAGGTGTTACATGCTTGATCGATGTGGCATAGAGTCGGGGTCCTGACAGCTTTGGTATCAGAGCCTGACTGACTGTAGGATTACCAAGCCATACTGGTCGAAGTTGAGTCTAGAAATTCTTTAGTTATGTAAGGGAATTGATTGTGGGAAGGAACGTAAGGCTCTTTTACTCCTTTACCTCATGGCCTTCTGATCTGAGTCCTCCTATCTTCCTCCGGGGTTAAGGAATTAGGCTTCTCTTCCGTCTATCAGGATCATGTGTTACTACTCCGTAGTTCCATAAGACTGGTTGATCAGAGTCATACCCCAGTTTCGAGTACTTCCGGTGTAGTCTGTTTAGTACTATCCCAGAACCTTGAGTGGTGATGTTGAGTTGTTGTACTACCCCATTTTTAGCAGGATGTCTCATTCTGAGCATTTTACTGTCGTTATGCTGCCGAAATTTCCCTAGGAGTTCGAGTGATACTAAACCCTTGTCCTACATTCTACATTCTATAGTTAATGTTGATTTCGTCCTTGGTTTCGTTCTTAGGATGTCATCAGCTAAGCGAAGTTCCGTTGCTCGTAGCCAGAACCACGGAGATGGTAGGAATGAGGATCCTCCTGACCAACCTTCATTGATAGAGTTCATGTTAGAGATGGAGAGGAACAAGCGTGAGTCCAACCGCTTGTTGGCACGTATCGAGGAGAACACCGCACATCGGTTCAAAGGGTCTGCTACCATTCATGACTTCATTCGCTTGCACCCACTTACCTTTCATCATTCCATCGAGCCACTCGACGCAGATGACTGGCTCCGTAGCATCACTCATAAGCTGCGTTCCGCGAGCGTAGCTGAAGATGACAAGGTCACCTATGCCACATACCACCTGGAAGGTCCTGCTAGTCTTTGGTGGCAGAACTATGAGACTTTGCTTCCAGCCGGCCAGATTCCTACCTGGAAGGATTTCACTGAGGCTTTTCGTGAGCATCACATTCCCCAGGCCCTTCTTGATCGCAAGAGAGAAGAGTTCTGTAGTTTCACCCAGAGTAAGATGGCTGTTGAAGCTTATAGCAGAGAGTTTGAGAACCTCGCCCGTTATGCCACGGAAGAAGTGTCCACGGACGCCAAGAAGCAAGCTAGGTTCCGGAAGGGTCTCAACCCCAAGTTGCGTCGTGATCTCTACCTGCATCATTGTGATACATTCCAAGCCCTTGTGAACAAGGCCATCAATGCAGAGACAGCTCAACTCACTTACGAGGAGTCTCGTAAGCACACCCGTGATTTGGGATCTCCCTCTGGCTCTAGCTCCCAGAAACGCCGGATTTGGGTTCCAAACTCCGCTCTTCCTTCCGGTTATACACCGAGGTCATCTCATGTGGTGCCTCCTCCAGCTCAGTCGTATGTTCCACCCAGGCCTACTGGTAGACCGCTTGTTAGTGCGGGTCCCCGTCCAACCTCAGGGACTTGCTTCACATGCGGGAAGCCAGGACACTATGCACGTGATTGCTCTCAAACTAGTTATGCTCCACCTCAGCCCGAGAAGACTGTTGGCTGTATTAAGCCATCACGCAAGATGATCAGTGTCAAGTCAGCCCCCACTGAACGTGGACGTGTGCATCACGTCTCAGCTAAAGACGCTCATGATGATCCAGATGTCGTTCTTAGCACACTCCTCGTCAATTGTCACCCAGCATCAGTTCTATTCGATACTGGAGCATCTCACTCCTTCATTTCTGAAAGCTATGCTAACTTGCACAACCTGTCATTTTGTGAAATGCCAACTCCGCTAGTCATCCAAACTCCTGGATCCAAATGGCAAACCTCTAGTGTAAGCCATGGTAACGAAATCCTTGTTGACAGACTTGTATTCCTTGCATCACTTGTAGCCCTCAAGTCTTCAGATATTAACATCATCTTGGGTATGGACTGGATGACAGCTCATCATGCCAAGATTGATTGTTACACAAGATCTGTTCAACTTACACACCCATCTGGCAAGATAGTCACCGTCTCCACTAGAGTTGCAAAGCGTCAACTCTATTCTCTTAATGCCAGCCCTCTTCCAGACCTTGAAGATATCCCGGTAGTCCGTGACTTTCCGGATGTCTTTCCAGAGGAACTGCCAGGTGTTCCACCTGACAGAGATGTAGAGTTCGTCATAGATCTTATCCCAGGAACAGCTCCAATCTCCCGGAGACCTTACAAGATGGCACCCTTAGAACTAGCCGAGCTTAAGAAACAACTCGATGAGTCCTTGCAAAAGGGTTTCATCCGTCCTAGTTCTTCTCCTTGGGCTTGCCCCGTCCTCTTTGTTAAGAAGAAAGACGGTACGGACCGGATGGTCGTTGATTATCGTCCCGTTAATTTGGTCACGATAAAGAACAAGTATCCGCTTCCCAGGATCAACGACCTGTATGATCAGCTCGCCGGATCCTCAGTCTTCTCCAAGATGGATTTAAGGTTAGGCTACCATCAAATCAAGATCAGAAACGGGGACATTCCCAAGACAGCTTTTGTTACTCGTTATGGTCAGTACGAGTACACCGTCATGTCCTTTGGCCTAACCAACGCCCCAGCCACATTCTCCCGCCTGATGAACTCGATCTTCATGGAGTACTTAGATAAGTTCGTCATGGTTTACCTCGATGATATTCTTATTTACTCGAAGAACGAGGAAGAGCATGCCGAACATCTTAGACTTGTGTTAGAAAAACTCAGATAGCACTGCCTTTATGCCAAGTTCTCCAAGTGTGAATTTTGGTTGCCAGAAGTGACCTACCTAGGCCACGTAATCTCTAGTAAGGGCATTGCTGTCAATCCCGAGAGAGTTCAGGCTGTTCTCGATTGGACTCCACCTGAGACTGTTAAACAAGTTAGGAGTTTCCTTGGTCTAGCCAGCTATTGTCGCCGCTTTGTTGAAAACTTCTCCAAAGTAGCCAAACCTCTCACGGAACTTCTCAAGAAAGATAAAAAGTTCGAGTGGTCCCCACAGTGTGAGTACAGTTTTCAGGAACTGAAAAGACGCCTGACTTCTGCTCCCATACTTGTGCCACCGGATTTCACTAAAGACTTTATTATCTACTGCGACGCCTCACGACAGGGACTAGGTTGCATTCTTATGCAGGATCGTCATGTGATTGCCTATGCATCTCGACAGTTGCATCCACATGAGGAGAATTATCCTACACATGATCTAGAGCTTGCAGCCGTAGTCTATGCACTCAAGACCTGGCGACATTACCTCCTTGGTAAACGTTGCGAGATCTACACCGATCACCAGAGTCTCAAGTATATCTTCACCCAACCAGATTTGAACCTTAGGCAAAGACGTTGGTTGGAGTTGATTACAGATTATGATCTAGGGATTACCTACACCCCAGGCAAAGCCAATGTCATGGCTGATGCTCTAAGCCGTAAATCCTATTGCAACAATCTCATGTTGCAGCAAGGCCAACCACTTCTCCATGAGGAATTCTGTAAGCTTAACCTTCACATTGCTCCTCGCGGATTCCTTTCTACCTTGGTGGCGAAACCTACCCTTGAGGATCAGATCATCTCTGACCAGAAGTTTGATAGGGGGATTACCCGGATCAAGAGAAACATTAAGAAGGGAGTTGGTGGATGTTTCTCTATGGATGATCGTGGTGTTGTTTTCTTTGAGAATCGCTTGGTGGTTCCCAAGAAGCAACATCTTCGGCAGTTGATTCTTAAGGAGGCGCATGAATCTCCTCTCACGATTCATCCCGGTAGCACTAAGATGTATCAGGACCTACGCTAGAGGTTCTGGTGGACTAGGATGAAGAGAGAAATCGCTGAGTTCATTGCTAAATGTGACATTTGTCGTCGCGTTAAGGCAGAGCATCAAAGACCTGCTGGCACTCTTCAGCCTTTAGCTATTCCTGAATGGAAATGGGATAAAGTTGGTATGGACTTCATCACCGGCTTTCCCAGGACCAAGAGAGGGAATAATGCTATCTTCGTAGTCATTGATCGTCTCTCCAAAGTGGCTCACTTCCTTCCTGTTCGAGAGAGTATCACAGCTAGTCAGCTTGCTGACTTATATATTTCTCGAATAGTGTCACTCCATGGTGTTCCACTAGAGATCAATTCAGACCGTGGCAGTCTTTTCACTTCTCATTTCTGGGAGAGTTTCCAAACTGCCATGGGAACCCATCTTTCCTTCAGTACCGCTTTCCACCCTCAGTCGAGTGGTCAGGTGGAACGGGTCAATCAAATTCTCGAAGACATGCTCAGAGCTTGCGTTATCTCATTCGGTATGGATTGGGAGAAATGTCTTCCTTTCGCCGAGTTTGCTTATAACAATAGCTACCAATCCAGCCTCAAGAAAGCTCCTTTTGAGGTTCTCTATGGACGAAGATGTCGAACACCTTTGAACTGGTCAGAAACCGGTGAAAGACAATTCTTTGGACCGGATATGATCCAGGAGGCAGAGGAGCAAGTTCGCATCATTCGTGAGAATTTGAAAACAGCCCAGTCTCGTCAGAAAAGCCAGTACGATCGTCATCATAAGGATATGACTTATGAAATTGGCGACCAAGCTTACCTTCGGGTTACTCCTTTGAAGGGTACCCATCGTTTCGGTATCAAGGGCAAGTTGGCTCCTCGTTACATTGGTCCCTTTCGCATTCTCGCCAAACGAGGAGAGTTTGCCTACCAATTGGAACTACCCCCACATCTTTCTCGAGTTCATGATGTCTTCCACGTCTCTCAACTCAGGCGTTGCTTCTCGGATCCTATCCGTGGAGTGGACCACGAAACGCTTGATCTCCAAGATAACCTCACCTACCGAGAGTACCCGGTACGCATTCTTGATCAAGCAGAGCGTGTCACTCGACGTCAGAACATCAAGTTTCTCAAAGTTCAGTGGTCTCATCATTCTGAGAGAGAAGCTACTTGGGAGCGAGAAGATCGTCTTCGACTGGAGTACCCCACTTTCTTTCCGTCGACCCCTGAATCTCGAGACGAGATTCTGTCAAGTGGGGGCGAGTTGTCACATCCCTAGTCTGGTATGACCTAGACTAGCTAGTCATTTGTGCATCATGTTTAAATTTCATTTAAATTTGAAATGAGGATTGGTGGAACCCTCAGAATCGTTTTTGAAAATGACCCAAATAAAAATTTCTCCAAAAGGGTCCAAGAAAATGCTCATGTTGCTCTCTGAAAATATTGGACAGAGATAAAAATCAAAACAATATTTTTAGGAGCTCATGGATATTTATTTTGGCCATTTGGATTAATTCGATAAATATTTGCATTGGAAATATATTTCTATATATATGAAATATGGTCCAAAAATTATGCCAATTATAAAGGAGCTCTGGAATAATACCATTAGCCCCTACAAAAATTGGCATAAGCAAATAAATTGATTTAGTATTTTATTAAATCAAACAAATGTCAGAAAATTAGAAAAGAAAACAGAAAAGGGGAGAGAGACTTACCTGGGCCACTTACCCGATCGGCCCAGTAGCTCGGCCCAGCTGACTGGCCGACGCCAGTCGTCCCCCTCCTCGCGCCAGGAGGCCAGGGGCGTGTGGCTGGCGTGTGCGCACCGTCGTGCCGCCACGGCACCTGCCTGCCTGTCCTCCCCCTCGACGCCTGGACGTCCAGAACGTCGCCACGCAGCCGCCCTGGTCCTTTTCCCCTCCCTCTCGCTCTCCCTCCTCCCTGGTTCTCTCTCCCCCTCGCACACCCGAGCGCCATCGCTGCCGCCGCTTGCCGTTGCCGTGGCCACCGGTCTCCCCTCGCCTCCCCGACACGCGCAGGAGCTCCGCTCCTCCGCCCTGAAGCTCCCCGTCAAGCCGTGCCCCTCCGGACACCCCGCGGAGCCGTCGCCGTCGCCAAATTCGCCTCCGGCCGCCGTGGATCCTCGCCGGCGATTCGGAAGCTACCGGGCATCCCCGACCTCGCCCTCGCGCTCGCTGATTCCGCGGTGAGCCCCCGCACCGAACCCCCTCCTCCCCGTGTCCGTTTGCCCCGTCTAGGCCTTAGCTCCGCCATGGCCGAAGCTCGCCTCCGCTCGAGCTTGTCGACGGCGTTGCTCCGGCGACCCTTTGGCCACGCCAGTGCGCCTAGCACTCTCGCCGCACCTCGTAGTGCCCCGCTAGCGCTTTAGTTCGCGCGTTTGCACGCTGCAGCCGCGCCCCCGATCACAGCCGAACTCCGGCGGCCGCAAACGTGGTCGCCGACGTCGTTCTCGGCCACCCCAGCCCCGGCCGAGGGCACTACTCGACACGCCGCATCGCCAGCTCTTCGAAGAGCCTAAACACGCCTCGAACGGAGCCCTGTGGGTGATTCCCGCGGCGTTCCGCCGTCTCTGGCCTCGCCGGCGGCTAAACGCCGGCGAGTTGACCGGGTTTGACCCCCCAGGGTCGCAGACCAGTGGGCCCGACCCCCCCTAACCTTTTAATTAAATTAAATTAACCCCTGTTAACCCCCTGTCACTGACGTGTGGGTCCCACACGTCAGGTTTGACCCGGACCAGCCCAGTTGACCGCTGACGTCGTGCTGACGTCATGCTGACACAATTATTTATTTTCTGGAATTATTTAAATCAGGAAATTCCAGAAATTATTTTAAACTTCAAAAATTCATAACAATTCAACCGTAGCTCAGATTAAAATAATTTATATATGAAAAATTATCAGAAAAATGCAACTTTTCCATCTGTACTAGTTTCATGCATGAAAAACCAACTTATACATGCTGAATATGGGAAAACACATTATGGCATATATAAGAGACCTAATTTAGAGATGCATTTGAACCTTTTGTTCAAATGGACTTCAAACCAAATGTTTACTAGTTGCATTAGCTCAAACAGCATCACATCTACATGCCATGTTCATGCATCATATTGTTGCATATGATTGTGTATTGATTGCCGGCACCATTCCTTCTCGATAGGTCCTACTCCAGAGACGTTCCAGAGTACCTGTCTGTGAAGCAGTGCCCCCTCCTTGTTGATTTACCAGGCAAGCAAACCCCCTTGTTCATTTCGATAAAACCCTACTCTCTCGCTCCTGCTCTCAGTTATTGCATTAGGACAACAACGATTTATCTGCTACTTTGTGCTGCGGTAGTTGAACCCATTCCTCTGCATGACCTGTCATTGCCACAGTAAATAGTTGAAACCCACTAGCATGTGTAGGAGTTGATTGAAGCCATTGTTGTGTTCCTACCATGCTATGCCTGCTATTGCTTAGAGTTGTGTCAGGTCTGATTCATTGGGAATGAATTGGAGTGTCACGATATGTTCTGATGCTGAGAGTGAAGTGTGTGAACACGATTTGGTAAAGGTAGCGGTGAGAGGCCATGTAGGAGTACATGGTGGGTTGTCTCATTGGAACCGTCCTTAAGCACTGAGTTCTATGTATGTTGTCCAATGACTCGATACTACCACACATTGGAATGCTTAAGTGCCCCTCTCGACTTATTAACCAACTTGGTCTCTGTCCAGGAGTCGCAACTAGTTTCTGGTGTTTGTAGGTAGTGCTATTTTTCTACCAAGTGGCACCCGGCAGGGTGGGCTTGGGACAGACTAGGCCCACGTGGCACGGTGTACCGAGTGGCACCCGGTTGGTGGGCTCGGGAACCCTGCTCACATCGTTTGGGGCCGTGAGCGACACCCCGGCCGGATCTCCTTGCGGATGGAACCCGAATAGGCGATAAACCTGGACTAGAGTCTTGTGTGGTTAGTCAGGTCGTGGCCGACACCCTCGCCAGGCTTCCGCTTGAAGGTTGTCGAGATACATGACGTGTACATGGCGGTAAGTGGCGAGAGCGTGTGTGAAGAAGTACACCCCTGCAGGGTTAACATGATCTATTCGAATAGCCGGGTCCGCGGTTATGGACTTCTTGGATGCTTACATGGTACATAGACAACTTGAAGTGGATACTCTAAAATGCTCAAGACAAGTGTGAGTGCTATGGATGGCCTTCTCGTAGGGAGACGGGGATGAATCCATAGTAGTGTATTGTATGGTGATTAGTGGACTCGTGTACGTTGTTTCACCTCCAGAGTTTCTGGTAGTCGTAGAATAGGATAGCCACAGAGTCAAAGCTGGCTTGCTGCAACTAAACCCCACATTACCCTCTTGATACAAATGCATGTACGATAGGATCTGATGTAAGTCTTGCTGAGTACCTTTGTACTCATGTTGCTTTATTTATGTTTTTGCAGCTGAGACTTCGGTCTTACTAGTGTTCTCGTGGACTTCGACTAGTAGCTAGTACCTCAGCTACGATCTTGATCGGACGTTGTAGATAGTCAGGCGTTCAGCTTTTTTCATTTATAGATGTCTGTACTCAGACATGTAATGCTTCCGCTTGTTGCTTGATTGCTCTGACTGTTGGGTCATGTGACCCCTGTTTGTAATAATGCTGTGATGGCTCTTCTGAGCTTTTATCTATATAAGTTGTTGGGTTATGCTGTGATGCCATGTTGTACAGCACATACTTGCATGTTATGCGTACGTGTAATGTGTATTGCTATGTGTGGGATCTGACTATCTAGTTGTTTATTCTTAGTAGCCTCTCTTACCGGGAAATGTCTACTAGTGCTTCCACTGAGCCCTGGTAGCTTGCTACTGCTCCGGAACACTTAGGCTGGCCGGCATGTGTCCTTCTTCGATCCTATGTCTGTCCCTTCGGGGAAATGTCACGCGATGAATACCGGAGTCCTGTTAGCCTGCTATAGCCCGGTTCACCGGAGTCCTGTTAGCCCAGTGCTACATCCTGGATTCACTCGTTGATGACCGACACGTTCGATGCTGGGTCATGGATGCCTGTCCCTGTAAGTGAGTGCCACTTTGGGTTTACGACTAGCCATGTCAGCCCGGGCTCTTTATCATATGGATGCTAGCGACACCATCATATACGTGTGCCAAAATGCGCAAACGGTCCCGGGTAAAAGGTAAGGCGACACCCGTGGGGATACCGTGCGTGAGGCCGCAAAGTGATATGAGGTGTTACATGCTAGATCGTTGTGGCATAGAGTCGGGGTCCTGACACTAGGCTTTCCAAGCCTCTTTTATTTTACTAGTTGTCTGTACCCAGACAAGTTACTTCCGCTGCTGGTTTGTATGACTGTATGACTTGAATGCTGGGTCGTGTGACCCGTACTTGTGTGTATGTTATGTATGGCTCCCAGAGCCTTAAATAAAGTACTTGTGTCATAGAGTCATGTTGTGATGCCTTGTTGTATTTGCACATATCGAGCATATTGCGTGTATGATTGAAATGCTTGGTATGTGTGGGATCTGACTATCTAGTTGTTTATCTTTAGTAGCCTCTCTTACCGGGAAATGTCTCCTAGTGTCTCCACTGAGCCATGGTAGCTTGCTACTGCTCTGGAACACTTAGGCTGGCCGGCATGTGTCCTTCTTCGTTCCTGTGTCTGTCCCTTCGGGGAAATGTCACGCTTTGAGTACCCGAGTCCTGTTAGCCCGCTACAGCCCGGTTTACCAGAGTCCTGCTAGCCCAGTGCTACAGCCCGGACCCACTTGCTGATGACCGACACGTTCGTTGCTGGGTCATGGATGCCTGTCCCTGTAAGTCTGTGCCACTTTGGATTTACGACTAGCCATGTCAGCCCGGGCTCCTTATCATATGGGTGCTAGCGACACTATCATATACGTGTGCCAAAAGGCGCAAACGGTCCCAGGCAAAGGTAAGACGACACCCGTGGGTTACCGTGCGTGAGGCCGCAAAGTGATATGAGGTGTTACATGCTAGACCTATGTGGCATCGAGTCGGGGTCCTGACAGCGTTGGCATCAAAGCCGGACTGCCTGTAGGTTCTCCAAGCCAAACTGGTCGATGTTGAGTCTAGAAATTCTTTAGTTATATGTAGGGGAATTGTTTGTGGGTTGGAACGTAAGGTTCTTTTTACTCCTTATCTTATGACATTCTGATCTGAGTCAGTCTATTCTTCCACCGGGGGTTAAGGAATTAGGATCTTTTCTCTCTATCAGGTTCACGTGTTACTAATCAGTAGTACCTTATAGGTTGGATGGATACAAGCCTAGTTCAGTTCTGCTACCACATTATGTTGTTAGGATGGACTCAGAACTTTGATATGATGATGTTGAGTGTGTATGAAATCCTTTGTCAAATGTCTCAAAATCCTTCCTGAGCATTTACAGCTGTTATGCTGCCGAAATTTTGCTAGAAATTCTAATGCCTTTGCATTGTGGTTGTGCTTTCAGATGGCCACTCGCGACCTCCATCAAGTGGTTCGCCTGACTCGATGCCTAGATGTACCCGGCCATACTACCATGTTGGTCAGGGTAATGACTGAGGCTGGATACCGTTGGTATCCTGAGTACACGGTCGAAGAGCAATTTCGAGACTTTAGTCAAAGCCAGTATCTCTGCACTGTCAGGATATTTCCATCTTATCCTGGATCCACCGATCCCCTTCACTGCTCCTATGGACTCGGGGTTACTATTGAGATGGCTGTGCAGGACGCCGCCTACTCTATGATGACCATCATGCGAGTCAGGTCTGGCCTATTTCGGGACTCTGATTTCCGGTATATGCCAGGATCACTTCCGGGAGCACAAGGGTATCTCCAGGCTATCTATGCTGACCCCACTCAGGAGGATTCACGGACTCGCACCACTGCTGAGATGCTCGAGGATAAGGACCGTGAAAATCGGGCCTTGAGGCTAGAGCTTTTCAATACCCGTGCTGACCATTGGGCCACGTTGACTCGGTTTGCACCGGCTGTGCAAGCTGGATATTCGGATATGCGCGATCTCTACCCTGTGAGATCTGCTCTGCCAGACGTGATGGGTTGGCGTGATGTAGGAGGCATCACCCCACCTCGCGGTCCCTGCAGGCCACCGTCTGTTGGTCCAAGACCTCATCCTAGCCCCTATGGTCCACAAGCTCCGTGAGATCGTCTGTTTCCGTATGATCATGTTGACCTTCTAGGCTATGGAGGTGACTTCTACGAGAACTACTACGAATCGGTCTGAGTTAGTGGTAGTATCACTAGTTCATACTAGCTCTGTCGTCTATCGTCCTGCGTGACTCGTGGGATATGACCTAGTTTGTACCGCTTTCCGGAGGTGTACAAAAATAATGTATAGGAGCTTGGGATGCCTCCGATGAGATGTAATCCTTTTTTTCACCATAATAATACCTTGTTTGGTCTTGTACTAAACCTTGTATGGTGTGTATGACGATGGAATAAAGAAGCAGTTTATGTATCTACCATGTCATATGGATGATCATCTTGCATTCCGAGTTATTCCTTACATTCTATATCCTATGTCGGAATCTTATCATTCTGACTAAATCATTGCCTTGTTTACCTAGGATGGTCAACACGCGCAATAACCCTGCTCCTCAAGAGCAGGCCAAAGGCAGTGAAGTCAGGAATGCAAATCTGCCTCATCCTCCTTTCCTAGCCGAAGTTATGCTGGAAGCTGAGAGAAACAAGCGGGAGACCAACCGTTTGTTGGAGCGTATTGAACAGAACACATCACACCATCAGAGGACTAACGTGGTGTCACTCAGTGATTTCATCAAGTTACATCCACCCACGTTCCACCACTCCGTCGAGCCTCTCGACGTTGATGACTGGCTTCGCAGTATCTCTCACAAACTGCGTTCCGCGCTAGTAGCTGAGGCTGACAAGGTCACCTTTGCTGCATATCATCTTGAAGGCCCCGCCAGTCTATGGTGGGAGAATTATGGAGCTATGCGCCCAGCGGGCCATGTCACTACTTGGGCTGAATTCAGCGAGGCTTTCCGTGAACATCACATTCCGGAGGGTCTCATGGACTGTAAACGTGAGGAATTTTGCAGTTTTACACAAGGCCGACTCTCTGTGGATGCTTACAGCAGGGAGTTTGGTAACCTCGCACGATATGCAACTGAGGAAGTTTCCACTGATGCTAAGAAGCAAGCAAGGTTCCGTAAGGGACTTAGTCCTGAGCTTCGCCACGACCTCCGTCTGCATGAGTGCACATCTTTCCAGAAGCTTGTTAACAAGGTCATCAGTGCTAAGACTGGTCAGACTGATTATGACGCAACACGCAAGCATGGCCGTGACATGGGCTCCTCATCCGGTGCTGGTCCTCAGAAGCGCCGCGTGTGGGTGCCTAACACCACCCTGCCACCCAGGTTCACACCGAGGCCATCCTTCCAGGCGCCTCGCCCGGTTCAACAGTCTGCACCAGCCAAGCCCTATGGTGGTCCAACCAACAGTGCTCCTCCACGTACCAGTTCCGTGACTTGTTTTAAGTGTGGGGAATCTGGCCACTATATGCGCGAGTGTCCCCAGACCAACCCCAACCAATCTACTAAAGCTGTTGGCCGTGGTAAGCCGACAGGGAAAGTGTTCCACGCCAAGCCGGCCACCGCTACACGTGGCAATGTCAATTGTATTTCTGCCGAAGAAGCTCAAGAGGATCCCAACGTCGTTCTTGGTACGCTCCTTTTTAATTGCCATCCGGCATCTGTTCTTTTCGATACAGGAGCCTCTCATTCTTTCATATCCGAAAATTATGCTCGTTTGCATAACACCGCATTCTGTGACTTGCCATCCACTATGGAAATTTCTACTCCCGGTTCTAGATGGCAAACCTCTAGGGTAAGTCATGGAAATGAAATCCAAGTCGACAGACTTGTTTTCCTTGCATCTTTGATAGCTCTTAAATCTTCATATATTAATATCATCTTGGGTATGGACTGGATGTCAGCCCATCATGCCAAAATTGACTGCTTCTCTAGGACTATTCAACTCACCCATCCTTCGGGGAAGATAGTCAATGTCTTGACCCGAATAGCCAAGCGATAGTTATATTCTCTTAACACCAGCCCTTTGCCAGACCTTGAGGACGTCCCGGTAGTCCGTGACTTTCCGGATGTCTTCCCAGAAGAATTGCCAGGTGTTCCACCTGACAGGGATGTTGAGTTCGTAATAGACCTCATCCCAGGAACCGTTCCGATTGCTAGAAGACCCTATAAGATGGCACCACTAGAACTAGCCGAGCTTAAGAAACAACTCGATGAGTCCTTGAAAAAGGGTTTCATCCGACCTAGTTCATCTCCGTGGGCTTGCCCCGTCCTCTTCGTCATGAAGAAGGATGGTACGGACCGGATGGTTGTAGATTATCGACCTGTCAATTTGTTCACAATCAAGAACAAATATCCGCTCCCCAGGATCAACGACCTGTATGATCAGCTCGCTGGATCCTCAATCTTCTCCAAAATGGATTTGAGGTTGGGCTACCATCAAATCAAAATCAGGAACGGGGACATTCCTAAAACGGCCTTTGTTACTCGTTATGGCCAATACGAGTACACCGCCATGTCCTTCGGTTTAACCAACGCTCCAGCCACCTTTTCTCGGTTAATGAACTCAATCTTCATGGAGTATTTGGATAAATTCGTCGTGGTTTACCTCGATGATATACTCATCTACTCCAAGAATGAGGAAGAACATGTCGAACATCTAAGGCTAGTGTTAAAGAAACTTCGAGAGCATCACTTTTATGCCAAATTTTCTAAATGTGAATTCTGGTTGTCAGAAGTGACCTATCTGGGTCATGTAATATCTGGTAAAGGTATTGCTGTTAACCCCGAGCGAGTTCAAGCCGTCCTTAATTGGACTCCACCTGAATCGGTCAAGCAAGTTCGGAGTTTTCTGGGCTTAGCAAGCTATTGTCGTCGCTTTGTCGAGAACTTCTCCAAAGTTGCAAAACCTCTAACCGAACTCCTCAAGAAAGATAAAAAGTTCGAATGGACTCCACAATGTGAGCACAGCTTTCAGGAACTGAAAAGATGCCTGACTTCTGCTCCCGTACTGGTACCGCCAGACTTCTCTAAGGACTTTGTTATCTACTGCGACGCCTCGCGACAAGGACTAGGTTGCATTCTCATGCAAGATCGACACGTAATTGCTTACGCTTCACGGCAATTGCACCCACATGAGGAGAATTATCCTACTCATGATCTAGAGCTTGCAGCTGTAGTCTATGCACTTAAAACCTGGCGACATTACCTCCTCGGTAACCGTTGTGAAATATTCACTGATCACCAAAGTCTGAAGTACATCTTCACCCAACCGGATTTGAATCTCAGGCAAAGACGTTGGGTCGAGTTGATCACAGATTTCGACTTAGGAATAACTTACACCCCAGGGAAAGCCAACGTCATGGCTGATGCGCTAAGTCGTAAATCTTATTGTAACAACCTGATGTTACAACAAAGTCAACCGCTTCTCCATGAGGAATTTCGGAAGCTTAACCTTCACATTGTTCCTCAAGGATTTCTCTCCACCTTGGTGGCGAAACCTACTCTTACGGATCAAATTATCGCTGCCCAAAAGCGAGATAAAGGAATATCTAAGATCAAGGAGAACATTGCTGGCGGAGGTGCTAGTTGTTTCTCCACTAATGATCACGGTGTTGTGTACTTTGAGAACCGTTTAGTGGTTCCCAAGAACCAGCATCTACGGCAGCTGATCCTTAAGGAGGCTCATGAATCTCCTCTCACCATTCATCCCGGTAGTACCAAGATGTATCAGGACCTACGCCAGAGGTTCTGGTGGACTAGAATGAAGAGAGAAATTGCTCAGTATATTGCCAATTGCGACGTCTGTCGTCGTGTAAAAGCAGAGCATCAATGGCCTGCTGGCACCCTTCAACCCCTAGCTATTCCTGAATGGAAATGGGATAAAATTGGTATGGACTTCATTACCGGTTTTCCCAGGACCAAGAGAGGGAATAATGCTATCTTCGTTGTTGTCGATCGTCTTTCCAAGGTAGCCCATTTCCTACCTGTTCGCGAGAGTATAACCGCTAGTCAATTGGCAGACTTATACATCTCCCGAATAGTGTCTCTCCATGGTGTTCCTTTGGAAATTAACTCGGATCGAGGAAGTCTTTTCACCTCTCGATTCTGGGAAAGTTTCCAAAATGCGATGGGAACCCGCCTTTCCTTTAGCACCGCCTTTCACCCTCAATCGAGTGGTCAAGTAGAACGCGTCAACCAGATCCTAGAAGACATGCTTCGAGCCTCTGTTATCTCATTCGGAATGGAGTGGGAGAAATGCCTTCCATTTGCCGAATTTGCTTACAACAACAGCTATCAGTCTAGCTTGGGTAAAGCCCCTTTTGATGTTCTCTATGGACGACGTTGTCGAACACCCCTTAACTGGTCAGAAACCGGGGAAAGACAATTCTTTGGCCCGGATATGATTCAGGAAGCAGAAGAGCAAGTTCGCATCATTCGTGAAAAGTTGAAAACAGCCCAATCTCGTCAAAAGAGTCAATATGACCGAAAACATAAGGCTATGACTTTCGAGGTTGACGAGAAGGCTTACCTTTGGGTTACTCCTCTGAAGGGAACCCATCGTTTTAGTATCAAAGGCAAATTGGCTCCTCGCTACATTGGACCTTTCCGCATTCTCGCAAAACGAGGGGAAGTTGCCTACCAGTTGGAACTACCTCCGCATCTCTCCAGAGTACACGATGTCTTCCACGTTTCTCAACTTAGGCGTTGCTTCTCGGATCCTATCCATGGAGTGGACCACGAAACGCTTGATCTCCAAGATAATCTCACGTATCGAGAGTACCCCATTCGTATCCTCGATCAGGCCGAGCGTACCACTCGACGTCATAATATCAAGTTTCTCAAAGTTCAATGGTCGCACCATTCTGAGGATGAAGCAAGTTGGGGAAGGGAGGATCGTCTTCGACTTGAGTATCCCGCCTTCTTCCCGGAGGAACCCAAATCTCGGGACGAGATTCTTTTGAGTGGGGGTGAGTTGTCACACCCTAGCTAGTCATGCATTAGAGTGTTGCATCATGTTTATTCTTTCATCAGAAACCTGAAATGGGGATGACAGAACCCCCAGCCCCCTCTGAAACCAACTAGGGTTTACTAAAAACTTTTTCAATGAACCTGAAATGCCCTTCTAAAATGCCCATCATTTTTGTCTTGGTTCAGAACCTGTCAGGACCCCGACTCAATGCCACATAGATCTAGCATGTAACACTTCATATCACTTTGCGGCCTCACGCACGGTATTCCCACGGGTGTCGCCTTACCTTTACCCGGGACCGTTTGCGCCTTTTGGCACACGTATATGACAGTGTCGCTAGCATCCATATGATAAGGAGCCCGGGCTGACATGGCTAGTCGTAAACCCAAAGTGGCACAAACTTACAGGGACAGGCATCCATGACCCAGCATCAAACGTGTCGGTCATCAGCGAGTGAATCCAGGCTGTAGCACTGGGCTAGCAGGACTCCGGTGAACCGGGCTGTAGCGGGCTAACAGGACTCCGGTATTCATCGCGTGACATTTCCCCGAAGGGACAGACACAGGAACGAAGAAGGACACATGCCGGCCAGCCTAAGTGTTCCGGAGCAGTAGCAAGCTACCATGGCTCGGTGGAAACACTAGGAGACATTTCCCGGTAAGAGAGGCTACTAAAGATAAACAACTAGATGGTCAGATCCCACACATACCAAGCATTTCAATAGCATACACACAATATGCTCGATATGTGCAGATACAACATGGCATCACAAGATGACTCTACGACTCAAGTAGTTTATTCAATAGGCTCCGAGGAGCGAGACATTACAAACATGGGTCTCATGACCCAACAATCAGAGCATACAAGTCAAAGCACGAGCGGAAGCTATCATGTCTGAGTACAGACATCTATAAATGAAAAAGGCTGAGAAGCCTGACTATCGATCAGATCCTGCCGAGGGCACAAGATCGTAGCTGAGGTATCAAGCTAAACGTCGAAGTCCAAGCGGAACTACTAGTGAGACTGAAGTCTCTCTGCAAAAACATAAAATATGCAAACGTGAGTACAAATGTACCCAGCAAGACTTACATCAGAACTAACTACATATGCATCATTATCAACAAAGGGGATGGTGGGGTTTAACTGCAGCAAGCCAGCTTTGACTCGGTGGCTATCCTGAACTACGACTGCAAGTAACTCTTTTGAGGTGGCGCACACGAGTCCACATACTCACCATATCAATACACCACTATGGATCCGCTCCCGTCTCCCTACGAGAACGCCATCCATAGCACTCACGCTTATCTTGCGTATTTTAGAGTATCCACTTTCACTTGTCTATGAACTGATATAAGCAACCCAGAAGTCCTTTTCCGCGGACACGGCTATTCGAATAGATGATGATAACCCTGCAGGGGTGTACTTCTTCACACACGCTCTCACCACTTACCGCCGTTTACACGACATGTACTCGGCAACCTTCAAGCGGAAGCCCAACGTGGGTGTCGGCCACGGCCTACCTAAACACTCAAGTCTCTAGTCCAGGTTTATCGCCTATTCGGGTTCCATCCATGAGGAGATCCGGCCGGAGTTTCGCTCACAGCCCCAAACGATGTGAACAGGGTTCCGTGACACCAAACGGGCGCCCGGTTTACCCGGCCACGTGCCTACCGCATCACAGCCCACCCCTACGGTCAGCGCTGTGCACGGCCTCCAGCATACTACAAACACCAGAAACTACTTGCAACTCCTGGACAGAGGACAAGGGTGATCAAGAAGCCGAGAGGGTCCATTGGTTTTGGGCCCAATGCGTGGTAGTAGCTGAATCATGGATCACAAACACAGAACTCAGTTCCTGAGGACGGCTGCAATGACACAACCCACAATGTACTCCTACATGGCCTCTCACCGCTACCTTTACCAAATCGTATTCATACACTTAGCTCACACACAGTAGGACATGTTCACACGCCTCTGATTCATCCCCGATGAATCAGACCTGACTCAACTCTAAGCAGTAGCAGGCATGACAAACAAACATGAATGAGTAGGCACAACAGGGCTCAAACAACTCCTACTCATGCTAGTGGGTTTCATCTAATTACTGTGGAATGACAGGTCATGCAGAGGATAAAGGGGTTCAGCTACCGCAGCAAGTAACAGTTGAATCGCTGTTGTCCTAATGCAGTAAAAGAGAGCAGGAGCGAGAGAGTAGGATTGTATCGGAATGAACAAGGGGGGGGTTTGCTTGCCTGGCACTTCTGAAGATAACATTGAGTCTTCATCAGTGTCAACGATCACATCATCGGTATCACGTCTATCGAGAGGGGACAAATACCGGCAACACAGAAGGGAACACAATCAATGCAATGCACAATATGATGCATGATCATGACATTGCAATATGAATGTGTTTTGGGCTAATGCAACTAGCAACAGATTAAATGAAGTTGGTTTGAATCCAAGATTCAAATTCAAACTCCATATGTGGATATTTAAATGCCCTTTATATGATTTGTGCTAAACAGCAGCTATAAGTTGTTCTAACATGCATGAAAATGGTACAGATGGATTCCTTGAATTTTTCTGATAATTTTTCATATATAATTTATTTCATTTGGAGTTACGGTTAATTTTCTATGATTTTTAGAAGTTATAGGCATTTTCTGGAATTTCAGAATTAAATTAAATCCAGAAAACATTACTGCGTCAGCATGACGTTGGCATGACGTCAGCAAGTCAACAGGGGCCGGCTCGGGTCAAACCTGACCTGTGGGTCCCATCCGTCAGTGACTAACCTAACTAATCTAATTTAGTTAGTGGCCTGGGGCCCATTGTCAGTGTCTATTAAACTAACTAATATTTAGTTAACACTAATCCTAGCCTAATTGACAGGCCGGCTCCACATGTCATGGACACAGGGGGGGTCCCGCTGTGGTCAAAGTGGGTCAAACCCACCGGCGTTTAGCCGCCGGCGGGGTCAAACGCGGCGGAGGAGCTGCGGGTTTCGCGCTCCGGCGTCCAAACGGACGGAGGAGACCACCTACGGGCAGCTGGTGATCCAGCGCGTTGAGTGGTGCAGTCAGTTATGCCGGGGGCGACCTGCATCGACGGCGGCGAGCTCGGTTGCGGCCGCCGGAGTTCGGGCGTGGGTGCGGGCAGCGTTGCGGTGTGCGAGCAAGCGAGCTGAGGCACTAATGGTGGCCTACGTGATGCGGTGAACAAGATGGACGGGTCGACTGAGCCGTTGCGTGGCCGGAGTCACGCCAGCGGTGAGCACAGGCGGCGGCGGGTGCGGGTGAGCTCGGTGCAGCAGCTACGGCGTGCGAGAGAGGGAGCGGAGAAGGGGAACAGGGGCAGGAGCTCACTGCGGTGGCGACGAGGCGAACGGCGGGCTCGGGGAGGGGCTGGTGACGACGGGAGGTCGCCGGCGATCTCGGTGGCCCGAGGAGGAAGAAGACGTCGGGGACGGCGCTCCGAGGCTTCCGGCGTCACATGGGTTGGTGGAGACGAAGAAGAAGGCGCGGCGGTTCTTCTGGAGGCATCGGCGAGGCGAGGGGTGGCCGGTGGCCGCGGCGAACAGCGTCGGTGGCGACGGCTGCGCTCGGCACGAGAGGGAGAGAGAAACAGAGGAGGGGGAGAGCTCGGGAGAGAGTGAGGGGCGGTCGGGGAGGCCGCGTGTCGACGTCCAGGGCGTCCCGAGCGTCGGGGGAGAGCGGTAAGCAGGAGCTGGCGAGGCGCGTGGCCAGCGCGCGGCGGGCACGCGCTCGTCCTTCTGTCCAGGGAGGAAGATGACAGGGAGGCTGTGGTGGTGGGCTGGGCCGGCCACTTGGGCCGCCAGGTAAGCCCAGGTGAGATTCCTTCTCTCTCTCTGCTTTCTGTTTTATATTTCTGTTTTCTATTTTGTTCTGTTTTGTTTTGGTTTAGTAAAAATACTAAACCATTTTATAAAATCCTGAAAATAATTATGTGGCTAGAACTAAAATATACCAAACCACATAAAATGTTCCAGAATTATTGGACATATATTAATTATATATAAAATATAAATCCAATGCAAATAGTTATTGAATTAATTCAAATGGCCAAAACAAATATTTCTGTGACTCCAAAAATATTGGTTTGAATTTTACCTCTTACCAATATTTCTATAGAATAACAGGAACATTTTCTTGGATTCATTTGAGAAGAATTTAATGTTGGTTATTTTTAGAGGTTTTCTGAGGCTTTTGAAAATTCCTCAATTCAAGTTTCATTTGAATTTAAACATGATGCAACACATGACTAGCTAGCTCAGTGCATACCAGAACTAGGGATGTGACAGAGTTGTAGAAGTATTAAAAAAACAGAAAACAGGAGAAAATAGAAAAACTTACCTGGCGCCCAGCCCCCGGCTCACCTGCCGGCCCAGCCCAGCGCCGCTCCAGCGAGCTGCTTGCCGACCAGGCAGGCAGGCAGGTGCCCGACAGCGACCGCAGCGCGCGCCACGCACCTGCTCGCCGCCTCGCCGCTCCCCTCGCCCGGTGACGTCGTGGATCACTCCCCCTCTCTCCCCCGAACCCCACAGACACCCCCTCTCCTCTCCAGCTCCTCCCCCTCGCGCGCCCCCAGCCATGGCCGACGCCACCGCCGCCGTGCCTACGTCGTAGCCGCGCTCCCCGCCGCCCGTGCGTCCTCTCATCGTGTCCAGGAGCTCCGCCGCTGTCCACTTCATCGAGCAAGCCGAGCCCCGAGCGCTCGCAACGCCCGAGTCCACCGCACCGACCTCGCCCGAGTCCGCCGTCGCCGGAGATCCCCTTCAATGCCGTCGTCGCTCTGGTTCGTCCCCGGCCGCACCAAGGGCTTCGTCGAACTCCCCGTGAGCTTAGCCATCTTCCCCTCCCTTCTTTTCTTGCTCCCGAGCCATGTAACGACGTCTCGGAGCTCAACCGCACCCACCACCGTGGAGCTTGTCGCCGACGTGCTCCCGGTCACCCTCCGGCCACTCCACGGTGTCCATCATGCTCACCGCGTCACGTAGCACCTAACTAGCTACTCCCCGCACCTCACCGACCCCCCTAGCGACAAGTTCGACTTCGGCCGAACTCCGGTGGCCGCCAAAGTCGTCGCCGGCGCCAACTCCGGCCACCCAACCCCAACGGACTCCACCAAGAGCTGCGGCTCGATCTCAGCTCCTCTCTGGTGGCCTTCGCGGCTTGTTTGGTTGCCGGAACGGCAAAAAGCACTTCCGCCACCGCGTCGGGCTCGCCGGCGGCTAAACGCCGGTGCAGCCGACCCGGGTTTGACCACGGGTGGGCCCTGGTTGACTCTCCTCAGTCAATGACAGGTGGGGCCCAGCCCTGTTAATTAAACAGGTTTAGTTTTAATTAAACTTTAACTAAACTAATCACACTAACACGCGGGACCCACTGTCAGGGTTGACCCGGACCGTGTCCCGTTGACCTGCTGATGTCACACTGACGTCAGGCTGACGCAGTAATTGATTTTCTGTATTTAATCTAATATAGGAAATTCCAGAATATAGTTTAAACTTCAAAAATTCATAACTTTTATTCTATAACTCCAAATCAGACAAATGATATATGAAAAATGATCAAAAAAATCCAATCTATCCATTTGTACTATTTTCATGAATGATTAAACAAGTTAACTTGATGTTTAATGCAGAACAAGGAAAAACACTTTAAAGGGCCATGTATGAGTTTGAAATTTGAATCTTTGGTTCAAATTGGTTCAAACCCTTCTGGTCTTAGTTGCATTAGCCCAACACACTCATATTGCCATGTTTCATGCATGCATCATATTGTCGCACATTGTGTGGTGATGGTTGTGTATCGGTGTTCTTTGCGGCAGGTTCTGCCTCCGAGGAGTACCGTGATTACCCTAACGAAGAACCGTATCAGTGCATCGAACCACCAGGCAAGCAACCAACCAATTGATCATATCGATACAATCCCATGTTCTCGCTCCTGCTCTCTTTTACTGCATTAAGACAACGCGTTTCAAACTGCTGTGTGCTGCGGTAGTTGAACCCATTTCCTCTGCATGACCTGTCATTGCCACAGTAACTAGATGAAACCCACTAGCATGTGTAGGAGTTGATTGAGCCATATGTATGTGTTGTTCCTACCTTGCTATGCCTGCTATGCTTAGAGTCGTGTCAGGTCTGGTTCATCTGGGTGATGGGCTAGAGTGAAATGATCATATCGGTAAAGAGAGTAATGTGGTGAACCCGATTTGGTAAAGGTATCGATGAGAGGCCATGTAGGAGTACATGGTGGGTTGTTTCATTGAAGCCGACCTTAAGCACTGAGATCTGTATGTGTGATTTAAGATACAGCTACTACCATGCATTGGGCCCTGAAATATGACCCCGCTCGACTTCTTATTCACCCTAGTTCTCTGTCCAGGAGTTGCAAGTAGTTTCTGGTGTTTGTAGCCTACTGGAGGTCGTGGACAGCGCTGACCGTAGGGGTGGGCTGTGATGCGGTAGGTACGTGGCCGGGTGTACCGAATACCCGTTAGGTATCTCGGGAACCCTGTTCACATCATTCGGGGCCGTATGGGAAACCTTGGCCGGACTCCCTGCGGATGGAACCTGGATAGGCGATAAACCTGGACTAGAGACTTAGGTGTTTAGGTAGGTCGTGGTCTACACCCACGTCGGCTTTCGCTTGAAGTTTGCCGAGCACATGTCGTGTGCAGACGCTAAGTGGTGGAAACATGTATGAAGAAGTACACCCCTGCAGGGTTATCATGATCTATTCGAATAGCCGCGTCCGCGGTAAAGGACTACTTGGTTGCCTATACAGTTCATAGACAAGTAAATGGAAACTACTAAAAGCCTCAAGATAAGTGTGAGTGCCGAGGATGGCTCTTCCGTAGGAAGACGGAGGTGGATCCCCGGTAGTGTATTGAAGTGGTGAGTAGTGGACTCGTGTGCGCAAAACCATTTCAAGTTGGAGTCTCGTAGGTTAGCCTAGCCAAGAGTCAAAGCTGGCTTGCTGCAACAACTCCACCAACCCTTCTTGATAATATGCATGTATGTAGGATCTTATGTAAGTCTTGCTGAGTACCTTTGTACTCATGTTGCTATAATCTACATTTTTACAGAAGACGCTGCAACCCCTTCTGATGGGTTCTTCGTAGACGTTGACATCAATGAGTAGGCTAAGGCCCAGGTGATGATCCTGAGCTTGTGAAGGACCACGTAGTATAGCTAGGCTTTCCAAGCCTCTTTTATTTTACTAGTTGTCTGTACCCAGACAAGTTACTTCCGCTGCTGGTTTGTATGACTGTATGACTTGAATGCTGGGTCGTCTGACCCGTACTTGTGTGTATGTTATGTATGGCTCCCAGAGCCTTAAATAAAGTACTTGTGTCATAGAGTCATGTTGTGATGCCTTGTTGTATTTGCACATATCGAGCATATTGCGTGTATGATTGAAATGCTTGGTATGTGTGGGATCTGACTATCTAGTTGTTTATCTTTAGTAGCCTCTCTTACCGGGAAATGTCTCCTAGTGTCTCCACTGAGCCATGGTAGCTTGCTACTGCTCTGGAACACTTAGGCTGGCCGGCATGTGTCCTTCTTCGTTCCTGTGTCTGTCCCTTCGGGGAAATGTCACGCTTTGAGTACCGGAGTCCTGTTAGCCCGCTACAGCCCTGTTTACCGGAGTCCTGCTAGCCCAGTGCTACAGCCCGGACCCACTTGCTGATGACCGACACGTTCGTTGCTGGGTCATGGATGCTTGTCCCTGTAAGTCTGTGCCACTTTGGATTTACGACTAGCCATGTCAGCCCGGGCTCCTTATCATATGGGTGCTAGCGACACTATCATATACGTGTGCCAAAAGGCGCAAACGGTCCCGGGAAAAGTTAAGACGACACCCGTGGGTTACCGTGCATGAGGCCGCAAAGTGATATGAGGTGTTACATGCTAGACCTATGTGGCATCGAGTCGGGGTCCTGACAGGTAAGTACCCAGGAATTGTAATCTCAGGGAAGAGACATACTTCTGATCGTTTTTTATCCTCCGCATTGGACCATGTTCCGCAGTATCAGCGCTCAGCGAGCCGTACTCAGGGGCAGGCGGCCAAGCAAAGGTCAACACCCACGTGGAAGGGTCGTGTAAAACGGAAGTAAGTCGAAAGCACCACCGAACCTGCTCCATCATCGAAAATGTATATTCCTCTTATTTAATATTCGGGCGTGAAGCCGAATTGTCATTCGCATCGTCCTTCTATCATCGCAGGAGGGGTATATGGTGGACTGTGAGTAAGATACCTGTCGGCCGAGCCGCGGTTAACGCGGCGCCGGAGATACCAACTGCAACGGGAGCGCATGCTGATGCGGCACCGACTTGTTTGTCTTACGGAGAGCCGGATCAGATGTCCATTACCAACACCGAAGTCGAGAGTGCGATGAATCATCATCACTTAAAATAAGCCTTGCGTGCCCTTGCCTTAATGGAGCCGGAGTTTTCTGCCCTAAGCATTGTAGGTGCATATATCCGAGTTGTTCGAGACGGACCACCGGGGTTGCTTGCTTGTTCTCAAAGGATATGCAGGTAATTTTTTTAATAGACTTAGTGGATAGATAGTAGTAACCCCGAGACTTAAAGCGACTGGAAAAACCCGATTTGAGGATCATTTTATGACCGCAGGTTCTCAAGGAGAAGAACAGTGCATTGACCCAGGAGCTCGAGACAAGCTGGACACAACTGAATGCCACTATCTCCGAGCTTGAAGAGATAAAAAGTGCCCCAATGTATTACGACAAAGATAAAAAAACTAGAAAGTAGAGGTGAAGAAACAGGCCGAAGAGATAAAGATCTTGAAGGCTCAACTCTTGGAGGCACAACAGGAAAACGAGAAGCTGAAGGGCGGCATATTCAGTATGAATTGTGAACCATCTGGATTATTGATATAATTATATAATGCAGAATGTTATAATTTGGTTGATGCAGGTATGTTGACCGGCCGCCCTGAAGAATAAATGCCCGTTGTACAAAGCGACGTTCTGAAGGAACTGGCAAAGCTGCACGAGCATGCTCGGAAGGCTATGAAGAACATGGCCAAAGCCTTGTGGCCTTCCGACATCCCTCCAAAAAGCATGGAGGGGTTGGCTGATCTATTCAAGGGTGCCCGACGTTGTTTTGAGCTATGCAAGACGTCTTCATGCCGTGAAGGCGCTCGAGAGGTATGGGCCATGGTGAAGACACGCTATATAGGTCTTGACCCGAACCATATGGCAAGAGTTGGACCGCAGGGACCTGATGGGAAAGAAATTCCCGTAAGCTTGGTATACGACCAAGTAATGACAGCGGCAAAATTTTGTAACAGGATAGTAAATTAGATAGTCTACTGGATGGCGTAGAAAGGGAGTAGGCATATGATTCGATGTAACTATGTACTTTATGACCAAACTTATCTCCTGCCGAATTGTATTAAAATTTTGTCATCGCAGACCTTCGGCTTCTACCTCCGAACCAAGAAGTTGTAGTGTTTCCGTATGCTGTGTTCGATTAAAAGACACTTAGTACTATCGGAAACCAGGCAATCCGGCCATATTGCTCGAATAGACAAAATGTGTTCGGTGGAGTTATGTTATATTTCTGTTTAACGTAAGAAACATCTTCCAAGAGAAATAGTTCCATTAGGGTTCCTTTCCTTGGGCTGGGCTTGTGTCTAAAGTACATACATCAAATTTCAAAATTTTGTCCGAAAATAGTCTGATGGATATTTGCCGACCAATTATTCCTTTAAGAACGCTAGCTTTTAGCTTCACCCGTCTGAGGTACAAGGCCGGATAACCCGGTTGTAAGAATCACAGAGGTGCTCCCTTTACACCCTAGACGAACAATTAGGAAAGTAGGGTATAAGCACAGTAGCAAGGCAACCCAGCTTAGCAAAAAATTAAGTCATAGAGGTGCATAAAATGGCAGAAACAACAGATAGTATGGACAAAAGAAGCTTGTAAGCTTTCCAATAAAATGCTTCTTTTAAAAGAAGCCCCCATGTATGGTGGGGCGTATACATTTAAGGATGCGTACTCCCAACATTGTGGTTGATTCGGACATATAATTAAGAAGAGAAGGGAAAAAAGTAAAAGGGGAGAGAAAATAGAAAAACCTAGTTTAGAATGAGACCTAAGGAGGCCAAACTATGCGTAAAATATTCGAAGTCGGGCGACGTTCCATGGGTTTGGCTCAAGGCGATTATCCTCTACATTGCGAAGGTGATAGGCTCCTCCAGTAAGGACTTCATCTATAATGAAGGGGCCCTCCCATTTAGGTTTGAGATTATCCGTTTTCCTCTCCGGGAGGCATAGAACAAGTTCCCCGACATTGTATGTTTTAGCCCGCACTTCTCTGCTTTGGTAACGCCTGTCCTACTGTTGATAGAATGCGGAACGGGCCTAGGCAACGTTGCGCTCCTCTTCAAGTCCATCTAGGTCGTCCTGCCGATCTTGTTCGGCTTCTTTCTCTTCATACATGCACACTCTAGGTGAGTCATGAATAATATCACAGGGCAGTACGGATTTTGCGATGTACACCATGAAGAAAGGTCTGTATCCGGTCATTCAGTTGGGCGTGTGCCGGAGTACCCAGAGAACGGAATGGAGTTCCTCTACCCAGTGTTTGTCTAATTCTCGTAAAGAGTGCACTAGTTCGGGCTTAATACCACTCATGATCAGACCATTGGCCCGTTCGACTTGGCTGTTTGTTTGAGGGTGATATACAGATGCATAGTTGAGTTTAATGCCCAACTTAGTGCACCAAGGTTTCACCTCGTCAGCTATGAAGTCAGAGGCATTATCAGTGATGATACTGTGCGGGACACCATAACGGTGGTCTACGCCGGATATAAAGTCAATCATTGGTCTGGCCTCAGCTGTTTTTACTGGTTTGGCCTCTATACATTTAGTGAATTTATCCACCATTACCAGCAAGTATTTCTTTTTGTGGCTTCCCCCTTTAAGGGGTCCAAACATGTCAAGCCCCTAGACCGCAAAGGGCCAAGTAATGGGGATTGTTCTTAATGCGGTGGGAGGCATGTGACTTTGATTGGCAAAAAGCTGACATCCCACGCAGCGTTGGACAAGGTCTTGAGCCATAGGCCAGAAAAAGCTTGTCCGGAACACCTTGCTTACAAGGGCGCGGGCTGCGGCATGATGACCGCTGAGACCGGCATGTATTTCTGCCAAGAGTTGCCTTCCCTCCTCTTCAGAGATAAACCTTTGAAGGACTCTGGTAGTACTTCTTTTATATAGTTCACCCTCATGCACTTTAAAGGCTTTGGTGCGCCGAACTATGCATCGCACTTGGTTTTGATCGTCGGGAAGCACTTGCCTATTAAGGTAGGCTAGGATCCAGGGAGCGATAACCGCCATAATCTCATGAGCGGAGGGCGAGGTCTTGATATCCGGGCCCCGACATTGTCTGCATTGTGTTTGGCGGTTGGGGGTGTGGTCAGGTCCGTATTGCCTTCTCTGCTCTCACCCTGCCACACCACAGATGGCTTAAAGAGCCTTTCCACAAAGGTGTTTGGTGGCATGGGGTCACGCTTAGCGCCCATACGAGCGAGGATGTCGGCTGCCTGATTACTTTCTCGGGCGACATGATGGAACTCAAGTCTGTTGAACCGAGCTGGCATTTTCAATACGGCGTTTTGATATGCCATCATTTTTGGGTCCTTTGCAACGAATTCTCCATTGACCTGGGAAATTGTGAGGTTCGAATCGTCGCACACCTCCAAGCGTTGTATACCCACGGAGACAGCCATGCGAAGAATGTGTAGTAGCGCCTCATATTCGGTTGCATTATTAGGGTCCGCATACATAATTTGTAGTACGTAGCGGACTGTGTCCCCACTAGGGGGATGTGAGGATTACACTAGCCCCCAGTCTGGCCAGCATTTTGGAGCCAACGAAATACATAATCCAATTGGAGTATGAGCCATACTCTTTAGGGAGTTCGGCTTCCGTCCATTCAGCGATGAAGTCAGCCAATACTTGGGATTTAATAGCCCGACGTGGCTTGTATATGATTTCAAATGGTAATAGCTCGATGGCCCATTTGGCTATGCGGCCAGTGGCGTCCCTATTATTGATGATGTCATTCAATGGCACTTCGGATGCCACTATTACCGAACACTCTTGGAAGTAGTGTCAAAGTTTGTGGGATGCCATCAAGACTGTGTAGGCTGTCTTCTAATAGTGAGGGTATCGGGATTTGCAAGGTGTAAGGACCTCAGATACGTAGTATACTAGTTTCTGGGTGGGGAATTTATGTCCCTCCACCCCTCGTTCGACGATGAGGACAAAACTTACTACTTGATTGTTTGCCGAGATATATAGTAACATAGGCTCTCCAATACCTGGTGCTGCCAGGAATGGGTTGCTTGCGAGGATGGCCTTGATTTATTCTAGTCTGGCTGTGGTTGCATCCGTGCATTTGAAGTTGTCAGTGCGGCGCAGTAGCTTATGGAGTGGTAATGTTTTTCTCCTAATTTGGAGATAAATTGGCATAAGGCCGTGACGCATCCAGCTAGCTTCTGGACCTTCTTAAGATCTGTTGGGATGGCCAATTATGACAGAGCTTGGATCTTGGTTAAGTTTGCTTCAATTCCTCTATGGGAAACAATGAAGCCTAGAAATTTTCCGGCTGGTGCTTCGAAGACACACTTTTCTGGTTTAAGCCATATGTCGTATGTCCAGTGGTTGTCGACGGTGAGGCGGAGATCATCTACCCGTGTCTTGATGCATTTTGTCTTAATGACCATGTTTTGCTGATTTGTTTTTCCAAGAAAGTTTGGATCATACGCTAGTAAGTAGCCCTAGCATTTTTAAGCCCGAAGGGCATAGTGTTGCAGCAGAAAGGACCGTAAGGGGTGATGAATGTAGTTGCATCCTGGTCCGATTCCTTCATCTTAATTTGATGGTATTCGGAATAGGCGTCGAGGAAAGACAAAGAATTGTGACATGCAGTTGCATCAATAGAATCTCCGTAGTGTCTGCTTTATGAGTTTGAATCTCTGTGTTCGGCCAGTCTTTGTGGGATGTCGGGCATGTCTGAAGGGTGCCAGGTGAAAATATCCCAATTCTCGCACATGAATGCGCATAGGGCGGCGTCCACTGCCGGATCCAGCTGTGCTCCAATAGATGTTGTTCTATTAGGGTCCGTCGGGTGCACATGGAATTTTACTATTTCTTCTGATAGCTTGAAAGAGGGCATGAAGTCGAATTGTCATTTGCATCGTCCTTCTATCATCGCTGGAGGGGTATATGGTGGACGGTGAGCAAGATACCTGCCAGCCTAGCCGCGGTTAACGCGGCGCCGGAGATACCAACTACAACGGGAGCACATGCTGATGCGGCACCGACTTGTTCGTCTTACAGAGAGCCGGATCAGATGTCCATTACTAACACCGAAGTCGAGAGTGCGATGAATCAACATCACTTAAAAGAAGCCTTGCGTGCCCCTGCCTTAACGGAGCCGGAGTTTTCTGCCCTAACCACTAAAGGTGCATATATCCGAGCTGTTCGGGACGGACTCACCGCGGTTGCTCGCTTGTTCTCAAAGGATATGCAGGTAATTTTTTTAATAGACTTAGTGGATAGATAGTAGTAACCCCCGAGACTTAAAGCGGGTGGAAAAACCTGATTTGAGGATCATTTGATGACCGCATGTTCTCAAGGAGAAGAATAGTGCATTGACCTAGGAGCTCGAGACAAGCCGGACAGAACTAAATGCCGCTGTCTCTGAGCTTGAAGAGATGAAAAGTGCCCCAGTGTATTACGGCAAAGATAAAATACTAGAAGAAGAGGTGAAGAAACAGGACGACGAGATAAAGAGCTTGAAGGCTCAACTCTTGGAGGCACAACAAGAAAACCAGAAGCTGAAGGGCGGCATATTCAGTATGACTTGTGAACCATCCGGATTATTGATATAATCATATAATGCGGAATGTTATAATTTGGTTGATGCAGGTATGTTGACCGGCCGCCTTGAAGAAGAAATGCCCATTGTATAATGCTACGTTCTGAAGGAACTGGCACAGCTGCATGAGTGTGCTTGGAAGGCTATGAAGAACATGGCCAAAGCCTTGTGGCCTTCCGACGTCCCTCCAAAAAGCATGGAGGGGTTGGCTGATCTATTCAAGGGTGCCCGACGTCATTTTGAGTTGTGGAAGACGTCTGCATGCCATGAAGGGACTCGAGAGGTATGGGCCATGGTGAAGACACGCTATAAAGGTCTTGACCCAAACCATATGGCAAGAGTTGGACCGCAGGGACCTGATGGGAAGGAAATTCCCATAATCTTGGTATACGACCAAGTAATGACAGCGGCAAAAATTTCATAACAAGAATGTAAATTAGATAGTCTACCGAATGGCGTAGAAAGGGAGTAGGCATTCGATTCGAGTAACTATGTACTTTATGACCAAACTTATCTCCTACCGAATTGTATTAAAATTTTGTCATCGCTGACCTTCAGCTTCTACCTCCGAACCAAGAAGTTGTAGTGTTTCTGAGGGAGTCCTGGACTAGTGGGTGTCCGGATAGCCGAACTATCACCATCGGCCGGACTCCAAGACTATGAAGATACAAGATTGAAGACTTCGTCCCGTGTCCGGATGGGACTTTCCTTGGCGTGGAAGGCAAGCTTGGCGATACGGATATGTAGATCTCCTACCATTGTAACCGACTCTATGTAACCCTAGCCCTCTCCGGTGTCTATATAAACCGGAGGGTTTTAGTCTGTAGAACACATAGCAATCATACCATAGGCTAGCTTCTAGGGTTTAGCCTCCTTGATCTCGTGGTAGATCTACTCTTGTACTAGCCATATCATCAATATCAATCAAGCAGGAGTAGGGTTTTACCTCCATCGAGAGGGCCCGAACCTGGGTAAAAACATCGTGTCCCTTGTCTCCTGTTACCATCCGCCTAGACGCACAGTTCGGGATCCCCTACCCGAGATCCGCCGGTTTTGACACCGACATTGGTTCTTTCATTGAGAGTTCCTCTGTGCCGTCGCAATCAGGAAGGATGCCTCGTCCCATCTTTAAAGACGGTGCCATTGCCAAAGGAGCTTTGGCCACCGGCCAAACTATATGGCTAGTTGGTTTTCTTATGACTGCCTGTTCGGCCGCCGCGCCGACGATGACCTCTCGGGTCATCAAAAGCGATCTTCACGTCAACTCGGAACTCGCCGAGCATCTAGGTCCGATGGAGCTCTCTTCCGTAAACGAGCTCTTGGACCACATCGCCGCCCTGGGAGTCGCTACAGACTACGATCAGATTGGGCCTAAAACCGATCTGAGAGAGATCAACTCTCCAGGCTACCCACCACGTTGTTGTGGTGGAGGAACAGCACGACAACTCCTCTTCTACATTAAGGACGAGCTATGTACGAATTCCCGACCCCTCCATGCCGGATTCCCTCGGAGGGACGGACATCAATCAAGCACTGAACCTAAAGTCAGGCAACGGGCCAGATTCGTTGGACAACATCCAGCAATCCAAGCTTCCAAGTTCGGAAACTTTTCGGCCCTTGAGTCTCAGGTTGGGCGGGGTTCGAAATTTAATTCCACCCGCCCACCCAAACACAAGCGATCTATCTCGAATCCGGCAAGAGCCCGCTGAAATAGTACATCATTACTGGGCCAGATTCCTCCTGGTTATGGACAAGATAAAGGACTGCCGTGAGGAAAGCGCAATTTCAATTTTCTGCAACAATTGCACGGACAAGGGAATCATGAATGCCATAAGTCCTCGTGAAATTACACGCTTCGCCGACTTGGCGTCCATAGTACGAAAGTACCGTGCGATGGAGAGTGCCTGGAAAACCGAAACCAAATTTTGGGACAATCCAGCTCCGAACACAACCCTAGTCCGAAATAAAAGGGTGCATCATATTAAGGCACCTGGGTTAAAAACCAAAAAGCAAAAAAACCCTAAAGGGCATGGAACCGTACTAGAGGGATGGCTCAGCGGACCCTGTAAAATCCATAGTACAGAGGACGCCACTCCAACACATAGCCTTCGAGCATGTTGGATACTACGGCAGGTGGCCAAAAGTGGCGAAGATCTTCTAGCCCCAGAGAACCAGCCCAGCAGTATCAGTACGGTATTAACAGTCTTTGAGACTTTCGCATCAAATAATATGCGGAAACGAACACTCCGCAGCCTCGCCGAAGTCTACCAAGTAGCAACAATAAATCCATGGAGCGACACGGCTATTACCTTCAACGCCAGTGACGAACCTAAATTCCGAACAGCCCGAGCACCAGCCGCATTGGTCCTTAGTCCAATAGTGGACGGCTTTCGCCTTACTAAGGTACTCATGGATGGCGGCGGCAGATTAAACCTCATCTACGAGGAAACCCTTCGAAAAATGGAAATGGACTGGAGCCGCATTGAGCGAAGCAGCACAACCTTTAGAGGAATAATCCCTAGTCGGGAAGCATGCTGCATAGGAAAAATTACACTGGATGTGGTGTTCGGCTCGCCGGACAATTACAGGTCCGAGGAGGTCCCGTTCCAAGTGGCCCCGTTCAGTAGCGGATATCATGCTTTATTAGGGCGAGAGGCATTCACAATTTTTCAAGCTATACCCCATTACGGGTACATGAAGCTGAAAATGCCCAGGCCCAACGGAATCATCACTCTTGTCAGTGATCCGGACATAGCACTCCGCGCCAAAAATAAGACAGCCACACTAGCCCTAGAGGCACTATCCGAAGCCCTAGCGGCCGAGGAACCCACTGCGCTGCGCTCCACGGTGAACAGGGATGACGTGATACTCGATAAGAGATCCAAGTCCACCTCTTTTAAGCCAGCGGACGAAATAGTCAAATTCCAACTCCATCCAACGGACCCCACAAAGACGGCCTCCATTGGGGCACAATTAAACCCTGATGTAGACGCTGCACTACGAGAATTCCTTCGAGAAAATTGGCACATCTTTGCCTGGCACCCTTCAGACATGCCAGGAATCCCATGCAGGTTGGCAGAGCACAGCCTAAATATCCTAAAAGGATTCAAGCCAGTCAAACAGGCTCTTCGGCGATTTTATGAACCCAAAAGACTGGCAATGGGAGAGGAGCTAGCGAAACTATTAGAAGCCGGATTCATCGGAGACATAAAACATCTGGACTGGCTAGCAAACCTGGTAATGGTACCAAAGAAGGACAAATCTTGGCGCATGTGTGTCGATTTCAAGGACCTTAACAAGGCTTGTCCAAAGGATCCTTTCCCCCTTCCCCGCATCGATCAAATTATAGATGCTACCGCAGGGCACGATTCATTGTGCTTCCTCGATGCATACTCCGGCTACCATCAAATCAAGATGGCGGAGCCAAACCAAGCCGCAACGACATTCATTACTCCATACGGACCATTCTGCTTCAACACAATGCCCTTCGGGCTCAAAAACGCCGGTGCAATATATCAGCGCATGATTCAGACATGTCTGGCAACCCAGATCGGCAAAACAGTGGAGGCATACGTAGACAATGTGGTCGTCAAGTCTAAACACGTCGAAACTCTAGTAGACGATTTGAGGCTCACATTTGACAACCTCCGAGCATATGACATTAAGCTCAACCCGGAAAAATGCGTTTTCGGCGTACCAGCCGGAAAGCTCTTGGGCTTCATTGTATCCGGTAGAGGAATTGAAGCAAACCCAGCCAAGATCCGAGCTCCATCACAATTGGATATCCCAAAAGACCTGAAGCAAATACAAAAATTGACTGGATGCGTGGTGGCTCTAAGCCGCTTCATCTCCCGCTTGGGAGAAAAGGCATTACCCCTTTATCGTCTCCTTCGGCGCACCGAACACTTCGAATGGATAGATGCCGCCACGGTCGGACTCGAAGAAATAAAGGCCATATTGGCAACAAATCCGGTCCTGGCCGCGCCCAACTTGGGCAAACTAATGTTATTATACATCGCGGCAACACATCAAGTTGTAAGCGTGGTGCTCGTCGTCGAACGAGAAACGGAAGGACACAAATTCCCTCTTCAAAAACCAGTGTACTACGTATCCACTGTCCTAACTCCATGCTAGTCCCGGTATCCACATTATCAAAAGATAGCATACGCGGTGTTCATGGCATCCCGGATGCTGCAACACTACTTTCAAGAGTGTTCGATAATAGTAGCCTCCGAAGTACCTCTTAACGACATTATAAACAACCGCGACGCGACGGGCAGGATTGCAAAATGGGCCATCGAGCTCCTACCATTCGACATAACCTACAAACCACGGCGAGCCATCAAGTCGCAAGTTTTGGCCGACTTCATCGCTGAATGGACCGAAGCCGAACTCCCTAAAGAGTACGGCGCATACTCCAATTGGATCATGCACTTCGACGGCTCCAAAATGTTGGACGGTCTGGGGGCTGGCGTTGTTCTGACGTCCCCAACTAGAGACATAGTCCAATACGTACTCCAGATAATGTACACGGACTCCAACAATGCAGCCGAATACGAGGCCCTTCTACATGGTCTCCGGATGGCAATCTCCATGGGCATTCAATGCCTAGAGGTCCGCGGGGATTCAAACCTCGCAATATCCCAAATAAATGGAGACTTTGACGCCAAGGATCCAAAAATGGAAGCCTACCGTAACGTTGTCTTAAAAATGTCAGCTCGGTTCGAAGGACTCGAATTCCACCATATAGCTCGGGATAATAACCAGGCGGCTGACGTGTTGGCACGCATCGACGCAAAGCACGACGCCGTCCCTCCCAACATCTTCTTGGAGCGGCTTTTCAAGCCATCCGTATTATGGGAAGGGGAGTCCGGAAACAACAACCCAGAACCAACCGCACCACCCAACACCGAACACTCTAACACAATCGATGGCTCTGCCAATGAAATAACACCTTCAGCCCATGAAATAATGGCAGTCATTGCCCCGTGGACGGAACCATTCCTAGCCTACTTAAACAGGCAGGAACTTCCTGAAGACCAAAACGAGGCCCGCTGCATAGTACGGTGATCTAAAGCCTACAAGGTCCATGAGGGAGAGCTTTATAAGAAAAGCACAACCGAAGTCCTTCAAAGGTGCATCTCCGAAGAGGAAGGGTGAAATCTTCTGGCTGAAATTCATGCCGGACTTGGCGGGCACCACGCCGCAGCTCGGGCCCTTGTAGGTAAGGCCTTCCATACAGGATTTTATTGGCCAACGGCCCGGGCAGACGCTCAGGACTTAGTCCAACAATGCATTGGTTGCCAGCTCTTCGCTAATCAGAGCCACATGCCACCCACCGCCCTCAAAACTATTCCCATCACTTGGCCGAATCCGGACCCGTGATAGACTTCATATCAGGGGTAGTACACCGTTACGGTGTCCCACATAGCATCATCACTGGTAACGGCACAAACTTCATGACCGATGAGATTAAACTCTGGTGCAAAAACATGGGCATCAAGCTCGACTATGCTTCAGTCTATCACCCTCAAACTAACGGTCAAGTCGAGCGTGCAAATGGTCTAATCATGAGCGGCATTAAACCCAGACTAGTGCAGTCCCTCAAGGAATCCAACACGCACTGGGTAGAGGAGCTCGACTCCGTACTTTGGGGGCTGCGGACCACGCCAAATCGCACTGCCGGATTCACACCATTTTTCATGGTGTACGGCGCAGAGGCAGTTTTGCCCTGCGACATAATTCATGACTCACCTCGCGTGCGTATGTACGAAGAAAGAGAAGCCGAGCTAGATCGGCAGGACAGTTTGGACGCCTTAGAGGAGGAGCGCGACGTGGCAAACACTCGTTCCGCATTCTATCAACAACAGGCTCGAAGATATCAAAGCAGAGAAGTGCGGGCCAAAACTTACAATGTTGGCGAACTAGTTCTACGCCTGCCGGACAAGAAAAAGGACAAACTCAAGCCCAAATGGGAAGGTCCCTTCATCATCGACCAAGTCCTGACCGGCGGAGCATACCGTCTGCGAAACACATCGGACAACCGACTCGAGCCGAACCCATGGAGCGCAGCCCGTCTCCGAAGATTCTACGCCTAGCACCGGACTCAGAGTTCGTCTCCTTCCTACGTCCACATTTTATACTTTAGTTGTCTTTTGTTTCTCTCTTTCTCCCTCCCTTTTTCTTAAAAGCCTTTGAAGGCTGATCTGCGCACTGTTCGCACACACTTGACGTCCTGCTCACACTCATTATACCTGGGGGCTTCTTTAACAGAAGCTTATTTATACGGGCTTAATTCCCAACACATGTGTCACACTTCCGCATGTACCTTTTATTCACCATTATATGCATCGATATGACTTAAGTTTTGGCCAAGCTGGGTTGCCTGGCTCCTGTGCTTACCCCTACGTTCCCGATTGTTCGGCTAGGAGGTAAAGGGAGCACCTCTGCGATTGTTACTGCCGGGTCAGCCGAATGTGTACCTCAGACTGGGTGAAGCCGAAAGCTAGCGTTCTTAAGGGAATATTCGGTCGGTGACTTGAAAGATGATTTCTTACTTATCTATTTATCTGCCCCCAGATGCTTTTCTGCTCTTTTCGCAGTCCGGACATGCACTTTAGGGCATGCCTCCCAGGGAAAGGAACCCCTAACGGAACTATTCTCCCTGGAAGATGTTTCTTACTAACCATGTAATATAACATAACTAGTTGGGCACTTGTCTGATAAAGCACTAATGACCCCTACGCCTAGTCTCCATGCATGCCCCGGTTTTTACATAACCGTGAGGGTATTCGGACACACTCCGGACTGTCGGGTCCCGAGGTTGAAGCGAAAAGGTCCGCAAAGACAAACGATCTACAATCCGGCTAGAAGGCATCTTACATGTCATTTTAAATTACATAGTCAAATTGACTGATTGTATTCCTCTTCAATACCATCTAACAGGCTGTCTAGTTTACAGTCCCGCTGGGAATACTTTGCGGCCAACTCTACTTGGCCGTACATTAAGCTCATAGGGATCTCCTTCCCATCGGGCCCCACAAGTCCGACCTCAGCCATGTGGTTTGGATCGGCCTTCTTGTACCTCGTCTTCACCATGGCCCAGGCCTCCCTGGCACCTTGACAGCAGGCTGATATCTTCCATAGATGGAAGCGCCGCCGTGCTCCCTGAAGCTTCTCCACAAGTCCTCCAAGACCCTCGGGTAGGGAGACGGACGGCCATAAGGCCTGGGCGATGCCGCTCATCACCTGCCGAACTCGTTCGTGCAGTTGCAACAGCTCGGGAAGTTGGTCACCCGTTGAACCAGGCATCTCCTCGGTAGGACGGCCCGTGAGCATACCTACAGACATATTCTGGTTAATCGACTTCCTCGCCGAACTCTTGTTTTCAAAGGTTCGTTGAAGCACTTACTATAAATGTCGCAACGAAGCCGCAGATTCTCCTTCACGGAGTAAGATAGCTGGACCCGAACATCTTTTAGTTCCTCGCCCAGCTGAGTGTTGGCATCTTGGAGATTATTTTTCTCCTGCCGCACCCTTGTCAGCACCTTCTCGCCGGCCTTTAGCTGGTGTAGCAGCTGCTGCCTATCCGGATCTAGTCTGGCACCATCTGCAATATTATTGTCAGACTTATACACACACCGCACTTCGCAAACTACTTATCTTTAGAAGTATGTATTACCAGAGGGGGTCTCTGTGGCTCCCCCTGCGGCGGCTAGTGCGGCCTCAAGTTGGGCCTTGCACTCTTGCAGCTCCTGGACAGGTGGGTATTCTTCTCCGTAAGATCCTGCATAACAAATGATCCTTAAATCAGTTATTCTAACTATTTTAAGTCTCGGGGGCTACTGGCATATATAACTGTCAAAATTACTCACCCGTATGTCTTTTACATACTGCTCCGTGGCTCTGGCTAGACCATCTTGAGCAGCACGGAGGTGTGCATCTCCCGAATTGAAGGCATTTAACGCCTTCGGGGAGAAGCATGCATCACGAAGAACTGTCCGGTGGCGCCTATGATTCATGGCACTCTCAACCTCAGATCTGGTGGCGGACAACCTGTCAGCGTCCTCCAACACCCAATGTGCGCCCTGCGTTCGCCTCCCCCTCCGGACCTGGCGTTGGAGCCTGGCCGGCGGAGGTTTGATTGGCAATCTCTCAGGACACAGTCCGGCGAGCGCTCTTTCTCCTGAAAAACCCGCGAGCATTAATATGCCTTCCAGGAACCTTTTTCTGAAACATGGTGGCGAGCCATACCGTTGCGGCGACGTCTCGATCCTCGCCACACTTCTCTTCCGCCTGCTGGGCCGAGCTGCCCCTTGTTGGCCAGCCGCCGCGGGTTCAGCTTCCCGCCCCGGAGGCACCTCCTGCGGAACACCATTGGTATACGGTGGTCAAAAATAAGCATGGATAAGTAATGGTATCAGGACTCCGGTCACAGTTACCTGGGGAACCGAAGATATGCCGGGGTAGTCGGCCGTAATGGCAACCAAAGCATTGTCAATGCTAAGTTGATGGAACACCCCATCAATCAGCTCCACCTTTATGTCCGGATCCTCTTAGGAGGACGGATCGAGGGATCGTTCCAGATCCTCGGGTTGTGGAGCCGGGCTGTGTATATTCTCTACGGCCCGGCGCAGTTCCTGCATCAAAATCACGAAGTGAGACACTCAACTTTGGACTATGGATCGGATAGACAAACGTCCGCTTACCCAGCTCCGAGGGTTGTTCATCGAAAATCCATTTAATGGACTCACACGGAGGAAGTCCTCCTTCTCCCCTTTGTACAGGCCGGACAGGATCTTCACCAGATCATCTACCGATCCCGGCCCCTTGCGGCCATGACGGGTGGCATCATCCTCCCCATTGAAATCCCACATGGGGTGGCCCTTTTATTGGAGCGGCTGCACCCCTCGCATGATGCATGTGGAGATGACTCCAATCATGGTTAATCCGGAATGAGCCAATAACCTTATTCGGCCCATCAGATATTGAACGTCCCCATATTCTCCCGTTGAGGGCTCCGCGGGCGTCAACTCAGGCGTTTCCGCATAGGAGCGTTGCTAAACTCCGGGAGGCCGATCCGAACTGGGTCCGGCAGCGGGGCGTCTTCCATGTAAAACCATTCCGAAGGCCAGTCTTCGGATGCCTTCTTCGGGGTTCCGGATAGATATCCGGTCCCGGCGATGCGCCATATTTCGGCTCCGCCCACTTGATATATCGACCCCTCATGAGAACGGGGCACGAGGCAGAACAATCTCTTCCATGGCGCAAAATGGGCCTCGATGCCCAAGAACAGCTCGCAAAGGGCTACAAAGACCGCGATGTGCAGGATGCAGGCAGGCGTGAGGTGGTGAAGCTAGAGTCCATAGAACTCCAGGAGCCCCCGGAGAAACGGATGTATCACTACTAGGGAAAAGCCTATACACAGAATCTTAGCAGCAGCGCGGCTCAAAAAGGAGCGCTGCTGCTAACTAGTAGTAGCGCGTGTGCTGGAAACTCGCTGCTGATAAGGATTTAGCAGTAGCGCACTCGGCGTAAAACGCGCTGCTACAAATATCGACCGGCGGTGTTCACCTAACTCTAATTAGCAATAGCGCGGTCGCGCGAACCGCGCTACTGCTAAGTATGTAGTAGTAGCGTGCTTTTTCTGAGATCGCTGCTGCTAAATTTCAAATTGCCACACTTTTTTGTCCCAGTTAGCAGTAGCGCCGTATCCCAAAGCGCGCTACTGCTAATTCGTTAGCAGCAGCGCATTTTAGATCCCGCGCTACTGCTAACCCGCACCAACCCACCACCTTTCCCCACCCGTCCCTTCCCTCCCCCTCCTCTCTTTCCCTTCCCCCTACCTCTCCCTCCCCCTCCTCTCTTCCCTTCCCCCTACCTCCACCACATGCTCCCACTCTCACTCTTCTTCTTCCTCAATACTTCTCCCCCATTACTCTCTCTCTTCTATCCACCTTTCTCTCTCTTCATTACTCCTACCTAACTACACCACCTCCATTAATGCATCTCCTTTCTCTTTTTCCTTCCCCCTCCACTAGTTGAAGTTGTCTCCTCCCAAATTAGGTAGCTAGGTAGATGTAGGATTTAGTTAAGTGACCTATTTGCCCCCTAACTAGATCTATCTTTGTCAAGAAGAGCTTTCTGCACTTTTGATCTCCCTACAACATCATCTCCACCGTGTGCTCGATCTCGATCGAGATAGAGGTGATGAAAATTTCATGCTTTTGCAAAATGGAAATATGTTTATGTGTGTGTGATATGTTTGTGGAAATTGTGTGTGTGGCATGAGTTGACGCTGCCAAATTGTGCTTTTGAGTTGCCTATGTTTTGCCGAAATGTCGATTTATTTCTGTTTCGGCGAATTCCGGCCAAACTCTAGATCCATATATGTACTATTTTGAGGGAAGGTCATGCCAAATTTTTTTATGACTTTGATGCATGCATGCATTTTTATAATCAGTTTGTTTATTACTACCGTGCAGAGTTGACGATGGTCATTGGAACGATGGTGGACAGGTGGTTGCGGTCGGCAGTGCAGGACATGAAAGAAAATAACCGGATAGAGGTTTTATGTCCGTGTCGAAAATGCAAAGGAATAGTTTGGCTCGACCCCCATGACGATGGTCGTGTCGAAGCGCACCTGCTCATGACTGGTTTCATGGATGGCTATACTCGGTGGATAATTGAAGATGAGGATGACGATGTTGAGGATGCCGACGGGGCAGGCAATGATGACACGGGGCAAGACGAAGAGATGATCGATAATGGCGGCGGGGAAGAGGCCGGACATGGCGGCGGAGAAGGGGCCGGACATCGCGGAGGAGAAAGGGCCGTACATGGCGGTGGAGAGAATGACATGGACTCCACGCAGCAGAGTTCATCGGTACTAAGTTCAATTATGCGGGACCCTCATGTTCAAGCATTGCTTCGCAAGGAGACGAGTACTGAGAGAGCTGCTTCTAGAGAGGAGGCTAAGCTAGAGCAACTGGTGGTAGACTTGAACACTCCATTGTATGATGGTTGCAATCCTGAGGTGACCCGCTTGAGTTTCACGCTCCAACTCCTGAAGACGAAGGCTAAAAACAAATGGACCAACACTAGCCTCGATGAGCATCTCAAGTACCTAAAGGATGTTCTTCCCGCGGGTAATCTATGTCCTACTAGTGTTAATGAGGCCAAGAAGATCGTGTGCCCTCTTGATCTGCCACACGTTAGATACCATGCATGCATCACGATTGCATAATTTATCGGAAGGAGCACGCGGAAAAAACAAGTTGTCCGGTGTGCAATGCTTCTCGATACAAGAAGGCCGGGAAGAAATGTCCCCAGAAAGTTGTATGGTACTTACCGATCACTCCCCGTCTCCAGAGGTATTTTGTAGATCCCAAGGAAGCTAAGCTAATGCGCTGGCACGCGGAGAGGAAGAAGCCCGACGATGGAGATGATCCGAAGCTGAGACACATGAAGGATGGAAGCCAGTGGAGAGCGTTGAATAGCTTCTATCGGTATTATGAATGTGATGCAAGGAACATCATGCTCGGCGCGTGTACCGATGGCATGAATCCGTTTGGCAACCAGAACACCAACCATAGCACATGGCCCATGTTTGTATGGATGTACAACCTCCCCCCTGGTTCTGCATGAAATCAAAGTACATTCACATGAGCCTGCTTATTCAAGGGCCGAAACAACCAGGAAATAATATTAATTTGTATCTGGGGCTACTTCAAGAGGAGTTAGACACGTTATGGAAAACACCAGCCAAGACATGGGACGCCAGCAAAGGTGAGTATTTCAACATGAGAGCCGCGCTGATCACGACAGTGCAGGACTATCTCGGTTACGGATATGTGGCAGGCCAGGTGTGCCATGGATATTGCGGATGCACACGGTGCATGGATGATACGACGTCTCAGCAGCTAACGTCAAGGAAAGATGGCGGGTCTAGGAAAATCGTGTACATGGGGCATCGAAGATGGCTTGAACAGGACGACCCATGGAGAAACCATGGAGATCTATTCAATGGTCACGCTGAGCATCAAGGACCTCCACGTAAGCGGAGCGGTGCCGAAATCGATGAGCTGTTGAAAAACTGGAAGGAGTGCCCCACGTCGGGAAAGACGATGAGAAAGGCGCTGGAGCCGCTGCTGAAGGTATGGAAGACGAGGTCTGTGTTCTGGGACTTGGAGTACTGGCACAAACTCGATACACCTCATTGCCTTGATCAAATGCATATCTGTAAGAATGTCCTTGAGAGCTTGCTCGCAGCACTGATGAACATGCCGGATAAGACCAAGGATGGGCCGAAGGCAAGAAAAGACTTGCAAGATTTGAAAATCAGGGAAGATCTGCACATGCCGCCCCGTAAAATGTCAGATGAGACAGAGACGGAGACAGAGGCACGGGAGAAGAAGGGCAAGAAAATAAAGAAAGAGGATTATTGCCCCCCTTCTTGCTTCACCTTAAGTCAGGCTGAGATCAATCAATTCTTTAAGTGCCTTACCGGAGTCAAAGTTAGTTCCGGTTACTGTGGCAAGATAAGCAGATATCTAGACACGGACAAGAAAAGGTTCAGCGGGATGAAGTCTCATGACTGTCATGTGATGATGACGCAGATACTACCTGTTGCCCTTAGAGGGATAATGGACAAGCACGTCTGTGACACGCTTATTGGTCTCTGCAACTTTTTCGACGTCATCTCTCGAAAGTCGATCAGTGTGAAGCAGCTCCAAAGGCTGCAGGAAGAGATCGTTGTGATACTGAATGAACTTGAGATGTACTTCCCACCCGCGTTCTTCGACGTGATGGTGCATCTGTGTGTCCATATTGCGGATGACATAATAGACCTGGGGCCGTCATTCCTGCACAACATGATGCCGTTTGAGAGGATGAATGGGATCATCAAAGGATTCGTTTGTAACATGTTCCGTCCGGATGGAAGAATCGTCCAGGGCTATTCGGCACAAGAGTGCATCTCTTTCTGTGAGAATTTTCTATATGGTGCAGACCAGCCGCCTGGTGTTAGTGTTGGTTTGCCCGTTAACAAGCACGATGGGAGGCTCGAAGGAGATGGTCACTGCAACGTGTCGCAGGGAACTGCACATGGCATACTCAAATCAATGCAGCGACTTTCACAGAGCAAACTTGGTAGTGCTACAACACCTAGACGAGGTAGATCCTTTCGTGGCACTGCACAAAGAAATTATCGCAAAGAAGTATCGTGACCGGGGGGTATGCAGGACGGACGCCGAAGTTACTAGAGAGCACAACTCCACTTTCCTGCATTGGTTCAAAGAGCATATTATTTCTAATCCCCCGGAGGAGGGCTCTAAGGACGGATTGCTCATATACGCCTTAGCACATGGCCCCTCGCCCAACCTCGTAACCTATCAGGCATATGATATCAACGGATACACATTCTACACGGAGGCCAAAGATATGGACAGTGATGATCAGAACTCAGGGGCGACGATGGAATGCATGACCGGCAGCGACAACGGCGCAACTGAACGATTTTATGGAAGGGTCGAGGAGATCTGGGATCTTGACTACTCTGGACTGCACAACACGACGATGTTCCGTGTCAGATGGGCTAAGAATGTCGAAAGAGAAAGCCGGATGTTCACTACCATGACTATACCCGATGCCAAGAGCGCTGTCGTGAACGCTATCGCAAAAAACGAGCCATGGGTACACGCTAAGCACGTGACACAATGCTTCTTCATAACTAACCCGTGCAATCCCAGCTGTGTTGTCGTGAGGAGAGGCAAAAGGAACATCATGAATGGATGGAGTCGCCAACGAGGAAGACTATGATCAGTACGGCAACCCAATGAGGGAAGATGACGATGATGATGAAGTATACGTCAAAAGAAGAATCAATACTACATTACCTAAGAAAAATTGTACTCCGTGGAAAAGGCAAAGTCACAATGAGGGGCTCAATTATTCTTCGACGAACAAGAAGGGAAAGAAGCTGACTCAAAAACGAAAACGTCAGCACTGCGGAAACGTATGTTATCGGTCCAATGATGTGTAATATATATATATATATATATATATATATATATATATATATATATATATATATATATATGTTCCTATTTTGTATACACACTTAGCCATTATTATGCATGGGTTCAATGATGTGTAATATATATGTTCCTATTTTGCATACATATTTAACCGTCAAATGATGCAATATATATCGCTCTCCCTTCGTTCACTGCCCTCGGGAAATAAAAGTGGGATAAAATAAAGGAAAAGAAAAAGAAAAACTGGCAGTAGCGACGGTAGTAGCAGCGCATTTTCCATAAACCACTGCAACTACTGAATTTAGTAGTAGCGAATTTTGTCTAAACTGTTGCAGCTACTGAAGTTAGTAGCAGCGCGTTTTGACATAACGCGCTACTGCTACGTCCACTTAACCCAAATTCTCACTCGCCCTGCTTCATCCCGCCTTTTCCCCCCAAATCCCCACTCTCTCTTCCCCCCCCCCCCCGTCGCACCGCCGCGCCTGACCCGGCCCCGGCGCTCGCCCCCGACTCCGGCGCCGGCGCTAGCCCCCGACCCCAGCGCTCGCCCCCGACCCGGCCCTCTACCCCAACCCCGACGCCGACGCTAGCCCCCGACCCCGGCGCTCGCCCCCGACCCGGCCCTCGCCCCGACTCCGGCGCCGGCGCTCGCCCCCGACCCGTCGGCCCTCGCCTCCCTCCTCTCCCCTCCCGGCCGTCGTCGGGCCTGCCTCCTCGCCCCTGCACCCTCTGTAACCCCCCCCCCCACCTCTCTCTCTGCTAGGGTTCTTCGATTATGTTAATTAGGATATCTATTTAGTTATGAATTTAGCTAGGTTTCAAAATTAGCTGAATTTATATGCAAATTTGAACTGGACATGTGATATGTGCATATGTCATGTTTTGGACATGTCATGTTTGGAAAATGATCCGAGTGGCCTATGTTACACTGGAATGTTGATTCATTTCCATTCCGGTGAATTTCAGGCGCTCGATATGTCCATTTTTTAGCAAAGGTCATGCCGAAATTTCCCATGAATAAAGGCATGATTTGTGCTACATAGTTGGCATATCGAGTGCTGGCACATAGATTTCTTTTTATGTCATTTCTCATTTATTCATACTTTTAGAAATAAATGAGGACACTTAATCATAGGAAACATGTCGAACAACGAAGAAACTGGGCCTTCTGACCAAGATGCAGACGAGATGGATTATGAGGGTGAACAAGAGTACCTCGACTATTTGACTGCTAAGCAAGGTTTGCAGGTCGGCCTCGATGATGGTACTGACACCGACATCGACACCGACGGTGCCGGCACCGATGGCGGCACCGAGACTGGTGGGGAAGGTACCGGCGGGGAAGGTACCGGCAGGGAAGGTACCGGCCCCGATGCCGCCACCGAAGAGAGGAAGCATAAGAAGCAGAGGATACGAAAACCTAACAAACTAGGGATTGGACCACTTGTGATCACAAAGATGGCACCTGGCAAGTTTAAGCCGTTAGAACCGGAAGAACCTCGCAAGTGCTATGGGAACCAAGTAGGATGCATCCTACGGGAATGCGCGAGCATCAACGACGATGACTTAAGGAGTAAAGAACATTTGACGCAGTTGCTCCTAACGAAGTTGCACAAGAGATTCAAGTTCCCCGACCGGGATGATAACATAGAACAACCATGGGATGATCCGAAGATGAAAAAGATTAACAATCACGCCATGGGTATGTTCAGCAATGATTTGGCCGCCTGGAAAGGGAGGGTGAAACGAGCTATTGAGGCTGATGAACCCCTGTCCAAGATTCTGGAGGAAAATCCGACACTTACAGAAGAGGAGTTCGAAGAGTTCAAGGACACTTGCGCTACCGAGGCATCCAAGGCTAAGGCTGCGAAATTCAAAAGCCTTCAGCAAAGGAACACGGGGAAGCATCGCCTCGGAAGCCGTGGCTACCTCGGTAAAAGGCCCATATGGGATAAGGAGGACGCGGAACGTGAAGCCGCGGGTCTCCCAGACCCCTTCGCGAAGTTCACCAACCCCTTGGAGCATGACTTCATCAGGGCCCGCTACAAGTGGGACAAGGAGAAAAAGGTTTTTTACACGGACAAGATCACGAGGAAATTGATTAGACTACTGGAGAAGCAACACCGGCTTGTAGCCGAAAGTCCTACTTCTCCGATGAGGCCTAAGTGGGACACCCCTGTCAACCGGGCCTTGAACGAACTTAAGGGACTCCCTTTGGACCAGCGGCCACAATATGATCGTGTGCACGGCGCTGGGGACGGCGCCACGTGGAAGGTGTTTTACAACGATGGCCCGGAGGCCAAGAAGCAGAAAAAGAAGTTTAGTCAGGCGGACATCGACGCAAAGGTGAAGCTTGCGGTCGAGAAAAAAGCAGCTGAGGACGTGAAAAAAGCAGCCGAGGACAAATATGAGTTGCTATAGCAAGCAGTCAATGCGGCTGTAACTGCCTGCAGAAATGATTTCGCTACTAACTTGGTTCCAGTTATCATCAACTGGGCAAAGGAAAATCCAGACAAGACGGTACATGATTTCCCGATGCCCAGTTTCGTCGCGAGCAACTCCATGAACAACAACACCATCGCACCATCACTTGCTCAAGCAACCGGGCCTCCTCTCGCAGCCGCTCCCGCTCATAGCAGCCCGTCCTTAGTCTCAGGCGCGCTAGGTGGGCCTTCGTCTTTGGCTGAGCTCAACGCCGTCACGGTAATTACATGTCGCACCAACATATATATATAGATAATATTCCATTTTTGTTGCCTTTCGGTTGTTTTACGCCACAGACATATGTGTTTGCAGGCGAAAGAAACCCCGTGCACCATACTCTACTTGATCAAAGGCCAGAAGGTGGACGTGGGAAAGGGGATGATAATGGACCCCTCTCAACGCACGTTCCACAACCAGCCGATCCCCACTGGGCACTTTAGGGTTAGCTTGACCAATGCGAAATTGCGGCATGAGGATTTGCCTCCTCCAGTACAGCATGTGGGAGCGGACGACGAGACCCCGTCACGGATTGGAAGCTGCAAGAATTGGGTGCTGCTATGGCCGAAGAATCTTATTCGTCTGGAGCCGGCCGAGAGCACACCAATAACTACCACACATCAACAAGCATGTGCAGAGACCACCACCCTGCCTATGCAATTACCAGCTCCTGTAGTGCCGGGTGAGAGCGGCGGACGACATGATGAAGTTGGTGCAATAGTACTGGCTGATGTAATTTCTCCTGTAAAACAGAGAATGGATGATGAGATGGAGGTCGACCCTATGGATTACCTCAATACAAACGCGTATGACTGCGACATAGATATGATGAGTCAACCATATGACGAATCGGGCTATCAGCTTGCTAATGAGGATATAGATGATATGCCCGGGCAGGGTCGTACCATGGATTGCAAAAAGTCTCTCTTCATGAAATCCTCACAGGACACGCCTGAAGATGCCGCCTCAACACAGGCTCAACTATCCGGGCGCGAGGGTCGTACAGTACTTAGCCCGGGAACACTAGAGCAGGGGTTAAGGAAGGGTCTGGAAGGTGTGCCGAAGAAAAAGGAGAGGAAGAGATCGGGGAAGGTAACTGCCTCCAAACAAGCCAAAGCACATAGCAGCCAGACGATGCATTCTGAAGAGCGTGTACCCATGAAAGGTGCGGTCATGTTCCATCTCACGGGCAAGCCGATGCTACCGCCGAAACCGCTGGAGGCACTATCAGGGGATCTCAGAAGACTGCGCGACCATGTGCTATCGACTGAGAAAAGCCTACTAGCCTCAAAGGATCCAGGATATCCGACATACGCGGCTCGTGTGCCTGAGGGGAAGTGCTACGTCGACACACGGCCCGCGGAGGTGTTCTTCCTGCGGTTTGACCATATCTTTGAGATGTTTCTAACAAGGCGGCTTGATTTTACTATCGTCCGCCTTTTTGCGCTACATATGAGCTCTGTCATGAAGAGTGAAGAAGTCTCGCAAATCTGTGTGGTGGATCCGTACTACATGCATGAGTCTTTCTTGAGTCTCGGCGACTTTGAGCGTGAAACTGCTAGGGAGTACCACCAAAACTTCATGGTACAGAATAAGGACCGGGAAATTGTCCTCGTGCCTTATCATCCAAAGTAAGTCAGTTCCGGACAACCCTTTCATACATTTCAATCATTCCTTCTCTCTCATATGGGGAATAATTTGAGGTGTCTTTTCCCTGCAGCAATGGGCGCGCCGTCCTTATCGTTCTTTACCCGCAAGTCTCCCACGCCATGTATTTTGACCCTTCCATAGACTACGAGAAAAAGGACTACACCCACATAATGAATATTCTAGATGATGCTCTCCAAGGCTTCAGCTTTAGAGGTGGCCACGTGCAGATCAGGAAACAAAGGAACAAGAAGATCGGTTTCGCGCATAAAACTAACTTCTCCTGCATCCATGTACCAAAACCAAGCAAGAAGGATGGATTCTACATCGTCCATCTCATGATTCAGTTCAACACGGATCACCAAAAGCTTCACATTAACAGCAGAAATGATGATCATATCCACAAGTGGCTAGAATCTCATGGAGAAGCGAATTATAAACTTAGAGATGACTTCTTTCGCATCCAAAGCGACATTGCGACGATCATCATGAAAGAAGTCGTCGATGAGAAGGGGATGTTCCACCACGGCCCTATATCGTGAGCTGACGTCTGAACTCGCATAGGCATGCAACGTCTAGACCTCACGTTGTTCAAGAAGCTAGGGTTCGTCTTCGATGATATGGAAGCATGGAACTTCTAGTGATTTATGATGCTTATGATGATGATATGTGTCGGTTGAACTTGTATACTTTTTGTAGCGATGAAACTTTGTGATGTCCACGGTCCCTGCCAAACTTGCGTAACGCTACTTTGTTAGTTTGCGTACGATGACCTGCGTACCTCTAGTTAATTAATTTGCATACTGTATGTTGCATCTAGTTGCTAACCCTTTCTTTTTTGGTGTTGCTCTAGTATATTTTGTTGCATATATATGATTGTACATCCTCTTCATGCATGCATCTCTAACAGGTACCTAGTTTCTTGATGGCGAGATGGAATTGCTATGTCGTGTACAAAGGGAAGGTTTCGGGGGTGTACAACGAGTGGCATGAGTGTCAGGCGCAAGTGAATGGGTTCACGGGCGCCAGCCATAAAGGCTTCAAAAGCAGACAAGAAGGAGAAGCTAGTTACTTGAGGTTCACGCTAGCGCGAGAGAGGACTCGTAACCGCCACCTCATGTACTGCATAGTTCCGCTCTCACTCATAGTGATAGCACTTCTTGCGTATACCTTTGTTTAGATGGATGACGTTGTTGTAGTTGCAAGTATTCGAGACTTGCATGTATCGCTATTTTCGAGATGATGACAAGATATCACTTTGTGTTGGATGATGATTATGATGAGACTATTTGTATGTACATGCTATGATTACATTTGTGGTCTCGCAGGCATTTGTATGTGTATCATGATGACATTTCTATGTGCTAAAGATTCTTCTACAAAGCCTGTTCAAATACAAAACAAATATGCCAAAAAAACTACTTAAATTAGCAGTAGCGAGTGTATAAAAGTTAGCAGCAGCGCCGCAATAGCAGTAGCGCGTCCTGGCAAAGCGCGCTAGAGCTACTAGCAGTAGCGAGCTTCCTCTAACCGAGCTACCGCTACACTTGTGTAGCAGTAGTGCCGGTGGGCACGCGCTACTGCTATGTGTTAGCTGTAGCGCCTTATTAGTAGCGCCTATCCCCGCGCTACTGATACATCTAAAATCCGCGCTGCTGCTAGCCTTTTCCCTAGTAGTGTATGGGAAATCCAAGTCCTCTTATTAGGTAAGGGACGAAGCATACCCACTCTCCTTTGGAGGGATTGGGGACGCTCTCCGCCTGTTTTCCGCCCTTGTAGGTGGCAAGTCCGGCTCGAACCGGCATCATAAAGGCCGGGGGAAGAAATCCCTCGGCTTGGAGCGTCACCAGCTCACTATGCAGGACCGAGCATCTCCCCCAATCTCCTGGCTGAGGGCTGGGAGTGCGAGAGGAGGAGCCGCGTCGACTGTCCATGATGGAATGGATTTTTGGTCAGAGGCGCTCCGATGAATGCTTGCAGAAGGAGGATGGTGTGATTCGGATCTGGATCCTCGCCTCTCTTTATAGGCACCTCACTCGCGCAGCTAGGGGGTAGAATATAAAAATACCCTGGCTTTTCGCATTCGTACGACACGTGGAAGATGGCCATTATTGGACGTGGAAGCCAAGGAGCGCAGCATTTATAAGAAGCCGGACACCATTCGGCGAGTACCTGGAATTTGGAGAAGAACCCGCCTTGCAATGCCGAAGATGATATGCGAGCCGGACTCATTGACATTGAAGCCTGGTTCGGGGGCTACTGAGGGAGTCCTGGACTAGGGGGTTGTCCGGATAGCCGAACTATCACCGTCGGCCGGACTCCAAGACTATGAAGATACAAGATTGAAGACTTCGTCCCGTGTCCGGATGGGACTTTCCTTGGCGTGGAAGGCAAGCTTGGCGATACGGATATGTAGATCTCCTACCATTGTAACCGACTCTGTGTAACCCTAGCCCTCTCCGGTGTCTATATAAACCGGAGGGTTTTAGTCCGTAGGACACATAACAATCATACCATAGGCTAGCTTCTAGGGTTTAGCCTCCTTGATCTCGTGGTAGATCTACTCTTGTACTACCCATATCATCAATATCAATCAAGCAGGAGTAGGGTTTTACCTCCATCGAGAGGGCCCGAACCTGGGTAAAAACATCGTGTTCCTTGTCTCCTGTTACCATCCGCCTAGAAGCACAGTTCGGGACCCCCTACCCGAGATCCGCCGGTTTTGACACCGACAGTTTCCGTATGCTGTGTTCAATTAAAAGATACTTAGTATTATCATAAACTAGGCAATCCGGCCGTATTGCTCGAACAGACAAAATGTGTTCGGTTGCGTTATGTTATATTTCTGCTTAATGTAAGAAACATCCAAGAGAAATAGTTCCATTAGGGGTTCCTTTCCTTGGGCTGGGCTTGTGTCTGAAGTACATACATCAAATTTCAAATTTTTGTCCGAAAATAGTCTGATGGATATGTGCCGACCAATTATTCCTTTAAGAACGCTAGCTTTCGGCTTCACCCGTCTGAGGTACAAGGCCGGATAACCCGGTTGTAAGAATCACATAGGTACTCCCTTTACACCCTAGACGAACAATCGGGAAAGTAGGGTATAAGAACAGGAGCAAGGCAACCCAGCTTGGCAAAAATTTAAGTCATAGAGGTGCATAAAATGGCAGAAACAACAGATAGTATGGACAAAAGAAGCTTGTAAGCTTTCCAATAAAATGGTTCTTTTAAAAGAAGCCCCCATGTATGGTGGGGCGTATACATTTAAGGATGCGTACTCCCAACAATGCGGTTGATCTGGACATATAATTAAGAAGAAAAGGGAAAAAAGTAAAAGGGGAGAGAAAATAGAAAAACCTAGTTTAGAATGAGACCTAAGGAGGCCAAACTATGCGTAAAATCTTTGGAGCCGGGCGATGTTCCATGGGTTTGGCTCAAGGCGATTATCCCCTACATTGCGAAGGTGATAGGCTCCTCCAGTAAGGACTTCATCTATAATGAAGGGGCCCTCCCATTTAGGTTTGAGCTTATCCTTTTTCTTCTCCGGGAGGCATAGAACAAGTTCCCCGACATTGTATGTTTTAGCCCGCACTTCTCCGATTTGGTAACGCCTGGCCTGTTGTTGATAGAATGCGGAACGGGCCTAGGCAACGTTGTGCTCCTCTTCAAGTCCATCTAGGTCGTCCTGCCGATCTTGTTCAGCTTCTTTCTCTTCATACATGCGCACTCTAGGTGAGTCATGAATAATATCACAGGGCAGTACGGATTCTGCGATGTACACCATGAAGAAAGGTCTATATCCGGTCATTCGGTTGGGTGTGTGCTGGAGTCCCCAAGTACGGAATCGAGTTCCTCAACCCAGTGTTTGTCTAATTCTCGTAAAGAGCGCACTAGTCTGGGCTTAATTCCACTCATGATCAGACCATTGGCCCGTTCGACTTGGCCGTTTGTTTGAGGGTGATATACGGATGCATAATTGAGTTTAATGCCTAACTTAGTGCACCAAGTTTTCACCTCGTCAGCTATGAAGTTAGAGCCATTATCAGTGATGATACTGTGCGGGACACCATAACGGTGGTCTACGCCAGATACAGAGTCAATCAATGGTCCAGCCTTAGCTGTTTTTACTGGTTTGGCTTCTATCCATTTAGTGAATTGATCCACCATTACCAGCAAGTATTTCTTTTTGTGGCTTCCCCCTTTAAGGGGTCCAACCATGTCAAGCCCCCAGACCGCAAAGGGCCAAGTAATGGGGATTGTTCTTAATGCGGTGGGAGGCATGTGACTTTGATTGGTGAAAAGCTGACATCCCACGCAGCGTTGGACAAGGTCTTGAGCCGTAGGCCAGAAAAAGCATGTCCGGAACATCTTGCTTACAAGGGCGCGGGCTGCAGCGTGATGACCGCCGAGACCGACATGTATTTCTGCCAAGAGTTGCCTTCCCTCCTCTTCGGAGATACACCTTTGAAGGACTCTGGTACTACTTCTTTTATATAGTTCACCCTCCTACACTTTAATGGCTTTGGAGCGTCGAACTATGCATCACACCTGGTTTTGATCATCGGGAAGCACTTGCCTATTAAGGTAGGCCAGGAATGGTTTGGTCCAGGGAGCAATAACCACCATGATCTCATGAGCAGAGGGAGTGATCTCGATATCCGGGCCCCCAACATTGTCTGCATTGTGTTTGGCGGTTGGGGGTGTGGTCAGGTCCGTATTGCCTTCTCCGCTCTAACCCTGCCACACCACGGATGGCTTAAAGAGCCTTTCCACAAAGGTGTTGGGTGTCACGGGGTCACGCTTAGCGCCCATACAAGTGAGGATGTTGGCTGCCTGATTACTTTCTCGGGCGACATGATGGAACTCAAGTCTGTCAAACCAAGCTGGCATTTTCAATATGGCGTTTCGATATGCCATCATTTTTGGATCCATTGCATCAAATTCTCCATTGACCTGGGAAATTGCGAGGTTCGAATCGCCGCGCACCTCCAAGTGTTGTATACCCACGGAGACAGCCATGCGAAGACTGTGTAGTAGCGCCTCATATTCGGCTGCATTATTAGGGTCTGCATACATAATTTGTAGTACGTACCAGACTGTGTCCCTAGTAGGGGATGTGAGGATTACACCAGCCCCCAGTCTAGCCAGCATTTTGGAGCCAACGAAGTACATAATCCAATTGGAGTATGATCTGTACTCTTTAGGGAGTTCAGCTTCCGTCCATTCAGCGACGAAGTCAGCCAATACCTGTGATTTAATAGTCCGACGTGGCTTGTATATGATTTCGAACGGTAATAGCTCGATGGCCCATTTGGCTATGCGGCCAGTGGCCTCCCTGTTATTTATGATGTCATTCAATGGCACTTCAGATGCCACCGTTGCCGAACACTCTTGGAAGTTCAAAGTTTGCGGGATGCCATGAAGACTGTGTAGGCTATCTTCTGATAGTGAGGGTATCGGGATTTGCAAGGTGTAAGGACCTCCGATACGTAGTATGCTAGTTTTTGGGTGGGGAATTTATGTCCCTCCACCGCTCGTTCGACGACGAAGAGAACACTTACTACTTGATTGGTTGCCGAGATATATAGTAACATAGGCTCTCCAATACTTGGTGCTGCCAGGAATGGGTTGCTTGCGAGGATGGCCTTGATTTCTTCCAATCCGGCTGTGGCTGCATCCGTGCATTTGAAGTTGTCAGTGCGGTGCAGTAGCTTATAGAGTGGTAATGTTTTTTCTCCTAATTTGGAGATGAATCGGCATAAGGCCGCGACGCATCTAGCTAGCTTCTGGACCTGCTTAAGGTCTGTTGGGATGGCCAATTGTGACAGAGCTCGGATCTTGGCTGGGTTTGCTTCAGTTCCTCTATGGAAACAGTGAAACCTAGCAATTTTCCTGCTGGTACTTCGAAGACACACTTTTCCGGATTAAGACGTATGTCGTATGTCCAAAGATTGTCGAAGGTGAGGTGGATACATCTACTAGTGTCTTGGCGCATTTTGCCTTAATGACCATGTCGTCCATGTATGCTTCGACTGTTTTGCCGATTTGTTTTTCCAAGAAAGTTTGGATCATATGCTGGTAAGTAGCCCTAGCGTTTTTAAGCTCGAAGGGCATAGTGTTGAAGTAGAAAGGACCGTAAGGGGTCATGAATGTAGTTGCATCCTAGTTCGATTCCTTCATCTTAATCTGATGGTATTCGGAATAGGCGTCGAGGAAAGACAAAGAACTATGTCATGCAGTTGTATCAATAATTTGGTCAATGCGAGGCAATGGGAAGGGATCTTTGGGGCAACCCTTCTTGAGGTCCTTGAAGTCGACACACAAGCGCCACGATTTGTCCTTTTTAGGTACCATGACCAAGTTCTCTAACCAATCTAGATGTTTGATTTCCCTAACGAACCCGACCTCTAATAACTTGGCTAGCGCTTCTCCCATGGCTTGACGCTTCGGTTCGGAGAATCTCTGTAGTGTCTGCTTTACGAGTTTGAATCTTTTGATTATGTTGAGACTGTGTTCGGCCAGTCTTTGTGGGATGTCGGGCATGTCTGAAGGGTGCCAGGTGAAAATATCCCAATTCTCGCGCAGGAATGCGCATAGGGCGGCATCCACTGCCGGATCCAGCTGTGCTCCGATAGATGCTATTTTATTAGGGTCCGTCGGGTGCACATGGAATTTTACTCTTTCTTCTGCTAGCTTGAAAGAGGTGGACTTGGATCTTTTATCAAGGATCACATCATCGCTATCCACCGTAGCTTGTAAGGTGGTTAATTCCTCTGCCGCTAGGGCCAACGATGCGGTTTTGTTTTCGGCACAAAGGGCTTTGTCCGGGTCGCTCGAGATTGTGATGATTCCATTAGGGCTGGGCATTTTGAGCTTCATGTACCCATGATGGGGTATAGCTTGAAAGCGTGAGAAAGCGTCCCAGTCGAGGATAGCGTGATACCCACTGTTGAAGGGGACCACATGAAAGAGCAACTCTTCGGATCTATAGTTCTCAGGTGTGCTGAACACTAGATCCAGTTTGATTTTTCCCGAGCAGTGTGCCTCTCGACTGGGGATAATAGCTCGAAAGGTGGTGCTGCTTTGCTCAATGCATGACCTATTCATCAGCATCTTGTCGAGAGTGTCCTCATAGATGAGGTTAAGTCCACTACCACCGTCCATGAGCACTTTAGTAAGCTGAAAACCATCAATGATGGGGTGTAGTACTAAGGCGGCGGGTGCTTGGACTGACCGGGCCTTTGGTTCGTCGTCGTCCGTAAAGGCTATCGCCATGGCGTTCCATGGTCTTAGTGTGGTAACTTGGTGGACTTCGGTCAGGTCGCGGAGAGCCCGTTTGCGCCGGTTGTTAGAAGAGAAAGTCTCGAAGACTGTTAGGACGTTAGAGTTGTCCTTCTCCGGTGAGTATCCTTCTGGAGTTGTGGTGAGGATGGCCTCTCCACTTTTTGCTACTTGTCGGAGTACCTAGCATGCCCGGAGACTATGGGTTGGGACTGTGTGTGGAGTGGTATAGATCGGGCAGGGTTTGTCCAATAGTTCATCAAGAATGGACCTGTGTCCCGTGAAGGGCTTGTTCTTGCTGTCCATAGTCCTATGGTCGGGTGACCCGTCGGGGTATATTCTTTTAACCCAGGCCGCACGCTGCATCAAAGTGGCGGGATCCAGTTGATTTTTCTGGGCCCTCCATATGATGTCCATCGCACAGTACTTTTGTACTACATGTAATAAATTCGTGAAACTATGTATGTGGCGACAGTCGAGGGCATTCGGTATCCCTTCGTTTGAGCAATTGCGGTGGAAAACCGAAACTACGTCATTGTCCGAGCAGTCCTTGATCTTGTTTTTAGCGAGCAGAAATCCGGCCCAAAAAGTGATGGACCATTTCCTGGGGCTGCTGCCACACACACATCAAGTTGTATATATCTGGAGGACCTGAGTTTCTTGGAGAATATAGATTGTGGTGGGTGGGTGGATTAAACTTTGCATCCAGTCCCACGTCTGTGCTTGGAGCCGATATGGCTTCCGAAGTAACTGGTTCGGGTTCGGTTAAGCGCAAAGGCTCCGGCAATCCTACACCTAAACCAGAGTTCGGTGGGTGTAAAGTCCCATCCGGAGGGGAAGTGTCCGGCTCAGGGGATTCAGGGACCCGAACATACTTGGTCCTCAATATGGGGAGGGAAGTGTCTGTAGCCGGTTCCTCGACGACCGCCATGAACTAGGTGACCGGTGGGTGATTAATTTCCTTCTGGTCGGCCTTAAGCCCGATTCGATCATAGTCTGTTGAGACCCCAAGGGCGATGATGCGGTCTAGCAGTTCGTTTAATGGTGAAACATCTGCTAGATCCAATTTTTCAGAGTACTTAGGGCCAATGTGAGGATGGTGTCCGGCAGCCATGGGAGGAGTTGCGGGCTCGATGGCTGCGCGGGCCCTCATGGTGAAGCCGCCGAACCGGAGGGTCTGCCCCGAAGCCAGGCACCCTCCGGAAGTGATATTGTTATTGATGACTAGGCGAGCCATGGGTCGCTTTTTCGCAGACAGCACAGCGGAGCTATCAATGAAAGCACCAATGTCGGTGTCAAAACCGGCAGATCTCGGGTAGGGGGCCCAAGTTGTGCATCCAAGGATCGATGGTAACATGAAGCTAGGGGACATAGTGTTTACCCAGGTTCGGGCCCTCTTAATGGAGGTAAAACCCTACTCCTGCTTGATTATATTCTATGAGTATGAAGATTACAAGAGTTGATCTACCTCGAGATCGTAGTGGCTAACCCTAGATGTCTAGCCTATGAGGATTCCAGTGATGACAAAAAGTTTCCCTCTATGGACTAACCCCTCCAGTTTATATACACACCGAAGGGGGCCTAGGGTTTGTACAAGGTCGGTTTATCGGGGAAGGAAACCTCCGGACTCTATTCTTGTCGTCCACGTACTGAGAAGTCCCATCCAGACATGGTACATAATCTTCAGCTTGATCCTGTATGGCCCGTGCAACTCGACCCATACTCCTAGGCCGGACACCTGAGGACCCCCAAATCCAGGACTCCCTCAATCACAACACCTCTATTAAAATGCTTAAAGAAGTTATTTTCCCAAGGTTTGGAGTCCCTAGATATTTAAGGACTAATGGTGGTTCACACTTTATTCATGGTACTTTCTGTAAAATGCTTGCTGAGTATGATGTTAACCATAGAATTGCTTCACCCTATCATCCTCAATCTAGTGGTTAAATTTAATTTATCAGTAGATAAATAAAACTAATATTACAAAATACTGTCAATAGGTACCGAAAGAATTATTCGAAGAAATTGGATGATGCAATTTGGGCCTACATAACAGCTTATAAAACTCCTATGGGTATGTCCCCTTATAAAATGGTTTATGGAAAAACTTGTCATTTGCCTCTTGAGTTAGAACATAAAGCATATTGGGCAATTAAAGAGCTAAATTATGATTTCAAACTTGCTGGAGAAAAGAAGTTATTTTATATTATCTCACTGGATGAATGGAGAACCCAAGCTGATGAAAATTCCAAGCTATTCAAAGAAAAAGTTAAAATATGGCATGACAAAAAAATCCAAAAGCGGGAATTTAAAGTTGGTGAACATGTTCTTTTGTAAAACTCCCATATTAGATTTTTTGCAGGAAAACTTCTTTGCAAATGGGAAGGACCTTATATTATCGAAGAGGTTTATCATTCTGGAGCCATTAAGATCAATAGTGTCGAAGGTACTAATCCAAAGGTGGTCAATGGGCAAAGAATTAAACACTATATCTCAGGTACGCCTATTAACATTGACACCAATATTATCCAAACCATGAGACCGGAAGAACACATAAAAGAAACCTTCTGGAACACTCCAGAATCCTGAAAAAGTGGAAGTACGTGATACGGTAAGTAAACGGGCTCCAAAAAATCCGCAAAAATATTTTTTGTCAGTTTTGGAATATTATAAAAATCTGGAAAATTGTAAAACCAGGAAGGCAACCAGGGAGGGCACAATACAACAGGGCGTGCCTGCCTTGCCTGGCAGGCCCAGGTGGGTTGTGCCTCCTTGGGAACCTTCCCGACTCCGTTTTCCATCCGTTTGCTTGTTTCCCAAGATAAAAAATCTTTAGATACCCCTCGAATGTATTGAGCACCGTATTGCAAAGAAATCTTCTGTCAAGCTAGGCATCATGTCTTCACCCTCCTCAAACAATGAAGAAGGCAAAGCTTGGTTGCTACAGGGGGAGTTAGGGGAAGAAGGATTTGAGGAGGTTGCCATGGAGGAAGATGCGGGGAATTCTCTTGGAGCTCAACCTTAGGCTTCCAAGAGAGGCACACTGGCCGGCATCTCCACTCGTCTAATCCCCATCAGGCCATGAGACTGGCAAATGGTTAGGAAAGCATCTAAGTGCAAGAAGAACTCCCTCCAAGGAGTCCTTTACACAAGTTACATTGAAGTAATTTTTACAATTTGATTCACAATTATGGGTTCGAGAATACTCCTCGTGTGCACCTACCGTCCAATTGGGACATACCTCGTCCAAGAGAAAGTGATGAAGGAACAAACTCCTCGGGACCGGAGAATAAAATATTATGGCTGAAGTGGAGAAGAACACTGAGTTACTTCATCGAGCTCTTCGAGAGATTCAAGGTTTGTGGGAGGTACTCATAAATTTATTAGAGAAAATGGCAACACCACCATCATCATCACCTTCCCCACCAAAGGAGACTTGAGTAACGGGTATGGGCACTTCCCTTGGCTTGCGCCAAGCTTGGGGGAGATGACCTGGTATCGTATCACCACCACTTTTATTTACCTTTACCTATCTTAGTTTGATCTTTAGTTATCCTATGAATTAGTTGAATAAAAGTTAGCATGATCTATTTTCGAGTGTTAGTTTCACGCTCTTTCTTTCTATGTAATCGAATGAAAGTTATATAATAAAGTTTAGTTTGAGCTCTTGCTTCTTTACTTTTATGTTTCAATAAAAATAAAAGGAAATAATGAAAAAGATCATATGCTAATCTTATGGTAAGTAATGAGATCACATATGGAAAAGTATAACTAGTAAAATTTGTTGAAAGTTGACAAACATAGCATTGGTCAATGATGTAATTCATGAAAGAATTAATAAGGGAAGAGAAGATTCACATGCAAATACACTATCTTGGACATCTTTTATGATTGTGAGCCCCCATCAAAATATTATATGCCAAAATTGTTGATGTTAGACAAGGAAGACAATGTAATGACTTACGTTTGTTATTATTCACATAGAAGTTATATTGTCATAGTTCCTTCAACATGTGGTGCTTGCCCAATATCTTTGCTAGCCAAAAATTCCACACTAAGTAGAGATACTACTTGTGCATCCAAAAACCCTTAAACCGAAATCTTGTTTTGAGAGTCCACCACACCTACCTATGGATTGAACAATATCCTTCAAGTAAGTTGTCATCCATGCAATAAGGCAATAAAAATTTCTTCTAAATGTGTTTGACCATTTAGTGTAAGAGAAAATTGAGCGTCGTACGAACTTGTGATGGCAAAGTAATAAAAGCGATGGACTGCATAATAAAGGTTGCTATCATAAGGGGCAATATAAGGTGATGTTCTTTTGCACTAAGAGATTGAGCATACAAACCAAAAAGTTTCATGGCAACCTCTGCTTCCCTCTGCGAAGGGTCTATCTTTTACTTTATGTATTTACTTTTTATGCAAGAGTCAAATTATTCTCCTCTATTCCTTTTTATTTTCTCTTTGTCAAGCATCATGTGGTGGGGAAAGATCCAGGCACATATATCCAGTTGGATATGAGTAAGCATGAGTTATTATTGTTGACATCACCCTTGAGGTGAGTGAGTTGGGAGGCGAAACTATAAGATCCTATCTTTCTATGTGTCCGGTTGAAACTTTTTGCTCATGTGTATGCGCTGAGTCTTAGCAATCATAAAATATTAAATGATGGTTGAGAATGTGGACTTGCCAAAAGGCTCCAATACTAGAACTTTCCTGAATAGATGATAAATTGTAGTTGCAAAGTTGACTGAGAACATAATTTGTTGGTTTTCAGTAAAGTTTATGCTTCTTACTTGAATTTTTACTTGTTCATCAGAAGCTATATGATAAAGTTATGTGATAAAATTTTATGATAAAGTTTGTTGTTGTTATAATATTATGCATGATGCTACTATGCCTGTATTTTGTTTTTATCGACACCTCTCTCTCTAAGCATGTGGAAATGTTTTTCGATTTTGTTTTTTGCTTGAGGACAAGCGAGGTCTAAGCTTGGGGGAGTTGATACGTCCATTTTGCATCATGTTTTCCTACTATTATTTATAATGTTTGTATGCATAATAATGCTTTATGAAGTAATTCAAATGCATTTTCTCTCATGACATGCAAGTTTACACAAAGAGGGAGAATGTCGGCAGCTGGAATTCTAGACCAGAAAAAGCCACATTGGAATTACCTATTATGCACAACTCCAAATGAGCTGAAAATTTATGGAGAATTATTTTGGAATATATGAAAAATACCGGAGCAAATAACTACGGGTCTGGGGCCACCTGGTGACCACAATACACCAGGGCACGCCAGGCCCCCCAGGCCCGCTCTGGTGGGTTGTGGCCAGCCCAGCCCACCTCCGGTGCCCATCCTCTGGTATATAGGTCATTTTGACCTAGAAAAAAATAAAGAGAAGACTTTCAGGATGAAGCATCACCGTCTCGAGGCAGAACTTGGGCAGGAGCACTTTTGCCCTCCGGCGGAGCGATTCCGCTGGGAGAATTTCCCTCTTGGAGGGGGAAGCCGAAGCCATCGTCATCACCAACAACCCTTTCATCTCTAGGAGGCCAATCTCCATCAACATCTTCAACAGTACCATCTCCTCTCAAACCGTAGTTCATATCTTGTGTTCAGTCTTCGTACCAGAACCTCAGATTGGTACATGTGGGTGACTAGTAGAGTTGATTACTATATGGTTTATTTGGTGGAAGATTATATGTTCAAATCCATTATGCTATTTAATAACCCTCTGATCTTGAGCATGATTATCATTTGTGAGTAGTTACTTTTGTTCCTGAGGTCATGGAAAAATCTTGTTGCAAGTAATCATGTGAACTTGATATGTGTTCGATATTTTGATGATATGTATGTTGTGATCCCCTTAGTGGTGTCATGTGAATGTCGACTACATGGCACTTGACCATATTTGGGCCTAAGGGAATGCATTGTGGAGTAGTTATTAGATGATGGATTGCTAGAGTGACAAAAGCTTAAACCCCACTTTATGTGCTACTTCATAAGGGACCGATTTGGATCCAAATGTTTAATTCTATGGTTAGATTTCATCTTAATACTTTTCTCGTAATGGCAGATGCTTGCGAGGGGTTTAATCGAGGTTTGTTCAATTAAGAACAGCACCCAAGCACCGGTCCACCCACATATCAAATTATCAACGAACGCGAATTAAACCAACATGATGAAAGTGACTAGATGAAATTCCCGTGTACCCACAAGACGGCTTTGCTTATTATAAGAGACCATTTGGCCCGTCCTTTTCCACAAAGGGATTGGTCTACCTTGCTGCTCTTTATTTACCATTACCTTTACTTGTCAGTTACAAATTATCTCGCTATCAGACTATCTATTACTGTTTATTTCAGTGCTTGCAGAAAATACCTTGCTAAAAACCACTTGTCATTTCCTTCTTCTCCTCGTTGGGTTTGACACTCTTACTTATATAAAGCACTATGCTTGACCCCCTATACTTGTGGGTCATCATTAACTTGTTGTTAGTTCCATTTTTGACCATGAACAAAATTTCCAACATTTTGTTGTCCAAGTTTGAAAAGTGTGTGTTGATATAAATGCTCTGCCTAAAACATGCAGTTTCTTATCTGAAACTGAAACCTGCAGTTTCTTCTTTGAAAATCACTTGGATAGCAGCCATCACCAGTGGTGGATTGGATGTCGTGCTTCTTCAGTCCCCAGGGAAGCGCGAGGGGGAAGAAGATCAAACTTCCATCTTGTGTTGACGGTTGGGGAATGGAGCAAACTAGATTTAATAGGGGGTGGGGGCATGACGCGAGGTAGCACGGCTGGCCCCTGAGCGGAGCAGACATTTCGGCCGCGCTGCTTGTTTGGGAGGTGGGAGAACCCCCAGAGGGAATCCAGAAGAAGCACATCAGACATGAGTAATTTTTTCAGTGGATGGCTCTCGATGGCGTATTTTTTGCTTGCCTCTACATGATACAACTTGTATTTTTAGCCTCCTAGTCCATGGTGGATCCGTAGCCCATTTGCTGGGTGGGCCATCCTACAGAAAGCAACACTTGATTTTTCATCAAGGCCCAAAAACAATGCGATAGTATGTTTTTTAGGTCGAAAACATTATGGCAGGGGTTGAGTGGGGAGGGGGAAAGACTGAGCAAAAAGATAAAAAAAGAGAGTTGATGCATCGTTGCTAACCTAACAAGCAGGTGCCATTCTTTTGGGGACGAAGGTGTGCCATGTGACACTCACAAGTCACAATCCCACAGTATACATTCTTACTAGTTCACACACAAATACAACAGAAAAGGTAAACATTCAGATCAAACTCAGGTTCACATGATACGTTCATATTCATAGCCAACATTGGCAAATCAACAACTCAAAAGATTTATGTATAGACAAGTTCAGCCTGTCTATACATCCAAATGATTCATAGATCACAAGCCAGTATTCATAACTAACATTCACAAAAAGATTCAAACATAGACAAGTTCAGCATGTTTACACAACCAAATGATTGAGAGAACACAACCAATATCATCCATCTACACACTTTAATCACCTAGGGTACAGACTAGTAAGTGATGTTCACTCTGTGGTACTCCCTTCGTCCCATAAATAAGAGCGTTTTTTACACTACACAAGTGTCAAAAACTCTCTTATATTATAGGACGAAGGGAGTACTTCTTGCTAAATTAATGCTTGTCTGAGCAAACTTTTGAGTACATGAGGCAGCACAGACCATGTGAGCTTTGCTTGTCGGTTTATCCTCATGATAGTGGCCTCGATGCTGTGAAAGGTTTGAGTAACTTGGCCACTAATTTCATCTTTTTCCTGTATCTCGCAAAATTTTTGCATTGCAGACAACAAACGAGGCAGTCGAAAAAATGAACCACCCAAAGTTTTTGTGCAATTCAACTGGAATGGAGCATCCCAGGCATGCAGACTGGTTAAGTGCAATATGGATATATGCGTCTACCAACTTGTCTAGAATATTTAGACTCCATGGCATACAGTTCACTAGCATACTAGCCGATAACCGAAAAGCGCAAGTTGGGACCAACGACCGGACTGCGTTTTTCAGGGCTATGCGCCAAGCAATATTCTTGGCATTCACTCTAGCACTTCTTCTTTTCAACATCGATGTTTGTCTGAGTGAACTTGGCAGTACATAGAAGCAACATAAGTATCTTTCCATCTGATCTTTTTGTGCAGTTCTACTAAAATCGGCCAATGTAACAGTTTTGCCTACGAGTTTGCGCTCACAATTTACTCCTTTATTAAATCGACCAACAGTAGCACAATATAAAATTACCATTAGATACGACAAGCACAATAATAAGGATGAAGACTGGTACCAACCTATGTGAGGAACCATATCAATTAGTGCTTCCTTTGACTAGAAGTCGAGATAAGCTACTGACAGGAAAGGAAGGAAGCAGTCGAGGCAATGAACCACCCAAAGTTTTTGTGTAGTTCAACTGAAATCGAGCATCCCTATTGGCACATATATTGAGAAAGTGAGATTACTATAGTAGTGGTACAAGTTTATGAAACATACACTAACAAATAGAAGCATCCTCAAGTTAGCAACATAGTAGCCTTGCTTAAAGAGAGGTGCTAGTTTATTTTATCAGTGCCAATTAGCTCAACACTTAAAGCAATTCCATGTATCATAGCTTGCAAAGATTTAACATGCAAAGATAAAGGACTTTCTCATGACAGTAGCAAAACAGTAGCATGATACAAATAGAGATGACAACACACTAATCTCGATGAAGGCTTTAGGCCGGTACAAACCTGAGCAAGGAAACTTATTCAAGTAGTCCCAAAAGAGAAGAGATAGCACTGACTGGAATCATTCAATAGTATTTTTCATTCATTTCCAATGTACGGTTGGCATAACTCATGTTTACAAGTGGTGAGATTATATCGAGAGATTATCAAGAACTTCTAGCAGAGTTAAAGCACTAGTTGGGATACAGTTCATTATATCCTCTTGTGTAGTTCCACTAAAATGTATGATTGACACAACATGACCCCTGTTTTCACAAGTAGGAACAAGGTGAAACCTTCATTAGCTTAGTGAGGAATGATAGAAAAAAATACTCCATCCGTTCACTTTTATAAGATGTTTCAAACAACTGACATTGAACTGTTTGGGGTGTTGTCTGAATTGTCTACAACGTCTTATAAAAGTGAACAGAGGGAGTAGCATATTACGTTAACAATAACATCAAATCATGATGGCAATATAGTAGCAAAACATTGGCTCATTGAACCAGTGGCAATAAATTGACATGCAAAACAATAGCATCACTTTCTCATGACACTACCAAGATCCCCTCCTGGCTCCACCACATGGTCCACCTACACACACATACACGTACATGATTCAATGTGCGGTGCTACTAAAGATTTGTTTAATTTCGACACGTCAATTAGGTAGCAATTAATTAGTGCTGCTTAAGTACTCCTAATTGATTAATGGCCTAGCAGGAGAGGCAGCGGAAGTGGAAGGGCTCATGGAGGATCGGCTCACATGTGAGGCAGACGTTGCCGGAGCCCTTGAATGGCCTCGATTGAGGCCGCGGCTTCAGGAAGATCACCTTGGCACTGTTGATCATGTAGGGCTGGGTCACACATGCATTCCAAATCCAGTTAATTAGTATGATGTGTTGTTAAGCCAAGTACTACTCTACTATGTACTACAATTGCATTTCTTCAAGTAAATTAATACTAGTAGCAACACGACAATACAATACCACTAGCAAGATGTTAGGATAAAAGATGACGGTACTAGCGTGTGATCCTTCTTCATTTCCTTCTTCTTCGTCTTCTTCTTCTTCTTCTTCTTCTTCTTCTTCTTCTTCTTCTTCTTCTTTTTCTTTGTCTTCCTCTTCTTGCTCTATTTCTCTTTCTCCTCACCAATTGGTGAAACCAAGTACATGATTGGCCTTCAATGTCAGATTTGGTTTTGTTAGTGAGGGAGTACAAGTCTACTAGTAAACAATAGCATTACTTTTCTCATGGCAGTTGCAAAATAGAGGTGAACACATGCATTAAATATCATTCTTACCTAAGGGAAGGTTAGGGTGCCAATATGGAGGATGAAGATTGGAACACAAATCTCCGTTTGTGCAGTTCCATTGAAATCAACCAACAGTTCCGGTGTGACATTTTAGTTAAACTGCACAGTAATCACTTCTTTTTAGAAGTGTTTTGTGCAGTGCACCAAAAGGTCATAATATCAACGACGTGAAATGGGTATTCCTGTTTACACAAAAAGCTAAAAAGGAAATAGTCAGAGTCTCAAAAAACTACTGGCAAAAATAATTGGTTAAACTTGCGATGACTTGTAATAATGGCATGGCTTCATTTTACGAGGGGCATTAGATTAAGAACAACTAAATAGTTGCTCTAAGGACATTGGACAGTGAGTGCACTAGAAGTCCAGCAACATGTACCTAAATAGGGGCATAAAGTGGTGATTTAGAGTTTGTTGCCCTGAGAAACAAACATCCAAGCAACATATTTGGGTTGGTCTTATTTTTGTTCACTTTAGCCACCTATTCGTATGTGTGGATAGCAAATCTAGTCCTGGTCATACCAGTGTGTACAAAGTTTCCCCTTTATTTCCGTTTTCGACCAAGAGACCAGTTGGATGGCCAGTCTGTACAACTTTCACCCCCTTCCTTTCATGTTTGTACCAAGCCCTATCTACATACTACATCTTTTCCCCCTTACTTTCCTATTTGAACCAAGTACTACAGGATTCGACTACATGAAGTAGATTTACCTCTAACAATAGAAAAAATTAGGTGGCGTTGGACAATCCGATCAAGCCTAGCTACGTGGGGGATGAGAGGTAGAAAATGATGAACATGCAGCGATGTAGCAAGCTGGGAAAGTAGAGCTAGGTCGGTTCCGAGGAAGATATACCTGAAGGTCGTCGGGTGTGGCTAAGTGGGGGGTGGGAGGCTGAATCCACTGACACTACTACAATGACCATGTAGTTTTCATTTTTCACTCCATCAAACTCATCATTTAAAATTGTGTACATGCCAGGTCGCCATTTTTTAGTTGTTGATTGTATTCTGAGATAGCTACCCGCTTATTCCAAGCAGTGTGCAGAGGTGAATTAAAGAGCTGCTTAGCTCATTAAGTTTGTGCTTGTTAAGCTCGTGGTCGTCAAGGCTCGGCTCGTTAATCTCGAAAAGACTAACGAGCAAATTAACCCTGCTCAGCTCAATTCGTTTGAAGCTCGTTAAGCCCATGAGCGCCCGTTACCAATTTTGTCATGTAAGATGAAACATGTGTTGTGTTTTTACTAGCGAACTTAGTGATCTACTCGTGAAACTTGTTAGCTCATTTATTAAGCTTGTTAAGAAATTGATGGTTGGCTTTGTTCATTAAGAAGCGACCCACGAGCATAACAAGTCGAACTATCGAGCGCTCATTAAGCTCGCGAGCTACGAGCTTTTGTTCCAGCATTAATGGTGTGCTAGGTTGCACTTTGTATCATTCATGTCTGGTACTAGATCCTCCATTAAGTGAACAACCACTGCCTCATAACTTGTGAACTAGCCCACAGCTCAAATTATCAGAAACGTGGGCTGCACCAACATGCAATATTATTTATATTTTCTATCTGGGAGTACAGTTAATCCTCCAAACAAAATGTGAGAGTACGGTTTTTATGGAGTACTACTATTGCCAGCTCCTCTCTACCGTCCAAACTCTATGACTAGCCACTCTATTACATTGTTTCACGGACATGCAAGACATCAACCATCCGGTCCCGCGTGCCATCCACCAAATCACAGTGAAGTGCTACAGTAGAGACTCACCTGTCACCCAGGTGTGGCCTTCATGACCCATCATATCACAAAATTCACACCTTTACTAGAAGTGGTCATGTAGCCTTGTAAGTTGGACGTGATGAAGCAACCATCATTTCACCGGAACGCTTGTTGAAGCCCTTTCTCCCCTATCTTGAAGAAAACCTCACTCTAGGCTAGTCACTTCTGCCATTTTTCTTCTGTACTAAAGAAGGAAAGGTGGGCACATCGGTGATGCTACTCTATTTTCATTCCAAGAATCTTCTCTTTGTGAATCATCGATCAATTCTCACTGCCTATTCTTCTCCTGTTTTCATTGCAATTGTGGTTTCCTTTCGATTGCTTTTGTTTGTCAGTTTATTGATGGATCCTGGAGCAGTAGGCAAAGAGTTGCCAGCGGGCAACCCAGTCGAGACAGAGATCTCCAGGAAGCGAGCAGCGACCAACGAGTTGGCGATGTTGGCGGGCCAAACCATGGAGACGAAGAACTCCAATAAACAAGCACTAGTAGAGAGTTGACGATGTTGGTGGATGCACTCCTTAACAAATAAAGCTAGAAGAACTGCAAGGGCCCCACCGTGCCTACCCTTGAAACTCTAATGGCCACATATGAGAGGCTCAAGGACGGGTTTGAGGAGATAGTCGTTGTTGAGAAGCAGTATTCTCCCTAGCAAGACGATGGCCCCCTATGAGGAGATGACCCCGGAGGGATGGGATCCCCCGGTGAGCTGCACAAGGTAAAAAAATGGCTTACCGTAGTCGTGGTTTTTCATTATTTGCAATGTGCTTGCTAATATGTTAGGGTTGTGCAGGTGCCAGTGGACGTCCTTGATGATTCCAATGTAGCGTTTCGTCCTGTGGACATTGATCTAGAGATTGATACCCATGCTGCTGTCTGTCCTATGAACATCGCCCCAGAGATCGATTCCCATGACACTGTCCATCCTATGGACATTGCCCCAGAGATCGATCACAAGAAATAGGTGGTCGCGTTAATCTTTCAACGTAGTTTGCATTGTGTTTAATTACCAGAATGATGCATGTCATCAAACCATCTAAGGGCTAGTGCACTGTCTTGTGTGGGCGATACTTGCTACTTTTGTTTGATAGTGAATCACGAGAACCCTCTCCAAGTTATGGAAACAGATGTATCCTCACCAGCTTTTGATGTAATATATGGCATGCTTAGACGTAAGTTTGAATTGTTTATCATGTAAGCAGGGCCTGTTTGACGAAAAAAGTGTTTGATGATTCTTGGTGTCAAACCTTGACTGATTCCGTGCTGTGTTAGTAGGCTAGCTATTGTACTTTTAAACACTCACCAAATAAAACGTTGGGGCTGGTCAGCTCATTGTACGCTTATAGGTCAGGTCATCAATCGGCCAATAGCCAAAGCTCCTAAAATTATAGGCTTAGCGATCAATCATACAATAGTCCACCATTATAGATTAATTCACATCAAACTCAAAGAGTTGGTTCACGGATACATTTACACTAATAGCCAGTATTCGAAACTGAAGCGACCAGACCTCAAACGGTCAAGTCTCTGTGCATAAGTGTCATCCCTGGATCGGTAATGCTGACATGCATAGTACTCGAGGAATTATAACAGAGTTTCACACTTATTACATCGAGTCCTCATAAAGAGTATGATTACACAAAAATTATCATGGCTGAAGGCCATCTAAACTAAATAACTGCGGAAGCTTCAAAGGTAAATGATTCCATCATCTCCAATGGCATAGCAGAGCGCAAAACAACGACCTATCGCACCTTATTCGTCGTCTGAGTAGTCTGCAACATGAGACGTTGCAGCCATGTAGGTCAGCACATTGAATATGCTGGCAGAGTTGCACTATATAGCAATAAAATGCAAGAACTATATCTACATGAAATATTTGGCTGGTGGAGGCGGTAAGTTTATGATTTTGCATAAAGCTGGTTTTTCCCTACAACAAAGGAATAAATTTATTTAACTACTCCCAAGTTGCCCAATATTTGAGAAGGTAACCCCAACTCAAATCCCAATTAAAAGTATCATCATTAACCCAAATCAAATTAATTAAAGTAACATGATGAGATCACATCAATAGACTCAAGTACTAGATACTCAAGATGTCCATAACCGGGGACATGGCTAACCATGATTAGTTTATACACTCTGCAGAGGTTTGCGCACTTTTCCCCACAAGACTCGACCGCATCCATGATCGGATGATCGACACATAGTCTTTCTGAAGCATTAACTCTCTACTACGGGCAGATCGGTACACCTACTTTACCCTACATCTGCTAGTCCACCTCTTCAAGAGCTCACACAACTTACTCAACTATGCCCATAATGGCTTATGGCTGCACACGGAAGTTTCTAGCATGAATAATATTATGATCCCTTTGAGCCTGGGTGGCATTCCATAGGAAAAATCACACGGGTACTCCGCGATTTCCCAAAACAGGCAACACTGGGTTCCCCAGGTGCATGCCTCAACCAACCTACCTAGATGTATATTAAAGTTGCCACCTTAATGTTATCCATGATTAAATAACTCTCAAACTTCCATGTGTGAATCACGATCCAATCCCCGTCCACGAGCATGGCTAATGTATATTCCCGTGGTGATCAAAAGGTATTAGGTCCCTACCTCAAGCAGTACAACCAAAACCACATGTTCCCAATCCTACTCATGCAAATATTTTAGGGCAGAACTAATGCATAGTAAAAACTGGGTATAAAAGAGTATGATCAAAGTGTAAATTGCCTTCCTAAAGATCCGCAAACTCTAGAGATCCGTAGTAACAAGAGAAAAACAATAGCACACATAAGCAATCACTCAAACGGAACACGAGAAAACCGAGAAAAGATCCAAATCGAACACGAAACAAGAAAACGGCTTAAACTAACAAGAGTCAAACCTAACAGCAATATTATCACGTGAATTAGATCTTAACAGTAGGTACATGTGATTAGCTATGATTTGCAAATAGATTCAACTCAAACGGAGCAACGAAACTTAAAATACGAAAGAAACAAGATTGTTTACTAATCTGGACTAAACTCAATTTTTACCGTACCAATGTCATATTCAAGTTGGCTAACTGGAAAGAACAGAAGGATACGAAGATTTAGGCGCTCGTTTCATCTAATTTGGATAAACGAGTAAAAAGTTATGCTAGTTTCAAGATCAGCGGCTAAATCGCGATAAAACTATTCGCGGATAGGTCCCTAGCCAAAAATAAACTAAAAAGAAAAAACCTACGGCGCGAATGTTCGTTAACAGAACTTATACGACGAAAACCGTTCGTTAAAACGAACAAACGAACGAGCGTTCGTTAAGTAATAAAACCCTAACGAAAAACTGATCTAATAAAACGAACCGGCTAAACTAAAAAAACCCGAGGCTAGTCGACGATTTTACCGATTAACCAGAGCGAACCGGTCGGCGGCGGCGGCGGCTCCGATCTACGACGGTGGTGATGAGCGGTGGCGTCGGCGAAATGCGTGCGAGGCGGCGGCGGCTCCTAGCGGCGGGGTTCGGCGGCGGCGCGGCGCGGCAGCAGCGACAGCGAACAGAGGCGTCAGCGTCGGCGGCGGCGGCTAGCGGCGACGGCGCGGGGCGGCACTGTGGCGGGAGGCAGCGATGCGGCGGCGGTGCGGGATGGGACAGAGGGGGCCGGGGCCGTCCCTATTTAAAGGGGGTAGGGCACCCCGAGGCGGTGGCGGCGTCGTGGAGTCCTTTGGGACTCCGGCGGCGTCCTCGCGCCAGACTCCGAGCGGGAGGCGGTGGTGGCGTGGGCCGGCCTGCTCGGCTGGGCCTTCGGCCCAGTCGGGCGGGAAGAATTTTTTTAATAAATTTTGCCCGACAGGAAAAATCCTAATAAAATATATAAAAAAATTCCAAAAATTCCAAAAACAATTTTCACTTTCCAAACCTAATATTTAGGACAAGATGAACATTTTTTTGGACTAAGATGCAATTTTCAAAAATGCAATATTTTTCTAATTCAAATAAAATAGCAAATAAAATACCAATAAAATCATAATTTGATTTTAAAATTCTTTCTCCAATATTTCTCTTAGTTTGAAAAGTCATATTATCTTCCCTCATATATTTTTAATAATGAAATAATTGGAGAGAAAAATAATAAAATCAATTTGGTCCTTTCTTCCAATTTGAAATAAATTCAAATATGAAAATTTGTGAAACCTCCAATTCTCTCCTTGGGTCCTTGAGTTGCTTAAGATTTCTAGGATCTCAACAAAATGCAAGAATAAATATGACATGCGTATGATGATCTATGTATAACATCCAAAATGAAAATTGGGATGTTGCAGAAACAAAGTTGGCACGTACTTGTAATATGTGTGAATGTGTAATTTTTTTGCTGGATCTGTGAACGTGTAGTGAAGTCATACTTTCGAAGTGGCTACAGAGAGTGTGTACATGTGCTAGAGGGGGGTTGTGGGATGGAGAGAGATCTAGAGAGAGAAAGGACCTCCATTTCTTTTTAGCCGTCAAGAAAACCATTGTAGCACAGAGACGTACAAGTCCTAGAACATTGGCGTGAGACGGGCTAGTTTGGCCTAGTGAGTTTGAGTGATATGATGTGCTACTGTGTCGTCCAGTCTTCGCGTGTGGTAGCAGTATTGATGGTGCAATAAGTTTTCTTGAAGAAGTAGATTCAACAAAGTCATGATGGTTCCTCCATTCAAGCAACTTATAGTGGGAAAGGTTGGGCCTGCGATTTGAGACCATTAGTCATTATTACTGCGGTCCTACGACCGAGCTTAGTCTCCCCTACAGTTCTCTATGATGCACTCTGATTTTGGTGCCTGGCTAGTGGACCAGGATGGTCGACATCCCTCATGTCGATGTATGAAAGTATTCTTTCCGATATCGAGGACGAGCAAGGAAACCGAGCAGTATAATGTCAATGCTCTTTTATAGTATAGCCAACTGATGGCTATATGAGCATGCCGTGTCATCAAGAGTTAGCTTTATTAATTATTCATACAATAGTGTTGACAATAAGGTTGGCTATAAGGTTACAACTTTTTCTCACTTTCTCTCTATCTCTTTCCTCTCAATGTTTTTTTACCTAGGAGCACGTGTATAGACGGGCTCTTGCATTAGAGCAAGTATAATAAGTTGACGTAGGCGGGCTGTAAGACTTTAAATATTATATCTTTGCTGAGTTGGATAAGAGAGAAGAGGAGAGAGAAGAGAAGCGGGTTGTAGATTCACAACGGCTGTCAAACGTGCTCCAAGAAGCTATGTGAGAGTGTATGGTGGGCCATGTGGTAGAAAAATAGTACTTCCTTGTAGCCCACAACTATACATGTGGGCTATTACATTGGCTATAGATGACATTGCAACAGATTATAGCCATCAATTGGCTATATTATTAGCCATGCTCTTGGGATGGTCATAGTGGGGGTAACTTATGTACTCCCTCTGTCCATATATATAGGGCCTAATGCGGCTTTCGAGGCTAACTTTGACCACATGTTAAAGCAATAATATATGACATGCAAGTTACACAAAGCATACCATCAAATTCGTATGTGAAAAGAGCTTCCAATGATACAACTTTTACATTATACATCTCATATACTATTAATCTTACCAAAAGTAAACGGATGTCTTAAGAAACAAATTAGGCCCTATATATATGGATGGAGGGCGTAGTAACTTAACACATCCCAAGTCAATTTTGCTTATGTGGCAAGCATTTATTAAGGAGCAAGGTGTTTGGAGTAACATAATATATTACTATAACATAGCGCTTACCAAGGTAAAATGAGTCTATAAGCTAATAAATGAAGCCATCTATGACACTACTACTATGATACTTTGGACTATGAAGATAGTAACTTAGACTAGTATCATATGGATGACACTAGTATAAGTAACTCCCCACTATGACCAGCCTTAGATCCCACTCCTTCACTTTTTCAATGCCTCTCTCCTCTACATAAGCAAAATTTCCATGCAAGCGGGCTTAGGCTAGCCATAGTGGGGGTATCTTAGCTACTACCTCCGTTTAGGTGAGTCATATTAGGTTGTGCATCATGACCAAGGTGAAGGGGAAACAAGATAAATTAATGTTTATTAGCTAATTAATACCACTACATGAAGTGAACTACCACTTCATGTCGTGTTTGGTAGTCTCAAGTCATTGAAAGCATACACGCCCCACACCTCTTATTGGTGGATTGCTTATTTATGTCAAAAAACAAGAAACAAGGTGAGAGTTAATGTACCGCCCCGATCTGTTTTGTGATTATTTGTTTTCTTTAAGGTGACTTATGCAACTGGACGAAGGGAGTAGTATCATGCGCTTGGGAGTAGCAAACATGATCATGTGGCAGATAATTAAAGAACAGAGAAGAGGTTAGGATAACATAGGGGAATCCGGATGGTTGCAGTCGAGGCCTACATCCTCTGTGGTGTCCGGATACCTTTTTCGTGACCCGAAGAATAATTCATACATCCATGCGAGAGTTGAGCCGAAGAAGCGCTGAATGGTTCACGGTCCTTCTGGACTGAACTCCCACATCCGGAGAGGTCCGCCTGGCATGGCAAGACCCGATGGACTAACATAATTTGGATTACCTTGATGGGATCGATGTCCTTCTTAATAAGATCTCAAATGCGGCTTTGCAGTATTTGAACTTCATCTAGTGATCCCCAATCCAGCCCCTTGTTGATCCACGATGCAAGCTGTGGTGGAGGGCCAGATCAGAAGGTGGGTGGATCCACCCACTTTGTACCATGAGGGCCCGTGATATAAAACCACTCCCGTTGCCATAGGCCGGAAGTTGCAGTGAAGGAACCCTTTGGCCAGACGATATCGGCCAATTTTCTTATTAAAGCACCTCCGCACTCCGCGCGTCTCCCGTCTGTTATCTTCGGCTTTACATTGAAGGTCTTGAGCCATAGGCCGAAGTGTGACAAGATACGTAGGAAGGCATCACTTATGATAATGAATGATGAGATGTGAAGTAATGAGTCCGGAGCTAGATCATGGAAATCTAGTCCATAGTAAAACATGAGCCCTCGAACGAAGGGATGAAGGGAGAAACCTAGCCCCCGGAGGAAGTGAGGGATAAATACGACCCTCTCATTAGGTCTAGGAGTAGGGATAACCTACCCTTGTGCAGGAAGCCTGTGAAGGATCTCTGCGGTCAAATACCTCGCCTCCCTGAGCTTCGTGATATCCTCCTCTATGACAGAAGAAGCCGACCACCGGCCTTGAAAGCTGGATCCGAACATGGCCTGGGGTTCAAAGCGACTGGCTAGACTTTGGGTGTTGGAACTCGAGGTGGGAGGAGGAGGGGAGTAGCATAGAGGGGAAAGGCGGGTCTCGGCCTCCTTATAAAGATGACGAATATCAAACGTCCCCTACGTGGCCTTAAAACATGCCTATTCCCAAGGAATCATACCAACGGGACGGTTGGGTTACCCACGCCCATGTTGATGAGAATGCCGCAATAAGGGGACACGATCTCCGCTTCGGCAAGACGTGCCAATAAAACCACCTCGCAAAGCATGGAGCAACAGGTTGGAAAAATGATTCGATATAATGGCCGAACGATGATGTAATGTCGTGTTGCAAAATCTGTCAGCGGATTAGACTCACGAAAACATTATGCTCTCCACGGTGGTATATGGAATTTGTTTTGCAGAGCCGGACACGATTCTTATGTTCAAGATCTACTTTGGAGTATTTGGAGAAGGAACCCACCTTGCAATGCCGAAGACAATCTGCGCGCCGGACTCATCGTCATTAAAGCCTGGTTCAGGGCCTACTGAGGGAGTCTCGGATTAAGGGGTCCTCCGACAACCGGACTATATGCATTTGTCGGACTATTGGGCTATGAAGATACAAGATAGAAGACTTCGTCCCATGTCCGAATGGGACTCTCCTTTGTGTGGAAGGCAAGCTTAGCGGTTAGGATATGAAGATTCCTTTCTCTATAACCGACTCTGTATAACCCTAGCCCCCTCCAGTGTCTATATAAACCGGAAGGTTTAGTCCGTAGGACAAGAAAAAATCATAATCATAGGCTAGCTTCTAGGGTTTAGCCTCTACGATCTCGTGGTAGATAAACTCTTGTAATACTCATATCATCAAGATCAATCAAGCAGGAAGTAGGGTATTACCTCCGTCGAGAGGGCCCGAACCTAGGTAAACATTGTGTCCCCCGCCTCCTATTACCATTAGCGTTAGACGCGCAGTTCGGGACCCCCTACCCAAGATCCACTGGTTTTGACACCGACAGCTTCCTCGGCGGCACCCTTGCCGGTCCCTCCGGCAGGCCCATTGCCGGCCTCCTCAGCGGCGGTCTTGGCGGCCTCCTCGGTGGCGATCCTGTGGGCCTCGGCCTCGGTTTCCTTGGCGACATCCTCGATGACGATATCAATGTTTTCTTGCTCCGCCGAGGAAGAGTCTAGATGCCGAGGAGGAGAGTAAGACAGAGCCAAGATCAAAGTTCGAGAAAAAGAAAGAACATGGACGGGAAACGAGCGACTTACCTACACCGGGTTGGGAAGAAGTGGCGCCCTCCCCGCCAGCCTTTGTTGCCGGGGAAGAATCCCCGGCACCCAAGTTAGCCTCCTCCTCCTTCATGTGCGTGGGCTCGGTGGTGGATGCCCTTGCTAGGGACGCCCCTCGGGGCGGCGAAATCGAGGGGGGCGGCATGTTGGGAGTGGCCCTTAGTGGCTCCTCCTGCTGCTGTTCTTCTCCTACAAACCCGGCAAGGTCAGCATCAACTCCTCACACCCCGGTGTTCATCGATGAAGGGGGGAGTGATGGGCTTACGCTGGGGGCTAAGGTAGGGGCTGCTGTCCGAGCTGCTCTCCACCACCAACGGCGCACGCGAAGTACCAACCGGGTGCTCGCCGCCCGTTGAGACATTAGCCCTTTTCGCCGCCCTCTAGGCCAGCGTCTCCGCGTCCCTGCGAAGATAACACCAAATCCAGTGAGGATGATGCAAGCGTAAGGACAGGGAGTGAAGGGGAGCGAAATACTTACTCGTCCTCTACCTCCTCCTCCACTGGCTTCCTCTTCCTCTTTGGGCTAAAGGACCTGAGGTCAAAGTCGGCCTCCAGGGTGCTGACCAAGGCAGGAGGAGAGGGAGATGGAGTCCGGCGCCGCTTGGACGAGGAGGAGAAAGTCACCGTCCTTTTCGCCACGGCGGCCTTCGTCGTCTTCGTCGTCGCCGCGACCTTCATCGCCCTCGTCTGGCGCATGAGTTGCTCCTGGGCCTGTTGCCACTGTGAAGTCTTGCCGGCCCGGACTGGCTCGCCAGAGCCGGCCCACCATAGGACGCGTCTCCTCCCTATTGGCGGAGGATCATCCGACTCGGTATCTTCCTCGGACGACTCATCGTGTGTCTCCTCGACAAGGGGAGCCTTGGCACCAGCGCCGCTGGCCTCCCCGGCAGACTCCACCCATCGTGCGAGCTTCTTCTCCTCCGTATCCACGTCAGCCTTGTCCTCCACGCCGCCGACGCCGTCGGCCTCCATGGCGAGTGCTGCCTCTACCGCTCTGGCAGCGATGTAGTCCAACTCCTCCTTGGTGGTGTCTTGGATGAGCTCCAGCTCAGCGTGGGCATAGCTCTTCGACAAGTTGTCAAGAACTCCTGCACCTCATGTGCTGGGGGCTCGGCCCAAGCCGGGTTGAGGCTGTGCGCGTTGAAGTCCGGCATCATGGCAATAATGTCGGACCAGCGAGAGTTGTTGCTCAGCGGGACCACTCCTGCCGGCAACCCAAACAGGGCCCTTTGACAGCCTTGTCGGACTTTGCGGCCTTGCCTGCCCTCTCAACATAGCCGCCGCCACCCACATTGAGCTGGAAGAGCCTCAGGCAGAAGTGTGTGTGCACCATCATCGTGAAGTTGTACTTCAGGCCAGGGCAGAGCCTCATGATGTCAGTCGCATTCCTGAAGTCCCAGGTAGGCCTCCCTTTGTTGTGCAGCGGGGCGATCCGGCGACGGAGGAAATCTGCCACAATCGTTTCAAGGGTGAGCCCTGCCGTGGTGAGGCGGAGGATCTTGGTAGTGGCGACCGAGAGCTTCTTATCATCGACGTCGAGGTCGCCCCAGTCCTTGCGACGGACCGTCGGGATCCGATGAACCCGGCAGAACTCTTGCGGGTCCTCCTCCATGATCTAGAGCCACCGGCCCCGCCACTCCTCCCATCTCTCCTTTAGGGCGTGATAACCCACAAGTATAGGGGATCGCAACAGTTTTCGAGGGTAGAGTATTCAACCCAAATTTATTGATTCGACACAAGGGGAGCCAAAGAATATTCTCAAGTATTAGCAGTTGAGTTGTCAATTCAACCACACCTGGATAACTTAGTATCTGCAGCAAAGTATTTAGTAGCAAAGTAGTATGGAAGTAACGGTAATAGTGGCAAAATTAACAGTAGCAGTTTTGTAGTAATTGTAACAGTGGCAACGGTAAAATAACTAAGCAAAGAGAAATATGTAAAAAGCTCGTAGGCATTGGATCAGTGATGGATAATTATGTCGGATATGATTCCTCAGGTAATAGTTATAACATAAGGTGACATAGAACTAGCTCCAGTTCATCTATGTAATGTAGGCATGTATTCCGAATATAGTCATACATGCTTATGGAAAAGAACTTGCATGACATCTTTTGTCCTACCCTCCCGTGGCAGCGGGGTCCTATTGGAAACTAAGGGATATTCGTCGGCGTTCTGGGAACGGGGGTCCCCAGACTTTCCCTGCGGCATGGCCCAAGGGATGGCCCAGTACGGCCCGTCTACATCAACCCAAGCTCAAGACCCTCGCGAGGGGCCAAGCCTCGCGGGGCGGACGATGCAAGGCTTCCTCAGGGGCGGCCTCGCCAGGCAGGCTCGCGAGGAGGCAGAGAGATCAAGGCAGGGGTACCTCGCGAGGTGCTCGTGACGCAAGCCATGACGATCAAGACCAGGCGGGCGCTAGCCTGCGCAGTGTCCTCATTTCCTCTTTGGTGCAAAGGGGGCAAGCGCAGGCGCGGAGTACCAAGGCATCAAGGAAAGGTTACCATATCGGTGCAACGAGACCAAGACCAGCAGAGCGGCAGGATGGAGGTCACGGTGGAGCCCAAGACGGCGTCATCGCCAGTGCCTTTGGCAGTCGAAGACCAACTTTAGTCAGGATAACTTGTACTAGTTGTTCCACTTCAAAATGGCCGTTGTTGGCTCCCTTCCTACTCAATATTTGGAAGAGGATCAGGGCCTCTATAAATAGAGATAGCCACCACCATAGTAGGGGAGATCGGATCCAGAGCGAGAGAGATCCACCCAAGTAGAATACCGCACCAGCTCAAGAACACCCCTCGCGAGGTTGTTCTTCCTCTGTACTGTTCATCTTCAGCCCCTGAGGCAATCCACCACACCACACACTAGAGTTGGGTATTACACCACAACGGTGGCCAGAACAAGTATAAACCTTGCGTCCCTTGAGTTGTTCATCGTGTAGCTTAGATTCAGGGTGAGGCGTTGGGACGTGGATCGGTAGGGGGAAGATCTTCGCGCGCACCCCAGAGTTCGAACCTTAAGGGTTTTGCCGGAACCCGATATCTGACATTTGGCGTGCCAGGTAGGGGTGCGCCGGAATCTTTCTTCCGCTGTTCCGTGTTCCATCATTCGTCGCATCCATGGCAGATGCTCGCCGAGCTCGCGTCGAGCGTCGGGCTGCCCTCGCCGCCCGCGTCGCCCAGACGGCTCCCGTTGATGGGCCTCCCCGTCGTTCTCTGTCGCCTGCCGCCAACGCCTCCACCGGCCTGGCGGGGAATGAGCAGCAGGCATCGTCGCTGCATCCCTCGGTGCAGTGGGAAGGCCGCACCGCCACTCCGTCGCTAAGTACAGCTGGTTCATCGTCTCACACTCGTTGCGCCCCCACGGACGCGCAGGCCGCGTTGCTCCTGGCACGTGGGCTCCTGCACTACCACCCCATCGATAACCTCTACGAGGAGTGGCTCGCTCACATCACCGAGCTCGTCAGTGCCGCAGGGGGCTCTCCTGCATCGTCCCTCTCACTACGCCGCCCTCCGTCCTGCGTGGGTGACGCAGCTCAGGAGGCGCCTCCGCCACCTCCTCCCCAAGAAGGTGCCCTGGCTCCAAGGCGCATGGCCCCTGGACGAGACCCACCGCGTCCAGCGCCCGCGTGACAAGAAAGGAGCTGCCAAGAGATCCCTCGTCCCCAAGAAGGCGCTCGCGTGCTACCCGCTCCAGCGTGTCAAGACCGCATCCCTGCGCCAGCACGTCAAGACCCCGCGTTGCCCCTGGTGGTGGCGTGCGGGAATCTCCAAGAACAAGCCCCGCGTCTGCAAAGGGCTCCGGTGGCCACTGCAGGCTGCCACGCCTTCACCACCGAGCTACGCAGTGTCGCCTGGTCGGGCAAGTTCAAGCCAGATCTGCCTCCTCGATACGACGGCACTGCCGACCCCGCGGAGTTCCTGCAGCTCTACCAGCTGGGCATCGAGGCGGCCAACGGAGACAAAAAGGTCATGGCGAATCGGTTTCCCATGGCGCTCAAGGATGGTGCCCGCACCTGGCTCCTGAACCTGCCTCCCGGCACGATCTCCTCTTGGGACGAGATGCGCACCCGCTTCATCGCCAACTTCCAGGGCACTCACGATCGTCCTCCGGTCATGGGTGACCTGTGTCGCATCAAGCAGCAACCTGGAGAAACCTTGCAGAAGTACATTCAGCGCTTCAACAACGCTTGCCTCAAGATTCCCAAAGTGACTGAGGAGGCCATCATCTCAGCGTTCTCTGACGGCATCCGCAAAGTCAAGATGAAGGAGGAGCTTGCTATCCACGAGGATCTGTGCACATCTCTGGAGCTGTTCAACCTGGTGACCAAGTGCGCAAGGGCTGAGGAGGGGCGCCTCTCCCTTCTCGAGCTTCCAGCTGTGGACCCTAAAGAGAAGAAAGCCAAGGCCAAGGACGTGAAGCGTAAAGGAGCATTCGTGCTCGCAGCAGAACCAGACACGAAGCACGGCAGGGACCAGCCGGAGTCGTCCAAGGGCAGCCGATACTGCGCCTACCACGACCTCCACACCCACAACACCAACGAATGACAAGAGCTCAGGGCCGTTCGAGAAGGATGCATCGGTCGATGCCCCGAGCGCAACGATCAGGGCTACGGCCAAGGAGGAGGAAGAGGTGGAGGACGATGGGACGACCGAGGCCCTCGCCAGGAGTAGCGTGACCGACCTCGCGAGGACTGCTGGCAGGACCAGCCTCGCGAGGGGGCTTTGAGGGATCAGCCTCAGGAGGATCGCCCGCAGGGCAACGCAGGCCTTCCTCCTCTGCCTCCACCGCCAAGAAGAAACGATGACCACCACCAGGACGAGGGGGCTGGGGGCTTCTAGGAGCCACGTGCTATCGCTTGCATCTTGGGCAGTGCCCAGGCCCTAGCCTCTCACAGCACCTTCAAGCAGTTTGCTCATGAGGTGAATGCAGTCCTCCCCAAGCTCGAGGCCACGCGCCCTCTCAGGTGGTCCACATGCGCTTCATGTTCAGCTCCGCGGATCAACTCAAGTGTGCGGCTACAGCTGGCGTCCTCCCAATGCTTTGCTTCCCAGTCATCAACAATGTGCAAGTTACCAGGACCCTCATCGATGGCGGCGCAGGACTCAATGTTTTGTCGATCGAGACGTTCAACAATCTCCAAGTGCCATATGATCAGCTTGAGCCAACCAAGCCTTTCTCAGGAGTCACTGATGGCTGCACCACTCCGATAGGGCAGGTTCGCCTCCCTATCACCTTCGGATAGTGCATGCCACCCAGCCAGGTCCCTCGGACCTGGTCGTCGCGCGCCCCTCCCTGAGCGGAGCCAAGGTATGAAGACCGTTTGAGCATCAAGGGGGACTCCTGAGCATCGCGACTCAGGAGCCTAACTGGTCACGTAGCCCATCACTCCTTAGTTCCGAAAGGATAACGGTGCTTGAGATATGCGCGGGGCCGGGCCCTGCCGACGTAGAACGACATATCTACTCCTACACCCCCTCCATATTTGTTGTTTGCGCGTCAAGGGAGACTCCTGAGCATCGTGTGTTGTTTGCTTATTTTGATGCATCTATGGCTAGTAAATTAGTTTATAAACCATATAGAAGTTGGAATACAGTAGGTTTAACACCAAAATAAATAAAGAATGAGTTCATTACAGTACCTTATGTGGTGGTTTTGTTTTCTTTCACTAACGGAGCTTATAAGATTTCCTGTTGAGTTTTGTGTTGTGAAGTTTTCAAGTTTTGGGTAAAGCTTTTATGGACTATGGAATAAGGAGTGGCAAGAGCCTAAGCTTGGGGATGCCCAAGGCACCCCAAGATATTCAAGGATTAGCCAAAAGCCTAAGCTTGGGGATGCCCCAGGAAGGCATCCCCTCTTTCGTCTTTGTTCATTGGTAACTTTACTTGGAGCTATATTTTTATTCGCCACATGATATGTGTTTTGCTTGGAGCGTCGTGTATTATATTAGTCTTTGATTTTTAGTTTACCACAATCATACTTGCTGTACACACCTTTTGGGAGAAGCCTATTTGATTAGAATTTGCTAGAATACTCTATGTGCTTCACTTATATCTTTTGAGCTTGATAGTTTTTGCTCTAGTGCTTCACTTATATCTTTTAGAGCACGGTGGTGATTTATTTTTGTAGAAATTACTAGTATATCATGCTTCACTTATATATTTTTTAGAGTCTTTTAGAACAGCATGGTATTTGCTATGGTTATAAAATTGGTCCTAGAATGGTAGGCATCCAAGTTGGGTATAATAAAAACTATCATAGGAAGTGAATTGGATGCTATGATCAATTTGATACTTGATAATTGTTTTGAGATATGGAGGTAGTGATATTAAAGTCATGCTAGTTGGGTGACTATGAAATTAAAGAATGCTTGTGTTGAAGTTAGCAAGTCCCGTAGCATGCACGTATGGTTAAAGTTGTGTAACAAATTTGAAATATGAAGTGTACCTGGCTTGTGCATCCTTATGAGTGGCGGTCGGGGACGAGCGATGGTCTTTTCCTACCAATCTATCCCCCTAGGAGCATGCGCGTAGTACTTGAGTTTTGATGACTTCTAAATTTTTGCAATAAGTATATGAGTTCTTTTGACTAATGTTGAGTCCATGGATTATACACACTTTTACCTTTCCGCCATTGCTAGCCTCTTCGGTGTCGTGCATTGCCCTTTCTCACCTTGAGAGTTGGTGCAAACTTCGCCGGTGCATCCAAACCCCGTGATACGATACGCTCTATCACACATAAACCTCCTTATATCTTCCTCAAAACAGCCACCATACCTACCTATTATGGCATTTCCATAGCCATTCCGAGATATATTGCCATGCAACTTTCCACCGTTCCGTTTATCATCATCATGACATAAATTACTCTTGTCATATTGCCATTGCATGATCATGTAGTTGACATCGTATTTGTGGCAAAGCCACCATGCATTATTTTTCATACATTTCACTCTTGATTCATTGCACCATCCCGGTACACCGCCGGAGGCATTCATATAGAGTCATATATTGTTCTAGTTTCGAGTTGTAATTCATATGCTGTAATCAATAGAAGTGTGATGATCACCATTATTAGAACATTGCCCAAAGAAAAAAAAGAAAAAAAAGAGAGAGAGAAAAAGAAAGGCCAAAAGAAAAAAAAAGGCCCAAAAAGGAAAAAAAAAGAAAAAGAAAAAGAAAAAGAAAAAAAGAAAATAAATAAAAAGGGCAATGTTACTATCTCTTTTTCCACACTTTTGCTTCAAAGTAGCACCTTGTTCTTCATGTAGTGAGTCTCATATATTGTGCTTCAAAGTAGCACCATGTTTTTCATATAGTGAGTCTCATAAGTTGTCTTTTTCATACTAGTGCGAATTTTTTATTATAGAACTTGGCTTGTATATTCCTACGCTGGGCTTCCTCAAATGCCCTAGGTCTTCGTGAGCAAGCAAGTTGAATGCACACCAACTAGTTTTCTTTTGTTGAGCATTCATTTATAGCTCTAGTGCATCCGTTGCATGCCAATCCCTACTCCTCATGTTGACATCAATTGATGGGCATCTCCATAGCCTGTTGATTATCCTCGTCAATGTGAGACTTTCTCCTTTTTTGTCTTCTCCACACAATCCCCATCATCATATTCTATTCCACCCCTAGTGCTATATCCATGGGTCACGCTCATGTATTGCGTGAAGGTTTAAAAAGTTTGAGATTATTTAAGTATGAAACAATTGGTTGGCTTGTCATCGGGGGTATAGTAATTGGGAACATCTTTGTGTGACGAAAATGAAGCATAGCCTAACTATATGATTTTGTAGGGATGAACTTTCTTTTGCCATGTTATTTTGAGAAGACATGATTACTTTGATTAGTATGCTTGAAGTGTTACTATTTCTTTTATCAATATGAACTTTTATTTTGAATCATTTGGATCTGAACATTCATGCCACAATAAAGAAAATTACATTAAGAATTATGCTACATAGCATTCCACATCAAAAATTCTCTTTTTATCATTTACCTACTCGAGAACGAGCAGGAATTAAGCTTGGGGATGCTTGATACATCTCCAACGTATCTATAATTTTTGATTGTTCCATGCTATTATATTACACCTTTTGGATGTTTATGGGCTTTATTTTACACATTTATATCATTTTTTAGACTAACCTACTAACCGGAGGCCCAGCCCATATTGCTGCTTTTTTGCCTATTTCAGTATTTCGAAGAAAAGGAATATCAAACGGAGTCCAAACGGAATGAAACCTTTGGGAGCGTGATTTTTGGAATGAACATGATCCAGAGGACTTGGAGTGCAAGTCAAGAAGCAACCGAGGCTCCCACGAGATAGGAGCCCCCCCTATAGGGCGCGCCCCCCTATCTCGTGGGCCCCTCTGGCGTCCACCGACGTACTTCTTCCTCCTATATAAGCCTACGTACCCCGAAAACATCCAGGGACAGACGAAACACAATTTCCACCACCGTAACCTTCTGTATCCGCGTGATCTCATCTTGGAGCCTTCGCCGGCATTCTGCTGGAGGGGGAATCGACCATGGAGGTCTTCTACATCAACATCCTGGCCCCTTCGATGAGTTGTGAGTAGTTTACCACGGACCTACGGGTCCATAGTTATTAGCTAGATGTCTTCTTCTCTCTTTTTGGATCTCAATACAATGTTCTCCCCCTCTCTTGTGGAGATCTATTCGATGTAAACTCTTTTTGCGGTGTGTTTGTCGAGATCCGATGAATTGTGGGTTTATGATCAAAGTTTATCTATGAATAATATTTGAATCTTCTCTGAATTCTTTTATGTATGATTGAGTTATCTTTGCAAGTCTCTTCGAATTATAAATTTGGTTTGGCCTACTAGATTGATCTTTCTTGCCATGGGAAAAGTGCTTAGCTTTGGGTTCAATCTTGCGGTGTCCTTACCCAGTGACAGAAAGGGTTGCAAGGCACGTATTGTATTGTTGCCATCGAGGATAATAAGATGGGGTTTATATCATATTGCTTGAGTTTATCCCTCTACATCATGTTGTCGGTGTTCTGGGAATGGGGGTCCCCAGACTTGCCTACCTGCGGCCTACGGCGTGGCTCAAAGGGGGGCCCAGCACGGCCCATCTTCATCAACGCAAGCTCAAGACCCTCACGAGGGGCCAAGCCTCGCGGGGCGGACGACAAGGAGCTTCCTCAGGCACGGCCTCATCAGCTGGCTCGCGAGGAGGCGGAGAGTTCAAGGCGGGGTACCTCATGAGGTGCCCATGACGCAAACCATGACGACCAAGGGCGCCCAACGGGAGCAAAGGGTGTCCTCCTTTCCTCTTTGGTGCAAAGGGAGCAAGCGCAGGTGAGAGCCTCAAGCAAAGGCATCCATTTCGATGCAACAAGACCAAGACCAGCCCAACGGCAGGAAGGAAGTCATTGTGGAGCCCAAGCAGGCGTCATCGCCAGAGCCTTTGACAGGCGAGGACCAACTTTAGTCAGGATAAGTGTACCTAATGTTCCCCTTCAAAATGGCCAATTGTTGGCGCCCTTCCCGCTCAATATTTGGGAAGAGGCCCAGGGCCTTTCCCTATAAATAGGACTAGCCACCCCCAGAGTAGAGGCATCGAGCATCTGGATGCGGGCGGAGGAAGACTAAAGTCGATCCCTGAGGCCGCTATCTCAGGTGCAGCAATGAAGCTCACGCACCCCGAGCATTGGGTGGGGTCGACAAGGCGCAGAGAGAAGAAGTGGCGCAGCAATGCAACCGAAGGAAGGATGCCCACCATTGCCTCGCAAACGAAGGCGAAGACCGCGAGAAGGGTGATGGATTCAGGACCCAGATGCATCATATGGATCTGATAGTGGGAGAGCACAGCGTTGAAGAAATCAGAAAAGGGGGGAACCAGTCCCGCCCACAGGGCGTCGGCGAAATACCGGACCTCAGTGACTATCCTGTCGATGGAGAAGCGAGGCGCGGGCTAGGCCGTCGTCCTCCCGCATTCGTTGAAGATGGTGGCCAGAGCCGAGCTGACCTTGCCCAAGCCCTCTCGATTGGTTATGATCGACCGGTCGACGGCGGGGGCCGCCCGCGACGGCGAGCGAGGCAGAGGCATGGGTTTCATCCCTCTTCCCTTCTTCGTCGGGGCCATGGCGACGGAAGGGGGGGAGGTTCGAAATTGGATTGGGAGCGGAAGCTGGAGTTCGAGAGGAGGAAGGGCGGAGGACGCTCGGGCAACGAACAGGGGAGCGGCTGTGTGCGACTACGAGTCCGCCTAGCATGGCACAAAATAAGGAGGCGTGAGGGAATAGTGCCGCCCACGTCCAATCAACTGCCACGCGGCGCCCAAGGCCGTAGGCTGTTAGGGCCCGCGGCGCTTCGCACTTGCCCTTTCGCCTCTCTACTCGGCCAAGTCCGGGCGCGCCTTGGGCCCGGGGGCTACTGTCGGTGTTCTGGCAATGGGGGTCCCCAGACTTGCCTGCCTGCGGCCTGTGGCGTGGCTCAAAAGGGGGCCCAGCACGGCCCATATTCATCAACGCAAGCTCAAGACCCTCGCGAGGGGCCAAGCCTCTCAGGGCGGACGACAAGGAGCTTCCTCAGGCACGACCTCATCAGGCTGGCTCGCGAGGAGGCGGAGAGTTCAAGGCGGGGTACCTCGCGAGGTGCCCATGACGCAAACCATGACGACCAAGGGCGCCAGGCGGGTGCCAGCCCACGCAGTGTCCTCCTTTCCTCTTTGGTGCAAAGGGAGCAAGCGCAGGCGAGAGCATCAAGCAAAGGCATCCATTTCGGTGCAACAAGACCAAGACCAGCCCAACGGCAGGAAGGAAGTCATTGTGGAGCCCAAGCAGGCGTCATCGCCAGAGCCTTTGACAGGCGAGGACCAACTTTAGTCAGGATAAGTGTACCCGATGTTCCCCTTCAAAATGGCCAATTGTTGGCGCCCTTCCCGCTCAATATTTGGGAAGAGGCCCAGGGCCTTTGCCTGTAAATAGGACTAGCCACCCCCAGGGTAGAGGCATCGATCATCTGGATCCTCACCAAGAAACCAGTGGAGAGAGCGACTGAACTCCTCCTAGCAGTTCAACGCACCAGCCAAGAACAGACCCTCGCGAGGCTGTTCTTCCTTGTATTGTTCATCATCAGCCCAAGAGGCAATCCACCACACCACACACTGGAGTAGGGTATTACACCACAATGGTGGCCTGAACCAGTATAAACTCTGTGTCTCTTGTGTTGTTCCTTCCGTAGTTTAGATCCTAGCGAGTCGGCAAGGAGCAGGTAGGTAGAGGGCGAAATCTTCGCACGCACCCCAGTGTTCGAACCTCAAGGGTCTGCCGGAACCCGAAATCCGACACATGTCATCTTGCTTAATGTGTTACTCTGTTCTATGAACTTAATACTCTAGATGCAGGCAGGAGTCGGTCGATGTGTGGAGTAATAGTAGTAGATGCAGGCAGGAGTCGGTCTACTTGTTGCGGACGTGATGCCTATATACATGATCATGCCTAGATAATCTCATAATTATTCGCTTTTCTATCAATTGCTCGATAGTAATTTGTTCACCCACCGTAATACTTATGCTCTCTTGAGAGAAGCCACTAGTGAAACCTATGGCCCCCGGGTCTATCTCTTATCATATTTGCTTCCAATCTACTTTTGTTTGCATCTTTACTTTTTGCATCTATATTATAAAATACCAAAAATATATTTATCTTATCTTACTATCTTTATTAGATCTCACTTTCGCAAGTGGCCGTGAAGGGATTGACAACCCCTTTATTGCGTTGGTTGCGAGTTCTTTTTTTGTTTGTGTAGGTGCGTGGGACTTTTGAGGAGCCTCCTACTGGATTGATACCTTGGTTCTCAAAAAACTGAGGGAAAATGCTACTATTGCTGCATCACCCTCTCCTCTTTGAGGAAAACCAACGCAAGCTCAAGACGTAGCAAGCTTTGAACAAGGAGATTGAAAATTGCAGCAAAATGAGCTAGAACTCGTGCTTGAGCTGGATGGTGATTTTTTTTGGAGGAAGATGAAGTGTGTGGGTGCAGGAATAAGTGGAGGGGGGCCACGAGGCAGGGGGCGCACCCCATGGGGGTGGGCGCGCCCTGGACCCTCATGGCCAGGTGCTTGCTCCCCCTGCTGTGTTCTCAGTGCCAGATATTCTCAAATATTCCAGAAAAATCATATTTAATTTCCAGGGCATTTGGAGAACTTTTATTTTTGGGATATTTTTTATTGCAAGGATAAATCAAAAAACAGATAGAAAAATATTATTTTTGCTTTATTTAATCTAAATAACAGAAAGTAAAAGGAGGGTACAGAAGGTTGTGCTTTCTAACCTCATCCATCTCATGCTCATCAAAAGGAATCTACTAACAAGGTTGATCAAGTCTTGTTAACAAACTCATTTCGAATCGCATGAAACCGGAGAATTTCGAATAACACTAGGTTACCTCAACGGGGATATGTACATCTCCAATAATAAGAATATCATATTTCTTCTGGGTAGTAGGAAGAGGAAATTCAAAACTTCCAATAATAATTAATGGAATTTTTCCAATAGAATTGATACTATGAACTTGAGGTTGTTTCCTCGGAAAGTGTAGTGTATGCTCATTACCATTAACATGAAAAGTGACATTGCCTTTGTTGCAATCAATAACAGCCCCTGCAGTATTCAAAAAGGGTCTACAAAGGATAATTGACATACTATCGTCCTCGGGAGTATCAAGAATAACAAAGTCCGTTAAGATAGTGATGTTTTGTAACCACAACAGGCACATCCTCACAAATACCGACAGGTATAGCAGTTGATTTATCGGTCATTTGCAAAGATATTTCAGTAGGTGTCAACTTATTCAATTCAAGTCTACGATATAAAGAGAGAGGCATAACACTAACACCGGCTCCAAGATCACATAAAGCAGTTTTAACATAGTTTCTTTTAATGGAGCATGGTATAGTTGGAACTCCTGGATCTCCCAGTTTCTTAGGTATTCCACCTTTAAAAGTATAATTAGCAAGCATGGTGGAAAATTCAGCTTCCAGTATCTTTCTTTTATTTGTAATAATATCTTTCATGTACTTAGCATAAGGATTTACTTTAAGCATATCAGTCTAACGCATACGCAAAAAGATAGGTCTAATCATTTCAGCAAAGCGCTCAAAATCCTCATCATCCTTTTTCTTGGATGGTTTAGGAGGAAAAGGCATGGGTTTCTGAACCCATGGTTCTCTTTCTTTATCGTGCTTCCTAGCAACAAAGTCTCTCTTATCATAACATTGATTCTTTGATTGTGGGTTATCAAGATCAACAGCATGTTCAACCTCTACATCATTGTTATTGCTAGGTTGAGCATCAACATGAACATCAGCATTAACATTATCTCTAGGTTCATGTTCATCACCAGATTGTATTTCAGCATCAGAAATAGAAATATCATTGGGATTCTCAGGTGTGTCTACAACAGGTTCACTAGAAGTATGCAAAGTCCTATCATTTTTCTTTTTCTTCCTCTTAGAAGGACTAGGTCCATTAACATTATTTCTCTGAGAATCTTGCTCAATTATCTTAGGGTGGCCCTTAGGATACAAAGGTTCCTGAGTCATTTTACCCATTCTAGTTGCTACTCTAACAACAAAGACAGGTTTATTACTATTCAATTCATTGAGAAAATCATTTTGTGCTTTAAGCACTTGTTCTACTTGAGTGGTAACCATAGAAGCATGTTTACTAATAAGTTTAAGTTCACCTTTAACTCTAGACATATAATCACTCAAGTGTCCAATCATATAAGCATTACTTTTCAATTGTCTACCAACATAAGCATTGAAGTTTTCTTGTCTAGCCATAAAGTCATCAAACTCATCCAAGCATTGGCTATCAAACTTAGTAGACGGAATTTCAACTTTATCATATCTATAAAGAGAATTTACCTTCACTACTTGTGTCGGGTTATCGAGACCATGTATTGCTTCATTAGGTGGTATATTAAGACCATGTATTTCTTCAACGGGAGGTAAATTCTTAACATCTTCACCTTTAATACCTTTTTCTTTCATAGATTTCTTTGCCTCTTGCATATCTTCGGTACTGAAAAATAAAACATGTCTTTTCTTCGGAGTTGGCTTAGGAGTTGGTTCAGGAAGTGTCCAATTGTTTTCATTAGTCAACATATTATTCAATAGCAATTCAGCTTGATCGACTGTTCTTTCCCTGAAAACACAACCAGCACAACTATCCAGGTGGTCTCTGGAAGCATCGGTTAGTCCATTATAAAAGATATCTAGTATTTCATTTTTCTTGAGAGGATGATCAGGCAAAGCATTAAGTAATCGGAGATGCCTCCCCCAAGCTTGTGGGAGACTCTCTTCTTCAATTTGCACAAAATTATATATTTCCCTTAAAGCAGCTTGTTACTTATGAGCAGGGAAATATTTAGCAGAGAAGTAATAAATCATACCATGGGGACTACGCACACAACCAGGATCAAGAGAATTAAACTAGGTTTTAGCATCACCCTTTAATGAGAACAGAAATATCTTAAGGATATAGTAGTAGCGAGTTTTCTCATCATTAGTGAACAAGGTGGCTATATCATTCAATTTAGTAAGATGTGCCACAACAGTTTCAGATTCATAGCCATAAAAAGGATCAGATTCAACCAAAGTAATTATCTCAGGATCGATAGAGAAATCATAATCCTTATCAGTAACACAGATAGGTGAAATAGCAAAAGCAGGGTCATATTTCATTCTAGCATTCAGAGACTTTTGTTTCAACTTAGCTAATAATTTCTTAAGATCAGATATATCATTGCAAGCAAGAAAATCTCTAGCAGTTTCTTCATCCATAACATAACCCTCAGGCACAACAGGCAATTCATATTTAGGGGGAGAATCTTCATCATCACTTTCATCAATATTATGAGTTTCAAGAATTTCGTTCTCTCTAACCCTAGCAAGTTGTTCATCAAGAAATTCACCTAATGGCACAGTAGTATCAAGCATAGAAGTAGTTTCATCATAAGTATCATGCATAGGAGAAGTGGCATCATCAATAACATGCGACATATCAGAATTAATAGCAGAAGCAGGTTTAGGTGTCGCAAGCTTACTCAAAGCAGAAGGAGAATCAAGTGAAGAGCTAGATGGTAGTTCCTTACCTTCCCTCGTAGGTGAGGGAAAAATCTTAGTTCTTTCGTCTTTCAAGTTCCTCATAGTGATCAGTAGATATAAATCCCAAGTGACTCAAAGAATAGAGCTATGCTCCCCGGCAATGGCGCCAGAAAATAGTCTTGATAACCCACAAGTATAGGGGATCGCAACAGTTTTCGAGGGTAGAGTATTCAACCCAAATTTATTGATTCGACACAAGGGGAGCCAAAGAATATTCTCAAGTATTAGTAGTTGAGTTGTCAATTCAACCACACCTAGATAACTTAGTATCTACAGCAAAGTATTTAGTAGCAAAGTAGTATGGAAGTAATGGTAACAGTGGCAAAAGTAACAGTAGTAGTTTTGTAGTAATTTTAACAATGGCAACGGTAAAATAACTAAGCAAAGAGCAATATGTAAAAAGCTCATAGGCATTGGATCGGTGATGGATAATTATGTCGGATGCGATTCCTCATGTAATAGTTATAACATAGGGTGAGACAGAACTAGCTCCAGTTCATCAATGTAATGTAGGCATGTATTCCGAATATAGTCATACGTGCTTATGGAAAAGAACTTGCATGGCATATTTTGTCCTACCCTCCCATGGCAGCGGGGTCCTATTGGAAACTAAGGGATATTAAGGCCGCCTTTTAATAGAGTGCCGGACCAAAGCATTAGCACTTAGTGAATACATGAACTCCTCAAACTACGGTCATCACCGAGAGTGGTCCCGATTATTGTCACTTCGGGGTTGTCGGATCATAACACATAATAGGTGACTATAGACTTGCAATATAGGATCAAGAACTCACATATATTCATGAAAACATAATAGGTTCAGATCTGAAATCATGGCACTTGGGCCCTAGTGACAAGCATTAAGCATAGCGAAGTCATAGCAACATCAATCTCAGAACATAGTGGATACAAGGGATCAAACCCTAACAAAACTAACTCGATTACATAGTAAATCTCATCCAACCCTTCACCATCCAGCAAGCCTACGATGGAATTACTCACACACGGCGGTGAGCATCATGAAATTGGTGATGGAGGATGGTTGATGATGACGACGGAGACGGATCCCCCTCTCCGGAGCCCCGAACGGACTCCAGATCAGCCCACCCGAGAGAGATTAGGGCTTAGCGGCGGCTCCGTATCGTAAAACACGATGAATCCTTCTCTCTGATTTTTTTTCTCCCCGAACGTGAATATATGGAGTTGGAGTTGAGGTCGGTGGAGCTTTAGGGGGCCCACGACGCAGGGGGGTGCTCCCTAGGGGGGCGCGCCCCCCACCCTCGTGGACAGGGTGTGGGCCCCCTAGTGTTGATTCTTTAGCAAGTATTTTTTATTAATTCCAAAAGGTTGCTCCATGGATTTTTCAGGTCATTCCGAGAACTTTTATTTCTCCACAAAAATAACACCATGGCAGTTCTGCTGAAAATAGCGTCAGTCCGGGTTAGTTCCATTCAAATCATGCGAGTTATAGTCCAAACAAGGGCAAAAGTGTTTGGAAAAGTAGATACGACGGAGACGTATCAGGGCGCCCTCTGGATAAACGCCCTTCATCTGGGTCCTCGGGATCCAAGTGACGCAGCCAGAGATGGCACCCCCTGGCTGGATGCGAGGGTAAAAATAATGGCGGAAGAGCGCCGTGCTAGGGAGCACTCCCGTGAAGCCCTCGCAAAGATGGGCAAAGAAAGCCATGCACGCCACGGCATTCGGCGTGAAATCAAGAAGGTGGAAGCCGAAGGTGTGCATGATATCGTTGAAGGAATCGGAAAAAGGGGGCAGAGCCCGCATTAGAAGTAATCGACAAAAAAGGGATACCGATTGGGGCCTGCCTCGGCGAAATCAGCAGGGATGATGCGTGTGGTGGGATGCCCGTCGTCGCCCTCCCCCACAGGGGCTTGAAGAAAACCCTGAGGTGAACCGCATCGACCGTTGAGGGGAAATAGGCGAACTACGTCCGTAGCACCGCCAGCTTCTTCTCGGACGACTCCTCCTCCCCGACGTCCGTCGCCGCCCATTTTCCCTTGCTGGTTTTGGGTGCCATGGCGGCTGGGGGATGCCGAGGGATCAAGAACAATGGAAGGCGTGGCAGCAGTGAGCGAAAGCAAGAGCTTGAGGAGGAAGAAGGAAGGGATGGTGGTTCCGAGATTGGAGAGGGCGCAGAGGGTGAATGAGCAGCGCGCCTGCGGTTATTCCTTTTTATGGGGAAGGTGCGGGCCGCCTCTTTACCATTTACTGCAATGTGATGCATGCGTGCGAGGACTGTCCCATGCATGGCCCCCACGTCACGTACGGCCCTCCACGTCACGCATTCAACGTAGTTCGTGGGGAAGCAGAGCAGACGAAGAAGTTACCGCGGTAAAAATCCGCCCCGCCTGCCCGCGCACCATTTTGGGCCTAGCCCAACAACGTGTCGTGCATATGTGTGGCCCAGGCCCGGGGGCTCCTGTCGGTGTACAAAAGTAGGGGCTCTCTTTTGTACTCCTTTACTTGTGCACGGGCAGTCAGAGCCGCGCCCACGGCCACACTTAGCAGGGCAGAGGAGGAAAGCCAAAGGCACAAGACAATCAAAGCAACGCCAAGACCAGAGACACAAAGAGCAAGAGGGCGAGGTGGACTCCCCCAGCAAGACCCTTGCCGGGACAACCTCCGCAGCCCCGGCAAGAGCCTGGCCAGGGTAACTTGCCAGCGCCAGCAGAGCGCGCCACCTTTGAGCCCAAGGGTTCCAACGCCATCAACCACATTGGAACCAAGGCTCGGGAGGCACCTGCATGGTGACATGCAGATCTTCGTGAAGATCATAAGCACACAAGATGAGATGAGGACCAGAAGACGATGATCCTCGGTAAGATCCTTGCCGAGGAAATCCACGAGACCTCCGGCAAGATCCTTGCCGGGGACGACCGCAACGTCACGGAAAGACCCTTGCCGGGACCCCGGCAAGACCCTTGCCGAGGACGTCAGCGGGGCCACGGCCAGGCCCACATCTGCCAAGACTCCACCACCATTCCCATGCAGTTATAGGAGGTGGAAAGTGTATACAGTGGCTGAATCTATCCTTTGGCACTATTGGACAAACGTATTTAATGCGCTGCCGACGTGCCCTTCTTGCTTTATCGAGGACGGCAAGGAAGCTCGTCCCAGCTGTCGCCACCTCACCTAGCTCTGATGCGCGTCCGAGCTGATGAGGCGTTGTAGTACCATGTTGGCTGGCCGCTGGGCTGGTGCGGTGGCAGAGTCATGCTGAGGTGGGATTCAGATGTTTTGAACAAGTCACGCGCCGTAGCTAGTTCAAGAACTCAAGAACACTCAAATATACACCAAAGAAGGACTAGTGTATTAAGCATCCTCGCGGCCCGAACCTGGGTAAACAACCTTTGTGCTGGCTCCTAGACCGGCTCTTTCCACAACCTCGCGCACGCCGACCGTAGTAGGGATTCCAGTGATCCCATAGGTGTCATTTTCCACCGACAGGGCCTTGGAGCTGTCGAGCTTTCGTTTGAAGTTTGAAAGTACTTCGACAATCCAGAGCAGAGTCTTGGCAGAGTTCATTGCAGAGTGGACCTCGACGCCCGACGAAGAGATCCAGGAGACCACTCTTCCCGGCAAGGAAACAAGTTGCAACTAGATAATGTACTTTGACGGGGTTTCCCGCTGCAAGGCGCCGGTGCTGGTGTGCTGCTCGTCGCACCCACCGGAGAGCGCCTCAAGTATGTAATCCAGATACACTTTACCAAGGAGATGTAGACGAACAACACTGCTGGATACAAGGGATTGCTTGCCAGTCTCAGGATCGCGGCAGACCTCGGGATCAAGAAGCTCATCGTCAGGGGTGATTCACATCTTGTCGTCAGGCAAGTCAACAAGGATTATCAAAGCCCGTTGATGGAGGCATATGTAGATGAGGTGAGGAAGCTGGAGGAGTGTTTTGATGGTATACAGGCGAAGCATGTTCCCCGAGTGGAGAACGACATTGCCGACTACCTGTCGAAGCGCGCTGCCTTCAAACTACCTGTGGAACCAGGTACTTTTGTGCTTCGGTTAACTCAACCATCCGTTGAACCATCGATAGAGTAGAAAAAGCGGAGGAAATCAGGCCCCGGCAAGTACTTTCCCACCGAGCTCCCAGGAGCCACTAGCAAAGATGTTGCCGTGGACACTGAGCCTGCCATGGGGCAACTGACTCCAACAGGGCGGCAAGCCCTGGCCGTAGAGACAACCGCTCCCATGGCAGAGGAAATGCCTTTAGTCCTTGCCGTCGAGCCCTAGGCTCTGTCATGGGCACAACATACCGTTCGATTCCTCCAAACGGGGGAGCTTCCTGAGAAGCAGAACGAAGCGGAGAAAGTAGCCCGTCAGTCTGCCATGTATCAGTTCGTTGACAACGTTCTGTACAGAAAAAGACCAAACGGTGTGAAATTGAAGTGCATTCCCCGGGAGGAAGGATAGGAGTTGTTGGCAGAGATATATGGAGGCATATGTGGCTCCCACATAGGGTCGAGGGCCTTGCCGGCAAAGCCTTCCGGCAAGGTTTCTTCTGGCCCACTGCCCTCCAGGATGCAACGGCACTAGTAACCAAGTGTGAAGCGTGTCAGTTCCATTCAAAAAAGCTTCATCAGCTAGCTCAAGCCCTTCAAACAATCCCTCTCTCCTGGCCATTTTCGGTTTGGGGGCTTGACATACTGGGCCCTTTCCCCCGCGATGTCGGGGGCTTTGAGTACTTGTACGTTGCAATCGACAAGTTCACAAAGTGGTCGGAGGTGGAAGCAGTGAGGAAGGTGACAGCGCAGTCAGCCATCAAATTCTTCAAGGGGCTAGTGTGCCGTTTTGGTGTGCCAAATAGAGTCATCACCGATAATGATACGCAGTTCACAAGCCGCACCTTCATGCAATACATCCAAGACCTCGGCAGACAAGGTCTGTTTCACTTTCGTGGTGCACCAACGGAGCAACGGCCAGGCGGAGAGGGCAAATGCTGAAGTACTGCGAGGCCTGAGGACAAAGACTTTTGACAGGCTGCACAAGAGCGGAAGGCGCTGGATTGATGAGTTGTTGGCGGTTCTTTGGTCGATCAAAACGACACCAAATCGAGCCACCGGCCAGACACCATTTGCCCTGGTATACGGGGCAGAGGCAGTTCTCCCCACGGAACTCACATACGGGTCACCTCAAGTGCTCGCTTATGATGAGCTTGAGCAAGAGCGATTGCGGCAAGATGATGCAACGTTCCTCAAGGAAGATCGTCTTCGGGCGGCTGCGAGAGCAGCGCGCTACCAGGAAGCCTTGCGCCGCTACCATAGCCGCAAGGTTCATGCCCGAAGCTTTGAGGAAGGCGACCTTGTTCTTCAGCGCGTTCAATCGACCAAGAATTCCAACAAGTTGACTCCAAAGTGGGAAGGCCCTTATCTGGTAATACGACTCGCCAGGCCCAGCGCAGTCCGCCTGGAGACCGAAGAGGCCATTCCAGTGAGCAACTCCTGGAACATCAAACATCTTCGCAAGTTTTACCCATAAGGCGCGGTTGCCGGGCCTCCCGGCAGAGCACCTTTTGTACAAGCCTTGCCGGCAAGGCATGTAACCCTCTGTACAAAGCCAGGCACAAACCCTGAGCATAAATAAATGAAGCGCTGGCGCCCTAAGTTATAGCATGCATGCTAGGTTGAGTCTCTCCTCGGTTAGGGTTGATAGTGCTTAGCAGCGACTAACCCCTAGCATAGAGGTCGAGTGTGTGTCTCTCTATTCCTTTTCGTCCTCTTTGGTTTGCAGGGTACATGGACATTTCTGCTGAGTTATTTGGAAGAAAGAGAACAAGCCAGCGCTCCGGTCCCGGCAAGCCAAGGTTGTCGGGGGCTGCAGACACAAGGGTCCAACCACGGCAAGCCAAGATTGTCGGGGGGCTGTAGATTCAGATAAGTCCTTTATCCCCTGTTGTGCATTTTCGTATGGAATTGGGACGTATGAAACCTCGTTTTATTCCTAGGCCACCGTGCTCCCCTTTTCCCGTACCCAAGAACTATTCCCTGGGTCGGAACTTGGTTGTAGTTGCGGTGACAAGGAAGCAAACAAAGGGCCTAACCCTACTTTGCACCTGCCTCCACCAAAAGTGTGAGTATGGTCGAATGAAGTAAGGGGACGGCAAGGCCTGTTGCCGGGCGACAATGTTTATCTTAAAAATAACAAGGATTCATTCCTTGGCATGGGCTTCACTCACGCACAAAAAACCCAGAAAGCACCCTTTCTTCATTAATATGTCCCATACAGGTATAGTTCATACGGAATGTAAACATGAGCAAGGGGATTACAAGGTTTAAATCTGACAAGTGCCCGTAGGCTTAAAAACTAAAAAGAGATAAGATGCCCATAATCCCTTTCTTGTCCCTCTCCCTAGGAAACGGAACAAGATGGCAGGGGGGCAAAAAGAGTGCCTAGGCGAGGTACGAGCAGCAGAAGACACCAAGAGAACATCCCGGTGGCCGTCCGGAAGAGGGCTGGTGATGATGGTGCCGGGAGAAGAGCCAAAAGATGAGGCAGCGGGCCGGCAATACAAGACGAAGGCATCGGTGCCATCGTACTCCGACTTGACGGCCCGCTACCCGCCTTCTTCGTCTTCTTCGGCCTTCCCATGCCAACCGCCCAAGGAGGCGACCCCGAGAAGTTCAAGGAGCTGGCCCCGCCCCCGGCAAATCGCTCTACCAGGGGAAAGAGCAGGTGCAGATGATGGTGTTGTCGGCGTCGCCCGAGGATGGTGTGTCCGACGCCTAGTCAGACCCGTCCTCGTCATCTTCCCCACCGGTGTCCTCCTCTTCAATATCGCTCGAGGAGGAACTTTCCTCGTCGGTCGAGCTCCCCGCGCAGCACCCTATCCTGATTCCCGAGCGCCCAAAGACCTTGACGGAGAGCAAATCGCTCTCCACTAATTTGAAGTGGAGAACGTGCCCCTGTATCAAGCAGTGGGCGTGCGTGAAGGTTTTCCAACCCCGGGGGAGGAGCATCACGTGAGGGACGGGGAACCTTGTGTTCGCCCACATGTCGCCATTGCAACACCCCTTCATGTGAAGCCTCAACCTCGGTGGCTGGTCAATCTCCAACACCCTCGCAAACGCCTCGGGAAGACGAAGGCGGCTGCGTGGCGGCTCGCGCAACTGTAGGATAAACTCCAGCGTCGTGTCCCCGACATGGCCGCTCGATGAAGCAGGAGGAGATGGTGGAGGAGATGGCGACGAAGACGGTGGTGATGCGGGTGTCCCCCTTCCGCGCCCACCTCTGCCTCGACCGCCTCACCGACCGCGGCCCCGTCCGGCGCCTCCACCTCGAGCATGGCCTTCACCTTGGTGTCCGGCTCTTCCTTAACCACCACGGCTCTCTGGCGAGAGGAAGTCCTAGTCGCCTCCACAGAGGGACGGCCACGACCATGCCCTCTTGCCATGACAAGGAAAGGAAAGAGACTAGAGTGGGAGAAGACAGATGCGGAAGATGTTGTCCCTCTCCCCTTTTTATAGGGAGGCGGGGCCAAGCGAGCCTGAAGGCGACCGCCCCAATCAACCAATCCAGCCGTCGGGGGCGCAAGGAGACAGGACCGACCCGCTGCTCCAATCAGTGGCGCCCGGCCCCCCACCCCGGCGTTAAAGCCTGTACCCTCTGTGTCCACCGCTTGCCCTCCCTGAGGCATGGAGGACACATGGCAGGCGAGCCAGGATTCGGATGGCAAGTGGAACTGCCGTCTCACGCCCCGTGATCGTGGGGTGCGGGTGCCATAATGGCCACGACCCGAGTCCACCTAGTAAATGAGCCGCGCCCCTTCGGCTTCCTCTGTTTTTATGGGGAGGACGCGGACCGCCTCTTTACTATTAACCGCGGGGTGACGCAAGCATGCTGCGGTCACCCCACGCACGACCCCCACGTCACGCATTCAACGCGGGTCGTGGGGAAGCGCAACTGGCGATGGAATTACTATGGTAAAACTCTGCCACACATGCTTGTGCACCGTTCTGGGCCTAGCCCAACAATGCATCACGCTTATGTGTGGCCCATGCCCGGGGGCTCCTGTCGGTGTACAAAAGTAGGGGCCCTCTTTGTACCCCTTTACTTGTGCACGGGCAGTCAGAGCCGCACCTGTGGCCATGCTTAGCAGGGCAGAGGAAGGAAGTAAAAGTACAAGACTACCGAAGTGGTGCTCAAACCAAGGGCGCAAAAGGTAAAGCGACAAGATGGGCTTCCCCCGGCAAGACCCTTGCCGGGGCGGCTTACGCATCCCCGGCAAGAGCCTTGCTGGGGCAACTTACCCAACGCCAGCGAGGCCACCACCCTTGAGCCTGAGAGTTCCGACACCATCGACAACATTGGAACCAAAGCTCGGGAGGGGGCCTGCATAGTGGCATGCAGATCTTTATGAAGACAAAGGGCCTGTGAGGCCTAGATAGGAACCAGAAGACAAAATAATAGCCAGGCTCCTTGCCAAGGATGCCCACGAGGCCCCGGCAAGGCTCCTGCCGAAGATACCCACGAGGCCCCGGCAAGACTCTTGCTGAGGGTGCTCGCAAGGCCCCGGCAAGACCCTTGCCGGGAATATTAGCAAGACCGTGGCAAGGCTTTGCTGCCCCGTCGCCAACCTAGCTCAGCGACCGACCCACCAACTAAGCAAGTACCCACGTGGCAGTACGTGGCTCCTAAGCCAACCAGTCAAGCACCTGCGTGGTGACATGCAGATCTTCGTGAAGACCCTGCCACCACACCAGCTCAGCAGCCTGCCAGCTTACATTGCACTGCACGCCTTGTTGGCCTAGACGTGTGTCAAAGCAAGGCGAAGCGGCGACGGATGGGACGGGCTTCGTTGCCATCCCCGATAAAGCAAGAGTACACCTAAGTAGCGCATTTAATGCATTTTGTCCTGTGATGTCAGGCGATAAGCCTGTACACTATATACACTTTCCACCTCCTGTGTGCCACTGTGGCGTCCCCTTTAAACTATAAAAGGAGGCCCGAGGCATACTGAGGGGGGATTCGAATCTTTTGAACAAGTCACGCGCCGTAGCTAGTTCAAGAATTCAAGAACACTCAAATATACACCAAAGCAGGACTAGGGTATTACGCATCCTCGCGGCCCAAACCTGGGTAAACGACCTTTGTGCTGGCTCCTAGACCCGCTTTTTCCACAACCTCGCGCCCGCCGACCGTAGTAGGGATTCCAGTGATCCCATAGGTGTCGTTTTCCACCGACAACATGTTGCTCCACCTCCTCCTCCGACTCCGGCTAGTCCGGACTCCGGAGGTAGGGCGGCTGCGATCCGGGCTTCGCGCCGCCTCCAAATCTCCGGAAGCAGCTCAAAGCGCCGCTCGGGTGGGAGCATGATGTATGTCGTTACCTTCGGTCGGGCCATGGCTATCGGGCGACGACGACCGGAGAAGAGGTAGCAGGAGGGGAATGAATGCGGCTATTGTTTGGGTCCGCCGTCCAGCTTAAATAAATGTGTGCCATCACATGTACCGCCGCATGAACAAATTGTACACATATGGGTCTGTTTAGGGGGCATCACGTAACTGGTATGTGTGTGAGATTATGAGAGACAGAGTGTGTGTGTGCACCTCTACACTTCGGACATGTACCCCGCCTTTTGCACTGGGATATAAGTATAATGGTACTACACTTTATCTTGTGATTTACATGGCCATATTAATGTAGTTGTGTAAAAAAATGCCACTTCATGCTCGTGATTTGCGTTATATAATTATCAGAAGTTTGCTAACTACTAAAATAAAGTGGAATGTGTCCATATTATATAAGTAAATTAAGGTGATTGTTTACCATACAGGTAAGGTTGGACGAAGGGTGGTAGGAAAAAATGCTCAACCTAGAGCATGTGTGTGTGAATGGACTTTTAGAGTGCGCATGCACGCGTGTGTGCGTGTGTCAAACGGAGTCTTCGGTAGGGAAAGTAATTAAGTGTGTGTGCCTTCATCGTAGAGAGGTGATGTGTATGGCAGAGGCCTAGAGCAAGGGGGTGCGAGAGAGAAGAGGCTCGTAAAGAGGGAAGAGAAGGTGCGTGCGCGTGAGAGGAGTGGACATCGATATAACGTGTTTATTTGAGAGACACCGAAGAAGACTACTATCGATGGTGCATGTAGGTGGGAATTAAACGAAGGGATAGTCTTATTAGTTTCAGCGATAGAGGGAAGGAGTGGGAGACGGGGATAGCTAGCAGGAGATAGTTAGGTGTGAGTGTCGGGGGTTGGGTGCGACATATGCCAAAGGATGGCTTATCATGGTGGGAGAGAGTAGAACGCCGCCGGTGCCAGGAAACGGGATTAGGCGAAGGCATGCACGCCGGTGAATCTTACCCAGCTTCGGGGCTCTCCGGGGAGATAACACCCCTACTGCTGCTCTGCGGGGTCTCCGCATGATCACTAAGGCATAGTGACTACAAGGTTGCTCCTAGAGCTGTATTCTGGAGGTAGAAGGAGGCAAGGCTAGCTCTCTTCCTCCTATATGATCTGGTCTAAGGCTAATGGATGCCAACCCTTTGCATGGGTGCCCCAGAGGGTTTATATAGGCCTACCCCCCCCCCCCCCCGGGGGGGGTACAATGGTAATCCGGCTGGGCGCGGGTCCCAGCCGTCTGTCTCACAGGCCATCGTCTTCTCCGCCGACTGCTGGGGCCCGCCGACTCGCGGGCCCCGCCGGCGAGTCCGGTACTATAGTCGTGCTTCTGATGACGCAGGCTTGGTCATTGGGTCGTGGCAACAGTGCTGCCGTCTATCGGGCGATCACTGTCGTTACTCCCCGTCTTGTCTAGTTAATGGCGTGTGGGACCCGTGGGAGAGGCTGGCCGACTCTGGGGAGCCGACTCCCAAGGGGCCGCCTTCGGGGCGTATCCGCCGTCTTCTATGCTCTCACTGACTGGCGGGTCCACCGTCTCTGAGCCGTATAGGTAGGCCATCGTGGCCACAGTGCGCCGTGCACTGTAGCTGAGGTCAGGGCTGGCATGGCAACAGTGCCGGGCCACGCCGGAGATCTCCTACGGCACGGCACATTGTAGCCATGCCTGTCCCTCGCAAGCAGGAGGTGACGGCCACGCCGTGGTCGTACCCGCCTCGCCTATCGCAACGAGTGTAGAGTCGTGGGCCGACTCTCCATAGCCGGCTCCTCCGGAAGTCGCCGGCCATGAGTCGGCCCATCTGGGAGTCATCATCTGAGACTCGGCTCATCTGGGAGTCGTCATCTAAGACTCGGCTTTGAGGGGCGCGGCCTGCCTCGATGTCTTGAAAGGTTCTGGGGCTCGGGTCAGCCTACTCGTGGCCCATTACTCCAACATTAGTCCCCGAAGCTGGTGAGGCTCCAAGAGTGACTCGCTGGGGGGCCTCAACAGTTTCATTCTTCCGGTGGTGGAATCTGGGCTTCGTTTACCGTCTTCCTCTGGGCCGACTATCCGTAGTCGGATTCGTAGAGGGTCGTCCTGCTCTGTGGAGAGCTCGAAAGTCGTGGCGGGAGACCAGGCGGCGTGCCTGATACGCTTCCCTGCTGCCGCCCGCCGCGGCCCTATCGCGTGGCGCCACGCGGCAGGGACAGTCTGCCGGCCCACGCGCGCGACGGGACAGGCTGTCAGGCGGGGCCCGCCACTACCGCGCCTCGGCACGCGAACGGATCCGCTGCGGTCGTGCGAATGGTTAGGCTTCTCACGTCGTTACTGCGTGCAGTAACTTCATGGGGTAAATCGTGGGGCGGCGTGGGGCTCTGGGCGCAGTTAATCCCACGCCCGCCCCCTCGGCTTCTCAGCCTCCAAGGCTATAAGTAGGGGGGAGTGGAGCGGCATAGCACGCGCGCCCATCTCCCCCGACCCCCGCTTCCTCTTGCTTCCTCTCTCCTTCTTGCCGCCGGCGAGCAGAACCACACCGCACCAGCCAGCGATGAACTCTTCCTCCGTCGCCGCGGCTCCAGCCGTGCGTTCCGGCGCGTGGGACTGCTCGGAGGTCGACAACGACCTCATTGAATTCCTCCGCAAGATGCGCCGCCTCCCCGGCGCACACCTCGTGCGAGCCCGCACCGCGCTGGCGAGGGAGATATCGCCGGCGCCGGAGGAGGGCGAGCGGGTCATCTTCCGCTCGCACCTCATGCGCGGCCTGGGGCTGCCGGCGAGCGGCTTCTTCCGCTCCTTCTTGGAGTTTCACGGCCTCCAGCCGCACCACCTCACCCCGAATACGGTGGTGCTGCTTTCCGCCTTCGCCACTCTGTGCGAAGGTTTCCTCGGCGTTCTCCCCACCATCGAGATGTGGGGAGAATTCTTCTCTTCTAAGCTCGGCACGCACGTCGCCGGCGTGCCGGCTCAGTGCGGTGCCTACATCGCGATGCGGCGCTCGACGGCCGACAACCCCTTCCCTTCCATCTCGCTGATCAAGTGGCGTGCCGAGTTCTCCCGCTCCAAGGCCGGCCTCACCTGATCTATCAGATGAGCGGCCTCCGAGACCCAAGTCGTATGAGCACCAAGGAGATGCCCCGCGCGGAGGTGGCAAACATGGTGAACCATATCGCGAACTGCGAGTTCGGGGAGGACTGGCAGTTCGGCAAGGAGTCGTACTCGCGCGCCAACCCCCCTCCAGTGGTAAGTCGTATCTCCTTATTGCTTTGTATTTTTTATGGCCGAATCCGGTTTCTGATTTTCATTGGTTTCTTCTGAGCTAGAACCCCCTCATGCAGCCTTCAGCCGGTGCCACGAGACAGCCCGCGAGTTCGTCCCTGATCGTGCGGAGAGCGAAGTTGACGACCCCGACTTGGGGGCGGCGGCGATGGAAGCCGACGCCGAAGGCGGAGGAGGAGGAGCGGGAAGCGGCCTCAGCCTCTCGGCCACCTTCGCTGACTGGCCCGAGGACGACGCCGAAGGGGAAGTCGCCCCGCGCCATCAGCTAAGGGTCGGCCCCTCGGGCGCAGGCTCCTCCGCCGGCCTGGCTGGCCAAGGCGGAGCGAAGAGGCGTCACGCCGGGCCGAGTGCGCCCGGCGGTAAGTTGAAGAAGTTCAAGGGGGCGGCCGCCGCGACCAAACGGGAGGAGGCGGCCGCGAAGGCCAACCGCTTCTGTAGGGAAGTGAGAAGGCCGCCGCTAGTCTCTGCGTAAGTTTTTACGCTTTGTCTTTATTTTCCTTCAGTGAATCTTGTCCGAATCTTCTTTTATACTCCTCCCATTCTTCTTCAGGGCCCCCTTTCCCTTGAGAGAGTCGTCGTCCCCTCCGTCATGGGGTCGGCAGAGACGTCCGCCAATACTCGGCGGGTCGACCCCGCCGCCGACCTCCGGGAGGCGACGGAGCGAAACGCGCGGGAGAAGCGCGACGAGGAGGAAGCCGACCACCTGGAGAAGGCGGAGACCGAGAAGGCGGCCGCCTCCGCCCAGAAGAAGCTGGAGGATGCCGAAGCCGCCCTTGCGGCGAGATGGCGAGCCGAGGAGGCCACGCGTCGCCGATCGGCGATGCTCGTCCCCCCACTGTCCTCTGCACCGCCGCCTCCGGAGTGCACGGAGCAGACCGGAGAGGCCGGCACCGAGAACCCCGTCGTGGAGAAAGAGAGCGGCGAGGCCTCCATGTCGGACACGCTAGTGCCGCCGCCTCCGCCTCCACCGCCGTCTGGGAGAGCCCGCGGCAAACAGCCGGCAGGCCCACCAGTGCCGCCGACTGAGGATGATGCGAGGCTGCTTCTTCAGGTTGCCTCGCCAGCGCGCCGCCGCCTCGAGAAGGCGACTTCGGCGCCGCGGCCCCTGGAGGTCGGAGCTGCCAGCTCGACCATCCCAGACGCCGAGGCGACCAGTGTCGCGCCCGTTAGGTGGGTGCGCGGAGGCGGCACGGGCCCGCTGAACCAGGCACTTCTGGATGTCCAAGCGAAGCTTCGAGCCGAAGGCGATGCCCTCCAGATCTGCACCAAGGCGCATCTAGCGTCGCGAGCGGCCGTCCGGGTATGTTTTCCTATTTGATTCTTGTTTTTCTTGCTCCTCTCTGTGGGGGCGCGGCAGCGCACCCACTGGGTGTAGTCCCCGAGTTTCGGGCCGGCTGCTGAGCAGGCGGCTCGGAACTCCCTCTGGCGAGTTTCAAGTACTTATTTTGTCTGAAATCTTTGTTTGCAGGAGTATCACAACCTCCGCGCCACTGCCTTCAACCGCAATGTTGAGGAGTTGAGCAAGCGGACTGCCGACTTGACGGAAAGCCGGAGTTAGTTCTTTTCCTCTTCTTCGCGGGGGCGCGCTGGCGCACCCGCGGGCTGTAGTCCCCGAGATTTGGGCCGACTGCTGAGCAGTCGGGCCGGATCTTCCCGGCGACCTTCTTTGCTGACGACTTATTTGTCTCTTTCTTTCGTTCTTCAGGGGCCAACGCTACTCTTCAGGAGCAGCTGGGTGAAGTTAACACCGCCTTGCGCGTCAAGGGGGAGGAGTGCAGCAAGCTCGCTGCGGAGCGCGATCTGCTTACTGCGCAGCTGGCCGAGCAGAAGGAGCTGCTCAAGAAGACGCAGGACGAGGCCGAGAAAAAGGAGGCTGCTCTTCTGGCCGAGTTCGAGAGCGAGCGCTCCTCCTGGACCGACAAGGAGGCGATGCTGACCTCCGGCTTCCACGAGATTGAGGATATCGTCGATGGTGAGCTTTCTTTCTTTGAGTTTCCGACTATGTGTCAGGCTGACTTCTGATTTTTTGACTTGCTTCTTTTTTGTCTTGGCAGACTTCTTCCCTGGCCACTCGCAGGCAGTCCCTCTGGCCATTGAGGCTGATCGTGAGGCGCGAAGGGCAAACGGCGAGGAGATTGCCGCCAACGCTCCCCTGACCGTCGATGAGCAGCTTCTGAGCATCGAGGCCCGTCTTCGTCCGGCCCACCGGCGGATGCGCCGGCTTCAGCGTGCCGACGCCCAGGCAGTTGCCGCCCTATGGCCAGACATGCCGGCTCTGCGCACTGCCAGCCGAACTGCCGACTGGCTGGAGGTCGCAGTCGGCCGTCTTGAGGCCTGGAAGGGTTCCTCGGCCCGGGCCGGAGAGCGCCGGGCCTTGGAATTCGTCAAGGCGTGGTATCCGGGGCTGGACCTGGACCGTCTGGCCGCGTTCCGGTCAGAGGCCCAGGCCGAGCTGGAGGCTGTGGAGGGCGCCCTTGTCGAGCGTGCGGCAGCCATCGCCGAATACACGGACACCAGTGTCTTCGTCACCGAGCGGGCTGAAGGCGGCAAGGAGGTGCCGCCAGAGTGGTTCAGGATGAACCCAGAATATGGCGAGGACTCGGCGAAGGTGATTGACTCCAGCACCGAGGAAGAAGGCGAGGCGGAGGACGAAGGCGAGACGGAGGTGCCAGAGGGCGGAGCGGGCGACCAGCCTCAGCTCGACCGTGCCTCTAGCAACGAGCCGCGTCCGACCGGGTCGACTGCCGCTGGCGGCGATCAAGCCGAGACTGCCCAGCCGACTCCCCCGGCGCCTGACACCGCCGTCTCCTCCGACCCTCCGAACTCGTCTGCTGCTCCTTAGGCTGCCTTCTGGCTTTATTTATCTGTTCTAGAAAGTCTTTGATGAACTTGTTAATTTGCACAATTCCACCCTCGGGGTGTATTTTAAACTTCTGTCTGAAGATTCGGCCAATGGGCCTATGCTTATGTAAATATTAATCTGAGTTCTATCTTTCCTTGCTCATTTCTCCTTTGGCTTTTTCCATTGCCGCCTTCCCCTAGTTGTCGTTTTGCCAGCCGGCTAACCATTCTGCGGACTGCCGCTGGACCAAATGTCTGACTACTTTGGGGAAAGCAAGTACTTGCCTTTCTTTGGAGTGTATTTAACAAGTTAGATAGAAAGTAGCAAGCCGAATATTCGCGAGTCGGCTTGTAAAAGGGGGCTGGAAGCCGGCTTAGGCTATGTTGATGTTTTAGGTCCTTAGCCATTTTTCGTGTGGACGCCCATTCATCCTTACTCCTGCCTACCAATCAGTCGCTCTGCGAGCTGCGGCTTCTGGCAGGAGACGGCTTAGGTGCCGCACACTACTTGTCCGACTTCAGGAAACATTTCATAGCGCCAGACGGCGAGTCCCCGGGCCGACTAGTCGAGCCCGGCGCCAAGCGGCATAGCAAGAAGTAGCATACTTGAAGGCATAATTCTTATCATACAGATAATCAAAAGGGGCAGTCCCCGAGCTCGTCTCGGGGGGCCCGAAGCCTCGGTACTTTAATACAAAGGGGTAGCGTGATACATACTGAATCAACTATAAAATCTTCAAAGGAGGTTTGCATTCCATGGTCGTTCCGACTCTTTGCTGGAGTCATCTCTCTTGCGTGCTCGGGGCTTCTGGGCATCGATCAGGTAGTAGGAGTCATTGCCCAACACCTTGCTGACAATAAAGGGGCCTTCCTAAGGTGCCGACAGCTTGTGCTGGCCGGCTGTCCGCTGGATCAGTCGGAGCACAAGGTCGCCCTCTTGGAAAGATCTTGGCTTGACTTTCCTGTTGTAGTATCGGCGCAGGCTCTGCTGGTAGATGCCGGACCGACTGAGTGCTAACAGCCGGCCCTCTTCCAGCAGATCGACGCCGTCTTGACGTGCTTCTTCTGCTTCCTCCTCGGTGTACATGGTGACTCGCGGGGAGTCGAATTCTATGTCCGTCGGGATGACGGCTTCAGCACCGTAGACGAGGAAGAAAGGTGTGAAGCCGGTTGCCTTGTTTGGAGTCGTGCGCAGACTCCAGAGGACGGCTGGCAGCTCCTCAAGCCAATAGCCGGCTGAATGCTCCAGTGGTTCAACCAGGCGAGTCTTGATGCCGGATAGGATGAGGCCGTTTGCTCGCTCTACCTGGCCGTTTGACTGCGGATGGGCGACGGACGCTAAGTCCAGTCGGATGCCATGTGTTGCGCAGAAACGGGCCAAGGCTCCTTTGGCAAAATTTGTGCCATTATCGGTGATGATGCTATGTGGTATGCCGTACCGAGTCGTAATGTCGGCGACGAAGGTTACTGCAGTCGGATCATTCAATTTCTTGATGGGTTTTGCTTCTATCCACTTGGTGAACTTGTCCACTGCGACAAGTAGGTGAGTTAGGCCGCCTCGTGCCGTCTTGAATGGTCCCACCATGTCCAGGCCCCAAACCGCAAAGGGCCAGGCGATGGGAATGGTCTTGAGCACCGAAGCCGGCTGGAGCAGCTTGGAACGGAACATCTGGCACCCTTTGAAGTTTTGGACTAATTCCTTGGCCTCTTCCAGGGCAGTCGGCCAGAAGAAACCGTGTCGGAAGGCTTTGGCGACGAGTGCCCTTGAAGCCGCATGATGGCCACACTCGCCTTCATGGATGTCTCTGAGAATTGCTTGGCCTTGTTCTGCCTCGACACAGCGTTGGTAGACACCGGTGACACTGCGCCTGACCAGCTCTCTGTTGACTATGGTATAGGATGCCGCTCGGCGTTGCACTTGCCGAGCCAGGATTTCATCAGCTGGCAGCTCTCTGTTTACTAGGAACTTGAGGATGGGCTGGGCCCATGAGGGTGCTGCTATTTCTTCGATTGCCACTATTGCGACTTGGACAAGGGTGGCTGGGCTGGGAGGCGGCAGGCTGGGATCCGCGGCCGCTTGCTGGGTCGATGAAGTCCCCGGGCCAACTGGAGCAGTCCCCGGGCCGACTGCGACTGCGGTACTTTTGGAGCCGTCTGTAAGGATTTTTGTGTCGTCTGTTGGTGCTCTTGAGTCGGATCCGACTTCTTCGGGGGGAGCTGGCACAAAAATGGAGTCTGATTCTCGCGAAGGCTTGATAGACGGCTTGAGGAGGCGCTGAAGGGCGACACCGGATGGTATTGCTTGACGGGTGGAGCCGACTCGTGCCAGGGCGTCCGCTTGGTCATTGTCATTTCTTGGAATGTGAAGGAATTCACAACCCTCGAAATATCCGCTGAGTTGCTGCACCAGGAAGCGGTAGCTCGCCATGTTTGCATCTTTGGCGTCCCAGTCGCCAGATGACTACTGGACCACCAAATCGGAGTCGTCGTAGCATAGGAGCCGGCGGATGCCGAGTTCTTTGGCAAGCCGGAGCCCGTGAACGAGCGCCTCGTATTCGGCAACGTTGTTGGAGGCGGCGAAGTGGATATGCAGTGCGTACTTGAGCTTGTCGCCTTTGGGGGAGGTGAGGACGACGCCGGCTCCCAGGCTGATGCGCATCTTGGAGCCATCGAAATGCATTCGCCAATGGGTGGAGTCAGGTGCTGGCGGCAGGTACTGGGTCTCGGCCCAGTTGACAAGGAAGTCGGCCAGTGCTTGTGACTTGATGGCGGTGCGGGGCTGGTAGTAGATGGTGTAGGGAGCCAGATCTATGGCCCACCTGGCTACCCGGCCTGAAGCGTCACGGCTTCCGATGATCTCGGCCAGTGGAGCGGTGCAAACCACAGTGATTGGATGCTCTTGAAAGTAAGGCTTCAACTTCTTGGCGGCGAAATGCACGCCGTAGCACATCTTCTGGTAGTGGGGGTAGTTCTGCTTGGAGGTCAACAGTACCTCGCTCAGGTAATATACCGGTCTCTGGACAGGGAGCGCCTTGCCTTCCTCCTTGCGTTCGACTACGATAACTGTGCTGACTACCCGGCTGGTGGCGGCAATGTATAGGAGCATAGGCTCTTTAGGAGTCGGAGCCGCCAGCACAGGGGGAGTAGTCAACATCTTCTTAAACTCGAGAAATGCTTCATCCGCCTTGTGGCTCCACTCAAAAAAGGTGGTCTTCTTCATCAGTTGGTACAAAGGAAGAGCCTTCTCGCCCAGCCGACTGATGAATCGGTTGATGGACGCCAAGCAGTCGGTGAACTTTTGCACATCTAACAGTCAGCGGGGGACTGCCATCCTCTCGATGGCTTTGATCTTTACAGGGTTGCACTCTATGCCGCGTTCAGAGACCAGGAAGCCAAGGAGCTGGCCGGCTGGTACTCCGAAGACGCACTTCTCTGGACTGAGCTTGATCTGGAATCGGCGCAGATTCTCAAAGGTTTCTTGGAGATCTTCCAACAATGTTCCCCGCTTTTCTGTCTTCACCACCACATCATCCACGTAGATGTGGGCATTTCTGCCGAGTTGCTTGAGGAGACACTTCTGCATGCAACGTTGAAAGGTGGCGCCAGCATTCCTCAAGCCGAACGTCATAGTCAGGTAGCACAAGGCTCCAAACGGCGTGATGAAGGCAGTCTTCAGTCTGTCTGCCGGGTTCAGCTTGATCTGGTGATATCCTGAATATGCATCTAAGAAGCTCAACAGCTCGCATCCGGCTGTGGAGTCTATCACCTGGTCAATTCTTGGCAGAACAAATGGATCTTTGGGGCAAGCTTTGTTGAGGCTTGTGTAGTCGATACACATCCGCCATTGCTTGTTCTTCTTCAACACTAGGACCGGGTTCGCCAGCCATTCTGGAAACAACACCTCCATAATGAAGCCGGTCGCTAGGAGTCGGGCTATCTCTTCTCCAACAACTCTTCTTTTCTCTTCTGACAGGCGGCGCAAGGGCTGCCTGAGGGGCTTCACATCAGATCGGACATGTAACTTGTTCTCGGCGAATTCCGTCGGTACACCTGGCATGTCTTTAGGGGACCATGCAAAGATGTCTGGATTCTCACGGAGGAAATCGACGAGCTCGCCTTCCTATTTGCTGTCAAGGTTTGCACCTATGACAGCATGCCTCTCCGGGTGCTCCGGGTCCAAAGGTATCCTCTTTGTTTCTTTAGCCGGCTTGAACGAACCCTCAGCTTCCGACTCCTTGGGGTCGACATCTCTGGCTGCTTGCCGGCCATCGCCACAACCCGATCAAGGAGCCGCCTCTCAGCTGCGATCACCAGGGACTTGGCCAGCCGACTACTCTCGGCCGCGCAAGCGGATGACTTCCTGTAGTCGCCGGCCACGGTCAGAATACCCTTTGAACTTGGCATCTTCATCTTGAGGTAAGCGTAATGGGGGACCGCCATGAACTTGGCCAAAGCAGGTCGGCCAAGCAATGCTTGGTATGGGCTTTCAAGTTCCACCACTTCGAACCAAATTGGCTCTCAACGAAAATGATCTTTGTCTCCGAAGAGGACATCTATCTGAATCTTGCCAATTGGGGAGCAAGAAAGGCCAGGTACAATGCCGTGGAAAACAGTTCGGCTGCTTTGAAGCTGCTTCTGCTTGATTCCTAGTTTCTCCATGGTATCCTTGTACAGGATGTTGATGCTGCTGCCTCCGTCTATCAACACTCGCGAGAAGCGAGCGGCCCGCCTATCAGTGGCCAAGGTAGCACTCAGAACCAGGGCGTAGGAGCCCGGATTCAGCATCACCTCTGGGTGATCGGCTCTGCTCCAACTGATAGGCTTCTCGGACCAATGCATAAACTCCGAAGTATCTGATGCTACTGCATTCACTTCCTGCTGCTGCAACCGTCTGCTGCGTCGATCATCAGCCATACTGGTGAACACCACATAAGCTCCATGTTCTTCGGGGTATTCATCTTGTACGGCGCCGACTGGCCTGGCCGCTGGCTCTGGGGCGGCTGTGGAGGCGGCGGCCCAGCAGGCGAAGGAGGAAGGAGGCCGTCTCCCTTGGCGATTCTGGTGAGCCAGTGGCACTTTCGGGTGGTATGGTTCGACGGCTTTGCGCCGCTGTGGAACTTGCAGGGACCATCTAAAGTCTACTCATAAGAGAAGGCCGGCAACCAGTTGGACTTGCCGGCTTTCTGTCGCTTCGCTGGAGGCTGCCCCTCAGGCTGTTGGTCTTCGACTGTGGCAACCTGCCGACTGCTGGAAGTCGGCTGTGGGGCCTTGCGCTTGTGATCATTCTGCTGCTGTCGCCGACTGGTGTCTCCAGCCGGAGTTCTGGGAGCTTGAGGGGCCACTTTGCCAGTCGCACTAACTTGAATCTCTGTCTTCATGGAGGAGTCGGCTGTAGCATACTTGTCTGCTATGACCAGCAACTCGTCGAGGGTCTCTGGCTCGTCGCAGAGGAGCCTGTGCTTGAGGAGGGTGCCTTCTCTGCACCCGGCGGTGAAGTACTCGATAGCCTGCACCTCGTGCACGCCCTCGCAGGAGTTCGGAAGCTCGCCCCATCGCGTGAGGTAGTCGCGAGTCGACTCGTCTTGGCCTTGCACGCACAAGGAGAGCTGGCGCGGCTTGGGGGGTCGCTTGTACGTGCTTGTGAAGTTGCGGATGAAAGCCTCGGTGAAGTTGACCCAACTGTTGATGCTGCGGGGCTTCAAACTGTTCAACCATGTCCGGGCCGTGCCCTGGAGCATGAGCGGAACGTACTTCACGGCAACACGCTTGTTGCCGTTTGCTATGTTGACGGTTGTGGAATAGTCAACTAGCCAATCTTCCGGCTTCACGGAGCCGGTGTACTTGGGCGTGTCTCGGGGGAGCGTGAACCCTTTGGGAAAGGGCTCGTCTCGAATGCGGGGCCCGAAGCAGGGCGGGCCCAGCTCATCTTCTTCTTCCAGCGCCAGGGATCGGTGGAGTCGGTCGATCCGGAGGCGGGCGTCGTTCTCTCCGACTCCCTCTCGACGGCCGAGGCGGTCGCCGAGAGTCGGATGCTCAACGGGCGGCGGGGAGACTCATTTTTCTCTTCGTGGTGGGGGAGGCAGGTAGTCGCCCTGCCGTTCCACTGCTCTTGGGCGGCCGTCTGGGTCGCGCTCGATGGTGATGCGAGTCCGACTATGGCTGACAGCCGGATCCTTCTCTCTTCTTCCGCGGACTCCGCCAGTCGGCGTCCAAGACGTCGCGCCTTGATCTTGGCGGGGAGGTAGGTCGTCATTTTGGCGTTGCGGCGCCTCTGTGCGGCAGCCGGCTTCGTTCTGTGCGGCAGCCGCTTTGAGGAGTCGCTGGACTCGCTTGGTCATCAAGCGGCGCTCTTCGCCTTTGAAGTTGTCTAGTTCGTCTGCTGCCGCCTGGGCGGCGCGGATGTTCTCCGCAAGCGTGGCATATATGGGGCGATCGGCCCCGAACAGGTTGGCGATGGCCGCGCCGCGTTGTCGGACCGCGCCTAGGCGGCTAGGCCCAGTCGGCGCTGGCGAGCCGCCCACAGCGCGATCCATCTCACGTTGGTAGGCCTCCGACAAGCGTCTCATGCTCGCCAGCTTCTTCGCGCCTTCGATGAGCTGAAGGCAGCGTGCCTCCAGCGTCTCGGCGTCAGCGTCCTCCAGAATGGGTGCCGTCAGGTCTCGCAGAGCCGCGTCGAGTCGGTCATGAGCTCCTTCACCGGAGTGCTCGCCATGACTAATGACGAGCACTTCTGTGATGGCGCTTCCGCCGCTCTCCTCGCGAGGGAGCGGCTCGTCGTAGATCACCACATTGGAGGGGAACGTGTCGAGCGACACGCTGTCGGAGTCGACAAGCATCGGGTCGGTGGAGCCTACGGACTCCAAGTCCACGGCAGGCTCGCCGGCGACGTGGAGATGGTCGAGGAGGCCCGCGAGGAGGCTTTCGGGGCTGCCCGTGCCCGCATCGGATGCAGGCTCGTCGGAGATGCTAACCTCGCCGAGAAGGTCAACGAGGCAGCTCACCGCGCAGGCGTCGTCGGCGCTTTGCAGCGCGTCGGGGCAAGCGCCATCGGGCATGCCGGGCTGGCTACGCTCGCGGGGGAGGAAAAGGGTTCCCGTCCAAAGCAGGTCTCCGGACGACGGTGCACCTCGCCCCACGATGGGTGCCAAATGTCGGGGGTTGGGTGCGATATATGCCAAAGGATGGCTTATCATGGTGGGAGCGAGTAGAACGTCGCAGGTGCCAGGAAACGGGATTAGGCGAAAGCATGCACGCCGGCGAATCGTACCCAGCTTCGAGGCTCTCCGGAGAGATAACACCCCTACTGCTGCTCTGCGGGGTCTCCGCATGATCACTAAGGCGTAGTGACTACAAGTTGCTCATAGAGTTGTATTCTGGAGGTAGAAGGAGGCAAGGCTAGCTCTCTTCCTCCTATATGATCTGGTCTAAGGCTAATGGATGCCAACCCTTTGCATGGGTGCCCCGGAGGGTTTATATAGGCCTACCCCCGGGGGTACAATGGTAATCCGGCTGGGCGCGGGTCCCAGCCGTCTGTCTCACAGGCCGCCGTCTTCTCCGCCGACTGCTGGGGCCCGCCGACTCGCGGGCCCCGCCGGCGAGTCCGGTACTGTAGCAGTGCTTCTGATGACGCAGGCTTGGTCATTGGGTCGTGGCAACAGTGCCGCCGTCTATCGGGCGATCACTATCGTTACTCCCCGTCTTGTCTGGTTAATGGCGCGTGGGACCCGTGGGAGAGGCTGGCCGACTCTGGGGAGTCGACTCCCACGGGGCTGCCTTCGAGGCGTATCCGCCGTCTTCTATGCTCTCACTGAATGGCGGGTCCGCCGTCTCTGAGCTGTATAGGTAGGCCATCGTGGCCACAGTGCGCTGCGCACTGTGGCTGAGGTCAGGGCTGGCATGGCAACAGTGTCGGGCCACGCCGAAGATCTCCAGCGGTACGGCACACTGTAGCCATGCCGGCCCCTCGCAAGCACGAGGTGACGACCACGTCGTGGTCGTACCCGCCTCGCCTATCGCAACGAGTGTAGAGTCGTGGGCCGACTCTCCATAGCCGGCTCCTCCGGAAGTCGCCGGCCATGAGTCGGCCCATCTGGGAGTCGTCATCTGAGACTCGGCTCATCTGGGAGTCGTCATCTGAGACTCGGCTTTGAGGGGCGCGGCTTGCCCCGATGTCTTGAAAGGTTCTGGGGCTCGGGTCAGCCTACCCGTGGCCCATTACTCCGACAGTGAGTGTGTGTTTTAGAGAAGAGACCCATCCAGACGGAAGTCATGTGCACACAAGAAGAAAAAGATTTGATGTGGGATAAGGGCTGAGGGTAATTTACCTGTCTATCTATCAATCTTCCATCCATCCTCCATTATATACTAAAAATGATAGAAAACGAACGGTGGTGATTTGACACTTTAAAAATAAGATGTATCGACGGTTAGGATTAGACAAGGACAACTTTTGTTATTTCACGTACAGACTTGGATTAGGCAAGCACACGTTATTTAGACTATCATTTCACGTACAGTCCTGGATTAGGCAAGGACACATTATTTAATATTGCACGTGCATATTAGGCAAGGAGACATACATATTAGGCAAGACATACATATACTGTTTCACGTACAAACTTGAATTAGGCAAGGACACGTTCTATAATATTGCACGCCGTACACGGACATATGCTGTTTCTCAGGTTGACATATCCGCAACATAGAAACATTACAAGACATCACACCCAGCAAATCAACACACGCCGCCACATGTCACAACACATGCCAAGGACGATCAGTTGCACCAGCAAGGTCGATGCTAAGGACGATCAGTTGCACCGGCAAGGTGGATGCCGAGGACGATCAGCTGCACCTGCAAGGTCGATGCCTCGCCTATCAAAGGGGATGGTAGGACATGCATCATGCCGAAGGCCCGAAGAAGGAACAACAAAAACAACATCAACTTTGGGTAATAACACATCAACACAGGCCGAGGACGATCGATTGCACCAGCAAGATCGGCATGACACCCCGTGTATCCAATGGGGCGGCAAGACGCCTAGACACATCGAAGGCCTAAAGAAGGAACGACAGAAACATCATCTATTTTGGGTAATAATATATATAACTGCTTGCACATTGAAGGCCAAAGGAAGGAACGACGGAAACATCATCTACTTTCGGTAATATACAACTGCTTGATGTTTGCTCAAATCTTCCCATCCCAGCTTTCTTTGCAAATTCCGTACGAACACCCTATTTCCATGTTCATTGTTTATTAGTTAGAATCTTTGTAATCAAAATTTAATTGGTGTAGTATCATATGAATCGCTCTTTTTAAAGAAGGAAACAACCTATGGCATACAAGAAGTTGAGTGAGCTAACAATAAGAGGACACACATGGCATATTAAAGCCAAAGTAATGAGAATGTGGGATTCAACAAACCCTTCGCCTCATGAACTTATGAGCATGGCTATGATCAAGATGGATGAGCAGATATTTTCTTCACATTATTAACAATGGGTTTCTTCTACTATCAAAATTATTTCTAAGATTATGTTTTGTCTGCTCAAATCTTCCCATCCCAGCTTTCTTCACAAATTCCTTACGAACACCCTATTTTCATGTTCACTGTTGATTAGTTAGAAAAAAATGAACCAAGATTTCATTGGTGCAGTATCATATGAATCGCTCTTTTTAAAATTCTTCTGAAAACAACAACCTATGAAGTACAAGAAGTTGAGTGAGCTAACCACAAGAGGACACACATGGCATATTAAATCCAAAGTAATGAGAATGTGGGATTCAATAAACCCTTCACATGATGAACTTATAAGCATGGATATGATCTAGATGGATGAGCAGGTATTTTCTTCACATTATTAACAATGGGTTTCTTCTACTGTCAAAATTATTTCTAAGATTATATTTCATTTAATTTTGAAGAGTGACACAATTCATGCTACTATCTAGAAGAATCTAATTGACTCTTATAGACCAAAGATCAACGAGGGTTCTATATATGCTTCTAGCAATTTAAAGTTGTACAGATTCGACAAAATATTGTCCAGTCAGCAATGAACTAAACTTATTTCTATATAGAATACAAACCTAAAGGAGATGAAAGGTTCCTCAGATAATTTTCCATATTACTGCTTTGAGTTTGCTAGCAAAGATACCTACAAGAACAGCTAGAAAAAGAATAACAATGCTCATGTATGTTTGTAGTTGTATTAATAGACTCCAAATTATTAAATTTCTAATTCTGAAGTCGTTAATCTTAAAATTTACAGATGTCGTTCGGTTCTTACCAAGATTAAACCAATAGAATCAAGGATGACAAAGGAAAAAACTACTTTAGATAGACGTGAGATCGAAATTCTTATGCCAGAATAAGTGTATATCCATGCATCAATGTTTCATTAAATGGTAAAGGTTGTTTTCTTTCACATATTTATCATTAATTACTTCAGAATGGATTATTCAAGGGTGATAAAAGCAGAGTATCATTAAGGGGAAGATTAGTCCACAATATATCTATGTTTACTATCTTTTATGTATAGCCACTCCACCAAAGAAACTTTTCCAAAAATGATGGATATGGATAGAAATACACAAGGGACACTAGAAGAACAATTTTTTTATAGAAGGACATTAAAAGAACTTACTAGAATCAATCACGACAACCCATCAAATAAGGTATTGCATTAAAACTCTTCTAAGATATGATATCATGCAAGCCTCCAAGACCTACATATGTACTCCCTATGTATACAAAATAGCTATATTTCTTATATTTGTTTACAGAGGGAGTATTTGATCTATTTCTTTGAGTGGCTGCATATTATTTAAATAGCTATATTTTCTTCATCGACTTTCAGGACTTCGTGTTCACAAAATATCTATAATTGGTCGGTTACAAGAAAATATTAGATGGTGGTACGTGTCATGCGAAGTTAGCAACAAAATTGCTATGAAAGAATCTGGTAGGACTAGGGTTCCTACCGGCTCTACTCCTTAGGTTATAAGGGAAGAACAGCGGAGGTCGGGGGCGAGCACGCGAGCTCCGGCGCGTCGGCGCCGTTGCGAGGGAGGAGGAGGGCGGCGGCGATTGGGCAGGAGGCGGCTAGGGTTTCCGGCTCCTCTGGAGCCGGGCAATAGGATAGAATATCTTTATTGCTTAATTCCAAAAAGTGTCTTACAACCTATATTTATAACCTAGATAACTTGCATAAGAATTAACCTAAGATAACTTGCATAAGAATTAAACTAAGATAACTTGTGGGCTAAGATGCCCGGTGGGCCTAGCTAAACCGGCCATAACACTTCTCCCCGCCTGCACAAACAGCTCGTCCTCGAGCTGTAAGGTGAGGAAGCGCTTGCGGAACTCCTACCGGCGATCAGCCAGCGTCAAGCACCTTCTCGACAGCTGGGGCAGCCAGGTCAGCGGCGACGGCGTCCTCTGGAATGTAGTCTGCAACCTCCAGGTAGAAGAGTCGCGGGCAGGCATGGCCAGGCGTGTAGGGCTCGTCGCAGTTGAAGCACAATCCTTTGCGGCGACGCTCGAGGAGCTCAGCTGGGGTGAGCCGGCGGAACGGGCGTCCCTCGGTCGCGGCTAGGGGTGCCGCAGAAGCCTGCGCAGGCCGACCCTGCGCGGAATCCGGCCCGGGTAGCGACCCAGCGGTCCGGAACGGTGATTCCTGCTGGATGGCCACCGCGCGGCGCTCGAACGCGCGGGCATAGTACATGGCCGACTGGAGATCCTGGGGTCCCCGAAGCTCAACGTCCACGCGGATGTGATCCGGAAGGCCACCGACAAAGAGGTCGGCCCGCTGCTGCGCCGTCACACCCGACGCATGGCATGCCAGGGCTTGGAAACGGTCGGCGCAGTCCTGCACCGTGGAGGTGAAGGGAAGGCGGCCGAGCTCCGCCAGGCGGCTCCCGTGAACCGGGGGCCCAAAGCGGAGGAGGCAGAGCTCGCGAAGGCGCTTCCCAAGGAGGCATGGCGCCCTCGTCCTGCTCGAGAGCGTAGTACCATGTCTGCGCGGCGCCGCGGAGGTGATAAGAGGCGAGCCAAGTACGGTCCGAGGCGAGGGTGCGCTGCCCGCGAAAGAACTGGTCGCACTGGTTGAGCCAGTTGAGGGGGTCCTCCGTGCCGTCATACGTGGCGAAGTCGAGCTTGGCGAACCGGGGCGGCTGCTGGTGTGGCGCACCATGGCCCACTGCCTCGCGGTGCGGAGGGCTGATGACGGCGCCCGGTCCATGGTGGGAAGGCCGGCGTAGTTCCCCGTGGCGCCTGACGCCTCGGGCTGCAACTGGGAACCCGACGGTGGCCGGGCCTTCGTGTAAGCTGGTGGAGGGGACGTCCCGTGGAGCCAGCCTGGAAGCGCAGACGGTGACGACGGAAAGCGGACCTCCTGGATCGGGAGTCGCTCGGCGCAGACCGGCCCAGGCTAGGGCTGGGCGGGGGCGGTGGTGGCACCTGCACGGTGGCCGCAGGGAGGGACGGCGCGGCTGGGGACGGCGCGGTCCAGGCCGGCCACCGAGCTGGCGGTGCTGGTGGCGTCGTGAGTGCCGGCGTCGGCCACTGGGGCGCGGACGGGGTGGCCCAGGTCGGCCACTGCGGGCCCTGGGCGGCGGCTGGCGCCGCGGTGGCGCCGCGAGTGTCGGCGTCGGCCACTGTGGCCAAGGCGGCGTCGAGGCCGCCGGTGAGGGGAGCGCCGGATAGCCTCCGGTGATGGCCGCAGGTACAGAGTACCATGGCAACGCCTGCTGGCCCGCGGCCACGGCCGGATGGAGCGGCGGGGGCGGCCCGTACGGGCTCGCCAAGTAGAGGCGGATGCCCTGAACCGCGACGAGCAAGTCGTTGAGCACGCCGGCCATGGCCTCCGGCGTAAACTACGGCGGCACGGGGGGAGGCGACGGCGGCGGTTGTTGGATGGGGGGTTGCGGCTGGCCCTGGCCCGGTGTGGTGCCGGGTGCGGGGGCGATCGGCGCCGGCAGCGAAGCCATGGCGCCCGGCGATGAAGCAGCGGCGGTGGTGGAGTCGGTGGCAGCGGCGGTGGGGGAGGCAGTGGGCAGCGGCGGCGGTGGTGGTGGCGGGTTTGGAGGCGGTGAGGCTGCAGGCTGCTGCGTCAAGTGGACAAGCTGCATGTCCAGGTGGGGTGTAGTGTTAGAGTACGTAATGGGCCTAATGAGCCCATTAGTCTTAGGGTTAATTAGAGATAAGGGTCGCTTGCTTAGGGGTCAAGTAAGCCTTGCTTGGGAGTCAAGTAAACCTCTCTATATAAAGAGAGGAGATGTATCAATCTAATCAAGCAAGAATTAAGAAGGAAATCCCTTCCCTCTTGCCCGGCCGTGGGCAGAAAGGCCCCCGGCCGGCCCTCTCGTGCCCTCCTTCTAGCAGCGCCATAACAGAATCACATAATTATTGTTGCAAGAACTACAATACGTATCCAGAAGGTGTAACACCTCGATAAGCATATTCTGTAGATTTGATCATCATTATATACTATCATATTTGTGTTGCACTAATTAAATATGATTCTAGGAACCGCATTTAACTCCAAATTAGTGATCACACTGCTACTACAAGTTGCACTTTATTTGATGAAGAGTCTGAAAGACTCAATACATCGGTATCATTCCTGTTGAATTCCTTAGATGGAAAATCTAAAGAAGTCCCAAAGATTATATGAGAATTATGAGGACAAAGGGCTAGTAAAGTAGATATTTGTCGAAGGCTACGGTGGCACAGGAAAAACCTATGTATGGAAAGCCATAATGACAAAGCTAAGATCAGAGGGGAAGATGGTGCTTGCGTTAGCATCATGTGGCATTACAGCGTTGCTTCTCCAACGTGGAAGAACAACACACTCAAAATTCTGCATTCCGCTTAATATCCCTGAAGAATCTATGTGTGAGATAAACAAGGCTCACCTTTGGCTGAACTGCTAAAGAAGACCTCACTTATATTGTGGGACGAAGATCCTATGCCAAACAAACACTGCTTCGAGGTACTAGACAAAAGCCTTAGAGATATTCTCAGGTTCACTAATGAAAACAGTGATGAAAAGCCATTTGGTGGAATGACAGTAATACTAGGAGGCGATGTAAGACAAATCCTGCCAGTTATAACCAAAGGAAAGAGAGAGAGGATAGTTAACGCTTCAATCGAAAGGTCATATCTGTGGAAACACTTAGAAATATTTGAGTTGGCACAAAACATGCGGCTGGAGTGTTTGTCACATGATCCAATACAAAAGCAAAAGGTTGCTGAATTTGCAGAGTGAATACTACAAATTGGTGATGGAAAAACAACATCAGATGAAGGAGAGGATTGGATAAAAATACCAAAATACCTACTGCTACAGAAAGGAGAAAATCTTAAAGAACAAATCGGCAAAAGCATATACCCAAACTTTCTGCAAAAATACTATGAGCGGGATTACCTAGAAGAAAGAGCAATACTATGTCCAAGAAATGATACAGTCAAGGAGATAAGCAACCACATAATGAGCCAAATACAAGGTGAAGAGGTGACATACCTAAGCCTGGACACAGTGTGCAAGGCAACATGCAGCCTACTGAGTTCCTCAACACCTTGACATCCCTAGGAATCGCTGACCATAAGTTAAAACTGAAGGTGGGTTTGCCAGTCATGCTCCTACGCAGCATCAACCAAGCAGCAGGTGTATGCAACGGTACAATAATGACAATTACACAACTGGGAAACAAATACACCGAGACATAAATAATCACAGGAACACATGTCAGCGAAAAGTTATACCTCAAATCATCATGTTACCCAGCAACGCAAAATGACCATTCGTGCTAAAAAGAAGGCAATATCCATCATCAGTGTGTTTCGCAATGACGATAAACAAGAGTCAAAGTCAGTCCTTAAACAAGGTAGGAATATATTTGTCTAAGCAAGTGTTCCGTCATGGACAACTATATGTGGCACTATCAAGAGTGACAAGCAAGGAAGGATTGAAGGTGCTGATCAATGACAACTATAATTCTGCATAGACAATTCATGTGTAATTACATAGAGATAGAGTCAAAGAGAACCTTACTATACGTTATCAACAACACATGTACTTGGTTGACATGTTAATTTTACATTGTTACTAATCTATAAATATATATGTTTGAACTTGAAAGAAAATATTACTTTTTTATTAGTTATTTATCCTTGAATATTTGATGTCGCAGCAGATGAAACAATGAAGTCACTAATGGATTCCACCTACAATAAGCTTTTCGTAATCTCCCTCATGCTATAATCTATAGAAGCAACGGTCCACAACACTAAAATCTATTCATGAATAATCTCAAAATCCAAATCTTTTATCGTTCTAGAGAAAGTTCACAAATTAATTCCGCCTAAATATCCATTACTATTCTCTCTCACACTAACACTCACATCTCTCTCACGTTTAGTTTCCAATTCCCGTATCTCCTTTATTTGTCTCTAGAAAAATAAGCATTAGCCTCCTCGGCCGAATAAATGTATGTGTATATATGGATCTTTCATCTTTCAACAAAATATACTCCCTCCGTTCCTAAATATTTGTCTTTCTAGAGATTTCAGCAAGTGTCTATATACATCTGTACGTGGTAGTCCATTTGAAATATCTAAAAAGACAAATATTTAGGAACGAGGGGAGTACAATTTTCCATCCATCAGTTCTGCATCCGTGAACTAACTTTTTCATATTTATACAGATATAAGATCTATCAACATTAATATTTCTATATAAACTTGAGAAGTAATTTTTGAGAGCAAAAAATACAGATCGTACCTTTTTCCTCTAGCAATGGATATCAACTCTATTTAATCTACCCTCATCTCTGTCATACCACATACTTCCAGAAGATGACGATCTCCAGCTCAAATCAATCTAATGAATAGTCCCGAAATCCCAATCTCTATACTATCAGCTCCATGAAAAAGTGCCTGCAGCATGGATATTTAAATATCTTCAAATCTAGAGGTGTGGTTGTGGAATGGAGATTTTACCCATCAATTTCTAATCTGGGATGAAATTTACCTCATGTGAAATGGGGAAAAAAATTAGGGATTTTACCTGTGCAAGCTACCCCAAATCCATTCGGCAAAAGAGGTCAGGACTGATGCTGCAGCGTACATCCTCCCTCCGCTTAAGTTATAGTTGGCGGCAGTACGCCGCGCAGCCGCTATGAGCAGCGAGTGACGGCGGCGCATGCGCTGGTGCTGCCGCAGAAAAGGAGTGGAGAAGAGGTGCGCTAGAGGCTCCCCTAGGGAAAACAGCCAAAAACAACCAAAAATAGCACGGTCGAAGTGCATGTTATATTTTGGTCCGGTCTTTTTTAGGATGATATTTTGGTCCAGTCTAAGAACAAAGTACGCATCGAAACAACTTCAGATAGCCGTACAGTAATAATATAAAAAGAAGGAATACTTAAAACGCTTCTAAAAGACACTCACAAGTAAATTAAATCTATCATACACAATTTCATGTAATGGAAAAAACAAACACATAAATAGAAAAATCATTTTCTTTCAATATCTTTTATGACTGCTAAAATATAACATGATAATGTTAAATGCCAAAATTAAGTCAAGTCTCAAAACAAAACCAATCAAAAATTTAAAAAATCTACCCGCTCAAATGCATGGATCTCTGAAATGTAACTTCACATAGATGTGTGTCCGTTCCGAGTTCCATAAAAATGGCATTCCTTAATACCTTCTAAAATACACTCACAAGTACATTAAAAATATTTACAATAAATCTATCATATATAATTTTTCATATAATGGAAAAAATGAGCACACACAAAGAAAAAGCATTTCGTTTTAAAATATTTTATGATTGCTAAAATATCACGTGATAATGTTAAATGCAAAATTTAAATCATTAGTGAAAGCAAATCTAATCACAAAAAAATAGTCTAGCCATGCAAATGCGCGGGTTGCCCTGCTAGTTAACTGCGTATGGAGACATATGAGACCATGAACGTGCATGTGCAAGAGGTATACATATATACATGAGATGTATGTGAGCGCGCGTGCATGATCAAGATAAAAGAAAGGAGACATAAGTCATAAGATCAACGAGATGGGAGAGATGGATCGGTATGACAATATGCATGCATGTGGGAGTGGAGGGAAGAAGGCCCGATGATTGAGCATGTGTTTTTGTATTTAAGAGAGAGTGGCGTAGGCTGGAGCATCCATCTATGGCGAGCGGAGAAAGCGAGACATAATGTGTGTGCAAAAGAGATCGACCTATAGATTTTTGTATAGAGAAACAGATATAGTGTGCATGATAGGAAGCAAGAGTGCGGGCGAGAAACAAGATTGATGGAGAAACAGATAGATAGAGAGATAGAGATGCTAGCTAGAGGGACATCGGCTAGTTTCTGTGTTATAGATAAGAGTTCAGTGGATTAGAGGGGTGAGTTATGTGTGTGAGAGAGAAAGATAAAAAGAGGGTGCCATGACTAGAGAAACTGATAGAGTGTGCATGATAGGAAGCAAGACTACGAGCGAGAAAGAAGATTGATGGAGAAATGGAGAAATAGAGAGATAGAGATGCTAGCTAGACGGAGATCGGCTAGTGTGTGTGTTAGAGATAAGAGTCGAGTGGATCAGAAAGTTGAGTTATGTGTGTGGGTGTGTGAGAGATAGAGAGAGGGTGCATCCGAGTGACATACAAACGAATACCAAAGAGAAATGAGATCCCGAGAGACACAGATTTGTGTTTGCGAGAGAGAAAGATATTTCACAAGGAGAGTCGTAGCTAGAGAGACATATTAGGGAACGTGAGATGTCCCTAGGGAGAGAGGGTGTGTGTGAGTGGCATACAAGGGAATGGTGAAGAGATATGAGACCATGGAAGACATAGTTTGTGTGTGTGTGTGTGAGGGAGAGAGAGAGAGAGATATTTAATAGGGAGCAGAGTCGTAGCTATTGAGACATAGGGAGTGCGAGACATCTCTAGAGTGAGAGGGTGTCCATGAGCGGCATACAGGGGAATAGTAGAGAAAAATGAGACCCCGGGAGATGAAGTTTGTGTTTGTGTGTCAGAAAGAGATTTCACAGAGAGAATCATAGTTAGAGACACATAGCAGGGAGCAAGATGTGTCGGCGTTCTGGGATCGGGGGTACCCATACTTGCCTGCCTGCGGCCCAGCACGCGGGCTCACTGACGGCCTGGTATGGCTCAAGCTACAAGACCCCCAAGGCAAGACCCTCGCGAGGAGAACGACGCCAGGACCTCCAGAGGAGCAGCTCCCCGAGCCTGCCTCTAGAGGGGCGGAGAACTCTATGCAAGCCCCCCGCCTCATGATGCCCCTGATGACATGAGCCATGAGGACCAAGGCCAGGCGGGCGCCAGCGGGCGCAGAGGGGACAGTTTCCTCTTCGGTGCTAAGGGAGCAAGGGTAGGCACAAGTTCCTAAGGAAGGCCCCAAAGGTTTCCATTCCAGTGCAACGAGACCAAGACCACGAGCTCGGCAGGACGGATGTCATCGCCGAGCCCACCGTTGCGTCATGGTCAGAAGCTTTGCAGGCCAAGACCACCTTTCGTTAGGATAAGATGTACTTTTTGTCCCCTTTCAAATTGGCCGTTGTGAGATCCACTCCCGACTAAGTTATGTGGGAAGAGGACCAAGGATACTGAGCCCGACCCCGGACTGATTCATCCTCACCAACTGAGCCCTCACGAGGCTGCTCATCCATTGTACTAGTTCATCATCCGCCTTCTCGTGAGGCCAATCCACCACAAAGCAGGAGGAGGGTTTTACTAAGCAAGGTGGCCCAAACCTGGGTAAACTGTTGTGTCCATCTTCTCCCCCCACTTGCGCGAACTCGACGAGGCTAGGATGTGGGGTGGTGAGCTTGAGACTGGAGCTGGTTGGGATCTTTGCACATGCCCCAGAGTTCGAATCTTCTTGGGTCTACGGAGCCCTGAATCTGACACTTGGTGTGCCAGGTAGGGGCGTGTCAAAATCTATGTTCCGGTTCCACCTCGTCTCCGCTCCGTCTCTCCCATGATCGACGCACACCGAGTCTGTGTCGAGCGCCGGGTTGCTCGCATTGCCCAGACGGTGCCCATGGGCCATGGTGCCCCACACCACTCTGCCTCTCACGTGGCTAACATTTCCACTATCCCTGCTGCTCACGAGCAGCAGGACTTGTTGTTGCCACCCTCTATGCGGCGCGATGGCCGCACCACTACTCCGTCTCTCACTCCCGCCACAGCGTCGTCCTCCCACACTCGCTGCGGGCCCGTGAACACGTAGGCTGTGCTTCTCATGGCGCGTGAGCTGCTGCGCTACCAACCCGCCAACGAGGGCTACGATGACTGGTTGGGCCGCATCACCGAGCTCGTCAACGCCGCTGGTGGGGTCCCTACACCGTCCCGCTCGCTCCGTCCCCGGCCCTCCCAGGCGGGCAACATGGCCCATGGTGCGCCTCCTCCTCCTCTGCGTGGCGCCGACCACGAGCCTAGGCGCGATGCGCACCTGCGTGACCCGCCGCTTGGGGCGCTGGCACGGGATGAGGCAAGCTGCCAGGAGGTGCACCGGCCACAAGGTGACGCATGTGCGCTCCCAGCACCACCGCGCCAACATCAAGACCATGCGCCACCAGAGGCTGCGGTGCATGGACGTCAAGACCAAGCTCAGCCCATGTGTGTTGCGCTCGTGACTTCAGTGGGCTGCCACACCTTCACCCCGGAGCTGTGCCGCGTTGTCTGGCCCCGCAAGTCCAAGTCAGACGTGCCTCCGTGCTACGACGGCACCCCCGACCCTGCGGAGTTCCTCTAGCTCTACTCGCTGAGCATCGAGGTGGAAAACGGTGACGACAAGGTCATGGCGAACTGGTTCCCCATGGCCCTCATGGACGGCGTGCACTCCTGGCTCCTGCACCTCCCGGAGGGGTCAATCTCCTCTTGGGACGAGCTTCGCGAGTGCTTCATCACTAACTTCCAGGGCACCCGCGACCATGCCCCTGCAGAACGACCTGTGGCGCGTAAAGCAGTAGCCAGGTGAGACTTTGCACAAGTACACACAGCGCTTCATGAATGTTCGCCTCCAGATCTCGAAGGCATCGGACGAGGCCCATCATCTTGGCATTTATCGATGGCATCAGGGATGTCAAGATGAAAGAGGAGCTTGCCATCCACGACGACTTATGTTTGTCCATGGGGGTGTTGAACTTGGCGAACAAGTGTGCAAGGGCCGAAGAGGGCCGCCTCTCCTTCCTCGAACTTCTGGAGGCCAAACCAGAAGACAAGTAGGCCAAGGCTAAGGAGGCGAAGCGCAAGGGCCATGCAGTGCTCGCAGTAGAGCTCGAGATGAAGCATGGTCGTGACCATGATGAGCCTCCCAGGGCAACCGCCCGTTCTGCGTATTCCACAATGTACACGGCCACAACACCAACGAATGTCAGGAGCCCATGGCACTCCATGATGGACGCCTCGGCCGCCGCCCCGAGCGTGGTGACCATGGGGAGGCCGTGGCGGAGGTTGCTGGGACAACCGAGACCCTCGCCAGGATTGACGCGATCAACCTCCCAAGGACGACTGGGGGGATCAACCTTGCGACGGCCCCTGATGTGACTAGCCTCGTGAGGACCATCCCAGGGCAATGCCGACCTCCCTCCGCTGCCATCGCCAAGGATAAATGACGACAACCGATAGGATGATGGGGCTGGGGGCTTCCAAGAACCCTGTGCGATTGTCTGCATCCTGGGTGGCGCCCATGTCCTTGCCTCGAACCGCATCTTCAAGCAGTTCTCTCGTGAGGTGAACACGGCCCTCCCTAAGCTTGAGGTCGTGCATCCCCTTAGGTGGTCGTAGTACGCCATTACGTTCGACTCCAAGGACCACCCCAAGTGCTCGGCTCCCACAGGCGCACTCCCCATGCTCTGCACGCCCACCATCAGCAACGTCCTCATCACCAAGACCATCACCGACGGTGGCACTGGGCTCAATGTCCTTTCTGTCGAGACGTTCGAGATGCTTTAGGTGCCCTATGATCAAATCATGCCAACCAAACCATTCTCTAGGGTGACCGACGGGTCTACCATCCCCCTGGGGTAGGTACGCCTCCCGGTCACCTTCGGCAAGCGCGGCAACTACCACACCGAGCTCATCGACTTCGACGTCACCACATCAGCCTCCCGTACAATGCCATCCTGGGGTACCTGGCCCTCGCCAAGTTCATGGCGGCAACCCACCATGGCCACAACGTCCTCAAGATGCCAGGGTGCAGTGGCATCATCACGGTCGCCTGCAATGAGAAGGATGTAGTTTGCTCTCTTGAGCGTGCCTACCAAGCCGCGGTGATTGAAAACTCTGATGACGAGGGCGGCATCCTAACTCACGAGGCCACCCCAAGAAGAAGAAGTAGCTCCTCCCAAAGATCCGTCAGGAGGCCGAGATGCCCGCTGGCGGTGCCTCAGGCTCCGCGCCCGCTCCTAGGGCGCCTCTTCCTCCTGCATAGGAAGGCCCGCTCAGCACCCCCCTTAGGGTGGGCTCGGGGGCTTCCGTCTAGAGGGCCTCTGACCTGACCAGTCGACAAGGGAGGTGCTTGGGCACCACTTGGAGGCGTGCTTCGATGTGCGCCCCCACAAGCAAGGAGATAAGTGTGAGGCGCCAGGAGCGCGAGAATTCATCTCCAAGGCGATCGAGGAGCTTAAGGAGGCGTGGGCCATGAGCGGCGAGCGCCACCCCGCACAGTCTCCCAGTGCAGCTACGGCCCCCGATGTGAGTGGCGAGCTGTGCGTGTGCATCAACATCCCAGGCCTCAACAGGGTCACTGCACAGGATCTCTTCTGGCGGTCACACGTCGGCCGGAGTGGGGGCTACCCCTACAACTATGTCTGCATGCCATTTGGCCTGCTGAACATGGGCGCCGCATACTGGCGCCTCGCGCAGCGTGCTATGGCGTCTCACGAGGCCAGGCGCTTGGAGATCGCGTCTCAGGAGGTCCCGGACCCTCGTGAACCTCGCGGTCCCCCTAAGCCTCCGGAGCCACCTGGCGCATCAGGAGCAATCTCCACGTCATGCATCGTCAGTTACCTTGACGCTTCTACAACACTAGTGCCAGGTGAATTTTTGGTTTGTTTAGTTGAGGGCGGCCCTTGGGCTACACTATCCTCGAGCTATCAGGGCTCGCCCCTGCAGCTGTATCATTTTGCGCATGTACCAAAACTGGCTCTACCTTTTATGAATTACCTAAGTATTTCAACCTGCATGCTCGGTGCTTCGTCACCATGAATGTCGTTGCGCCCTCACAACCCCGCCCTCGACTGCCTCATGATTAAGCACTGTCACGACGTCTGTGCTCGGGTCCGTCCCTGTAGCGTTGATAAACCCAAGCGACCGAGCTCTCTCTCATGGGCCAGCTCCCGTGCACGTCACCTCCCGGGGTCCTTGGTGCCATGTCCTTGCGTGAGCTAATTGAGAATGGGGAGTCAGGGCACATGGCCCCGGTTTGTCCAACCATAGTTCGGCGCTGCGCGGGAGTTGTGCATTGGGTGTCCTTCCGCGGGTTTGTTGCATGAGAAGACAGGCCACGGAGTCTGTGCTCGGATCCGTCGCAGCAGCGTCGATAAACCCAAGCGATTGAGCTCGGTACAACCCGCCTGAGATTACACCCTAAGATTCAGGCACAACCCGCCTTGCGATAGGGCCTTGTGAGTCCCGCGCTGGCTTACGAGTGCCCAGATACACCTCTCTAGTTCTATCGTTCCAGTCACGCGTATGAACAAAATAGGGTTGTACACGCCCGAAGACTCTAACACAGAGCTCCCATCCCACGCCAAGTGGAAGCCCCATGCTCCGCGTTGGCGGACGACACGGTCGAACAACGACTATGCCCACGCCCAAGTGGAAGCCCCATGCTCCATGCTGGCGGATGACACGGTCGAGCAGCGACTATGACCACGCCCAAGTGGAGGCCCCATGATCCGCACTGGTGGATAAACAACTGAGGGCGCCCTAGGGGCAGCACAAAAGGATAGCCTTTCGGCTCTTCACATGGCCCGGTCATGAATCATTCCCCTGGGATGCGCGCGAGGGGGCTGCACACGGGGGCTACGCTCAGGGCAGGCCTAGTGCACGCCACCTCATTTTATTTTGTTTTGTTTGATGTTTGAATAAAATACCAAGATTTGAAATTCTTAAATGAGAGAGAGTCTTCACATAGTTACATAATTATTTAGCTACTCATTGATCTTAACTCATATCTTTTTGGAGTAGTTTGTCATTTACTCGTGTGCTTCACTTATATCCTATGAGTAAATGGTTGAATGAGTTGAATATCATAAATCTGAAATTATATATGTTTCATTTGCTTATCCCATTGGGAGTAATGACTTCACATCTAAGAAGTAGAGGTTGTAAATTTATTGAAGGTTAGCAAGCATTGTATTGGTCATTTGAACAATTCATGAAAGAATATTGAAGGAAGAGAGATTTCACATATAAATATACTATCCTAGACATCTTTTATAATTGTGAGCACTCATTAAGTATGACATGCTAAAGAGTTGATGTTGGACAAGGAAGAAAATGTAATGGGTTATGTTTTCTCACATCTCAGTTAAAGTATATTGTCATGGATCATTCAAACATGTTGAGCTTGCCTTTCCCCCTCATGCTAGCCAAAATTCCTTGCACCAAGTAGAGATACTACCTGTGCTTCCAAATATCCTTAAACCCAGTTTTTGCCATGAGAGTCCACCATACCTACCTTTGGATTGAGTAAGATCCTTCAAGTAAGTTGTCATCGGTGCATGCAATAAAAATTGCTCTCTAAATATGTATGATCTATTAGTGTGAAGAAAATAAGCTTTATACGATCTTGTTATGGAAGCAATAAAAGCGACGGAATGCATAATAATGGTCCATATACAAGTGGCAATACAAAGTGACATTCTTTTGCATTAAGATTTTGTGCATCCAACCATAAAAGCGCATGACAACCTCTGCTTCCCTCTGCGAAGGGCCTATCTTTTACTTTATGTCTTTTTACTTTATGCAAGAGTCGAGGTGATCTTCACCTTTCCCTTTTTCATTTTATCCTTTGGCAAGCACCTCGTGTTGGAAAGATCCTGATATATATATATATCCAATTGGATGTAAGTTAGCATTAACTATTATTGTTGACATCACCCAAAGGTGAATACGTTGGGAGGCAACATTATAAGCCCCTATCTTTCTCAGTGTCTGATTAAAACTCCATAACCATAAGTATTGCGTGAGTGTTAGCAATTGTAGAAGACCATATGATAGTTGAGTATGTGGAGTTTGCTAAATCAAAGCTCTGACATAGACCCTTCCTGAAAATAAGATGAATTGTAATTGTTTGATGACTAAGAATGAAGTTTGCTAGTTTTCAAGAAAGTTTATGGTCTATGCTTTAACATGTGAATTGCTTGTTACTTGTTCGTGAGAAGTTTTATGAGATGAACTACTGTTATGACATATAATCATGCTAGAAAAGGTGATTGAAATTATCATTGATCAAACTTTTGCACCTGCTAGCATTCACACTTCATAAATTCTTTCTTTTATCATTTACCTACTCGAGGACGAGCAGGGGTTAAGCTTGGGGATGCTGATACGTCTCCAACATATCTATAATTTATGAAGCATTCATGCTATTTTATTATCTGTTTTGAATGATTATGGGCTTTATTATACACTTTTATATTATTTTTGGGACTAACCTATTAACCAGAGGCCCAACCCATATTGTTGTTTTCTTGCCTATTTCAGTGTTTCGAAGAAAAGGAATATCAAACGGAGTCCAAACGGAATGAAACCTTCGGGAGCGTGATTTTTGGAACGAACGTGATCCAGGAGACTTGGAGTTGAAGTAATGGAAGCTTCGAGGTGGCCACGAGGGTGGGGGGTGCGCCCCCCTACTGGGCGTGCCTCCCTATCTCGTGGGCCCCTCGAGGCTCCCCCGACCGACTTCTTTCACCTATATAATCCCATATACCCTAAAACCATCGAAAGGCAAGATAGATCGGGAGTTCCGCCACCGCAAGCCTCTGTAGCCACCAAAAACCTCTCGGGAGCCCGTTCTGGCACCCTGCCGGAGGGGGGATCCCTCACCGGTGGCCATCTTCATCATCCCGGCGCTCTCCATGACGAGGAGGGAGTAGTTCACCCTCGGGGCTGAGGGTATGTACCAGTAGCTATGTGTTTTATCTCTCTCTCGTGTTCTCTTTATGGGACGATCTTGATGTATCGTGAGTTTTTCTATATTATAGTTGGATCTTATGATGTTTCTCCCCCTCTACTCTCTTGTGATGAATTGAGTTTTCCCTTTGAAGTTATCTTATCGGATTGAGTCTTTAAGGATTTGAGAACACTTGATGTATGTCTTGCCGTGTTTATCTGTGGTGACAATGGGATATTCACATGATCCACTTGATGTATGTTTTAGTTATCAACTTGCGGGTTCCACCCATGAACCTATGCATAAGGGTTGACACACATTTTCGTCTTGACTCTCTAGTAGAAACTTTGGGGCACTCTTTGAAGTACTTTGTGTTGGTTGAATAGATGAATTTTAGATTGTGTGATGCATATCGTATAATCATACCCACAGATACTTGAGGTGACAATGGAGTATCTAGGTGACATTAGGGTTTTGGTTGATTTGTGTCTTAAGGTGTTATTCTAGAAAGGATAACTTTGAGGTAGTTTTATACCCTACCATAATCTCTTCATTTGTTCTCCGCTATTAGTGGCTTTGGAGTGACTCTTTATTGCATGTTGAGGGATAATTATATGATCCAGTTATGTTATTATTGTTGAGAGAACTTGCACTAGTGAAAGTATGAACCCTATGCCTTGTTTCCTACCATTGCAATATCGTTTACGCTCACTTTTATCATTAGTTACCTTGCTGTTTTTATAATTTAAGATTACAAATACTCATATCTACCATCCATATTGCACTTGTATCACCATCTCTTCGCCGAACTAGTGCACCTATACAATTTACCATTGTATTGGGTGTGTTGGGGACACAAGAGACTCTTTGTTATTTGGTTACAGGGTTGTTTGAGAGAGAACATATTCATCCTACGCCTCCCATGGATTGATAAACCTTAGGTCATCCACTTGAGGGAAATTTGCTACTGTCCTACAAACCTGTGCACTTGCAGGCCCAACAACGTCTACAAGAAGAAGGTTGTCTAGTAGACATCAGTGGCCTCCATCCTGCTCTCTGCGGTGGTGGCTTTGGCCCGGCCCCAGGCCGTCCAGGTGGCTGTCTCAGTCTGGAGCCACCGTGAAACAAGCCCTAGGTGCTCCCTCGCAAGGCAGCTATAGGTATCTTGGAGGTCGGCCCGAATCTGGCTGAGCGCGGTGTAATCTTGGGCCTTGGTCAGGGGGCCACAGTTCGCGAGCGCGAGGGCCTAGCAAGGAGGCAGCACTTGCACGCCGACTAACACTGTGGTTGAGGAAGCAGTAGCGTGGTTGTCTTGGTGCACCGGAGGCTCCAGGCTCCCCTCGGGCACGACAAGTGCGGACGACTTCGCAGCCTACTGGCCCACGAGGGCTGGCTCCTCCTGAAGCTGCATTACTGTATCATCAGGGGTAGATCCCGTCAGAGGGGGGCAAGGGGTCACCACCTCCACCGGCGCTGGGGTTGCCACAGCCGCGACAAGGAGCCTCGTGAACCCCAGCGTTGATGGCTCATGTCTGCGTCAGTATATCCCCGAAGAGGAAGGGATGATGCAGCACAACTACGGTATGTATTTCCCTCAGTTATGAAACCAAGGTTATCAAACCCGTACGAGAACCAAAAAACACTATGTAAACGGTACCTGCACACAAAGAACAAATACTTGCAACCAGACGCATAAGAGGGGTTGTCATTCCCTCTCGGGTAAAAGATAGGTTGGTTTGTATGATTTTTGATAAATAGATCTCGCGATGAAACAAAATAAAATAATGAAAGAGAAAGTGCAGCAAGTTATTTTTGCATTTTTAGAATATAGATCTGAAAGCAAAAGCAAATAAAAATATATCTCAAAGCAAATACGATAAAGAATAGACCCGGGGGCCATAGATTTCACTAGTGGCTTCTCTCGAGAAAAATAGCATATGGCGGGTAAACAGATTACTGTTGTGAATTGATAGAACTTCAAATAATTATGACGATATCCAGGCAATGATCATTATATAGGCATCAGTTCCAAGATTAGTAGACCGACTCCTACCTACATCTACTACTATTACTCCACACATCGACCGATATCTAGCATGCATCTAGTGTATTAAGTTCATGGAGAAATAGAGTAATGTAATAAGAACTGTGATATGATGTAGACAAGATCTCATATAGGAATAGACCCCATCTTGTTATCCTTAATATCAATGATACATACAAGGCTTGCTGCCCCTTCTATCACTGGGAAAGAACACCGTGCAATCAAACCCATCACAAAGCATCTCTTCCCATGGCAAGAAAAATCGATATAGTTGGCCTAACTAAACCAAAGATTCGAAGAAGAAATACGAGGCTATAAGTAATCATGCATATAAGAGATCAAATAAACTCAAATAGCTTTCATGGATAAATAGATCTGATCATAAACTCAAAGTTCATCGGATCCCAACAAACACACCACAAAAAAGAGTTACATCAAATAGATCTCCAAGAGACCATTGTATTGAGAATCAAAAGAGAGAGAGAGGAAGCCATCTAGCTACTAACTACGGACTCGTAGGTCTACAATGAAATACTCACGCATCATCAAAGAGGCACCAATGAGGATGATGATCCCCTTCGTGATGGTGTCTAGATTGGATCTGGTGGTTCTGGAACTTGCGGTGGCTGGAATTGTGTTTCTTTGACTCCCCTAGGGTTTTTGGATTTTAGGGGTATTTATAGAGCAAAGAGGCAGTGCGGGAGGCGGCCTAGGTGGGCACAACCCACCAGGGCGAGCCTGCCCCCCCAGGCGCTCCCAGGAGGGTTGTGCTCCCCTCGGAGCCCCCCTTTGGTACTTCTTTGGTCCAACAGGTGTCTTCTGTTTTAGAAAAATTCTCCAATAAGTTTTGCTGCGTTTGGACTCCCTTTGATACTAGTATTCTGCAAAGTAAAAAACAAGCAAAAAACAGCAACTGGCACTCGACACTATGTCAATAGGTTAGTCCCAACAATTATATAAAGTTGCTATAAAATGATTGTAAAACATCCAAGAATGATACTATAACAACATCGAACAAGCAAAAATTATAGATACGTTGGAGACGTATTAACATCCTCAAGCTTAATTCCTACTCGCCCTCGAGTAGGTAAATGATAAAAACAAATATTTTGATGTGGAATGCTTCCTAACATGTTCATCAACCATTCCTTTCTTTTGTAGCATGGACATATGGACTTTTATATGGTTCAAAGCAATAGTCCAGTTTTGACATGAAGATTTCAATACTCAAGCATATCAACAAGCAACCATGTCTTTCAAAATATCAACACTAAAGTAAGTTATCCCTAGCCCATTATGCTCAATCATTGATAAATTCATGAGACACACTCACGTATTAGCTACATCCAATGTTCAAGTACGATCATAGTGCCCCTTAGTTGGTGCTTTATAAGAGAAGATGGAGACTCGAATAAAAAATAAAAAAATGCATAAAGTAAATAGAAAGGACCTTCACGGAGGGAAGTAGGGATTTGTAGAGGTGCCATAGCTCAAAGCGAAAAAATAGAGATAAAACATTTTGGGTGGCATGCTTTTCCTGTCAACGAAAATGATCGAGTAGTTCCCAATACTTTCCATGCTAGATATATCATAGGCGGTTCCCAGACAGAAAATAAAGTTTATTCCTTTTTCCACCATACTTTCACATTCCATGGCTAGCCGTATCCACGAGGGTCGTCCATACCAACATCCAAGGAATTTATTATTTGACAACATAAAGTAAATTCATTTTTCATTTCGGGACCGGGCATCCCTAATACTGTCGCACTCTCGTGAAATGACATGTGAATAAACACTCATCTTGAGAATAACACATCTAGCATGGAAAAGTATCACCCACCCCCTACCATTTCATGAGCGGTACGAGCACACAAAAAGGAAATTATTTTGAAAATTAGAGATGACACATACAAATTTGCTTAGAACGGCACGGGAATACCACATATAGGTAGGTATGGTCGACAAATATGGCAAAACTGGGTTTAAGGATTTTGGATGTACAAGTAGTATTCCTACTTAGCACAAGTGAAGGCTAGCAAAAAGATTGAGAAGCATCCAACCAAGGAATGAAAAATCACATAAGCGAGCATTAAGCATAACTAACACCGAATAATGCACCACAAGTAGGATGTAATTTCATTTCATAACTATTGACTTTTGTGCTTGCATAGGGAATCACAAACCTTAACACCAATATTCTTACTAAAGCACAATTACTCACCAACATGACTCGCATATCACTATCATCATATCTCAATACTATTACAAATAATCAAGTTTATTTTGTGCAATGATCTTCATGAAAGTTGTTATTATATCCCTCTTGAATATCTATCACTTTGGGACTAATTTCGTATGTTGCAATTACTTTTGGCAAGCTCAAACAAATCTAAGTGAAGAACATGAGCTTAAGAAATTTCATCTCTCAAAATACTATAAGTGAAGCATGAGAGGATTTCTCCAAAAATTAAAGAACACTCAAATAAATCTAAGTGAATCATGAGAGCATTTCTTCAAAAATATTAAAGCACAGCATGCTAAAAAAGATATAGGTGAAGCACTAGAGCAATTCCATAGCTCAAAAAATTTAAGTGAAGCATAAAGAGCAATTCTAACAAATCATAGCATAATTTTGGCTCTCTCAAATAGGTGTGTCCAGCAAGGATACTTGTGACAAACGAAAAAGCACAACAAGAAAAGAGTCATATAATACAAGAAGACGCTCCAAGCAAAACTCATGATATGTGACGAAATAAACATATAGCTTCAAGTAAAATACCGATGGTCGTTGGAAGAAAGAGGGGATGCCCCTCGGGACATCCCCAAGCTTAGTTGCTTGTTTCTCCTTGAATATTGCCGTGGGGTGCCATGGGGCATCCCCAAGCTTAGGCTCTTCTTACTCCTTATTCCTTCATCCACCCCGATCTCACCCAAAGCTTGGAAACTTCAATCACACGAAACTTAACAAAAACCTTCATGAGATCTATTAGTATAACAAAGCAAATCACCACTCAAAGTACTATTGCATACCCATTCATATTTTATTTTTGCAGTATATCTACTGTATTCCAACTTTGCTATAGCATATACTCCACGATAAAGTCCATAGATTCATCAAAATAAGCACACAATGCAAAGAAAACAGAATTTGTCAAAAACAGAACCGCCTATAGCAATCTGAAAACTTCGTATACTTATGTAACTCCAAAACTTCTGAAATATTAGGACAACATAGGAAATTTGTATATCAATCTTGTGTAAAACATTCAGAATTTTATCATGCTTTTGTAATTTTAAACAATTCTATCACTGGCGCACAAAGTTTCTGTTTTTCAACAAGATCAAATGAACTATCACCCAACATGATCCCAATGGCTTTGATTGGCCCAAACACTAATTAAAACATGAAAACACAATCATAACAGTAGCATAATTGTGCAAACACTCAAGAACAGAAAGAAAAATGCAGAAATAAATTTTATTCATTGGGTTGCATCCCAACAAGTGCTATCGTTTTACGCCCATAGCTAGGCATAATGCATAGATCTAAGTATTGTCATATTTAGATTCCAACTCCTCAGTAAAATACTTAGAATTATTCAAAGATTTAGCATACAAATTTTTAATAAAAATTCTCCTAGGAACAAGTTTGAAAAATTCATTCTTGCACGTAGGGTCTTTTATCACTTCAACAAAATCGGGGTGAATACTAATCATCTTAAGAACCTCTTTGTTATTATTAGAAGTTGCACCCTTGTTTTTAGTGACTTGAGAAATCCTGCCAATTTTATGGGAATTTTTAAGTAGTTTTAGCGGAAGCAAAGGCCGTGCTTAGATTACTAAAAATTTCTTCCAACTTATCAGTTCTAGAGGGGCTCTCCTCTATTCTCTCGTTGAATGCGGGTTCTTTTTCTTTTAGTACTTTAAGAGCATCTCCCGCTTTTGACCCAATTCTATTAGCAAGATTGTGCATCCTTTGATCTAATTTTTCAATGTTTTCTCCAGTGAGCATTTTCTTTTCAATAGCATCTAGCCTTTCCATAACATGCTCGAGAGTTAAAGTTGTTTCATTAACCATAAGAGGTGGTGAACCCACTAGATTTCCCATAGCATTAAAAGCATCTAGAGAAGGACACATCAAGAAATTCCTTTCAGTAATCATATCAAGGACGAATCTATACCAAGTAGTGATGCTCACATAAAAACAACGCAGTAAAAGAAGGACAACGATAGATTGCTTACAGAAGATCTAGTATGAGCATTGCAAATCCTATACCAAGCATCTTTTAGATTCTCCCCTCCCAATTGTTTAAAATTAAGAACCTTTTTCTCGGGGGTGCATGCAATAGAGGAAGAACTATCCATAACGACAAAAAGTGGAAAACTAAATTGCACCAAAAACAAATATCACGAGAAAACGGCGAACGAAAAAGAGGGCGAATAAAACGACAAATTTTTGTGAAGCGGGGGAGATGAAAATGAGAGGAAAATGGCAAATAATGTAAATTGCAAGGAGATGAGATTTTTGATTAGGAACCTGATAGATGTTGATGATGTCTTGTCACGCCCAATATGCGACCCTATCCAAAAGGAACTCGAAGGTCCCACCAAGGATAGACCCGCATATTGAAACACTTTTGCAAGGTGGATATCATTACATCAACATTACATAATAGATGGGGATACATACAAAGGGCATACAATGCCACACGAATACAACATCACAATACATAAGAGCATCATCCGACTACGGATGAAGCACAAACAGAAACTCAAACGACATCCACCCTGCTAGCCTAGGCTGCCGACCTGGAACCTATCCCCTGATCGAAGAAGCAGAAGAAGAACTCCAAGACAAGCAAACATCGCTCTCGCGTCATGATCATCGAATAACCTGTACCTGCAACTATTGTTGTAGTAATCTGTGAGCCACGAGGACTCAGCAATCCCATTACCATGGGTATCAAGACTAGCAAAGCTTAAAGGAAAGGAAGGGGTAAAGTGGTGAGGTTGCAGCAGTGACTAAGCATGATATGGTGGCTAACATACGCAAATAAGAGCGAGAAGAGAGCAAGCAGAACGGTCGTGAAGCTAGCAATGATCAAGAAGTGATCCTGAACTCCTACTTACGTCAAACATAACCCAGAAACCGTGTTCACTTCCCGGACTCCGCCAAAAAGAGACCATCACGGCTACACACGCGGTTGATGCGTTTTAATCCGGATCTGGTGTCAAGTTATCTACAACCAGACATTAACAAATTCCCATCTGCCTATAACCGCAGGCACGGTTTTCAAAAGTTTATACCCTGCAGGTGTGTCCCAACTTAGCCCATGATAAGCTCTCGCGATCAACGAAGGATATACCTTCTCCCAGGAATACCCGATCAGACTCGGAATCCCGGTTTACAAGACATTTCGACAATGGTAAAACAAGACCAGCAAAGCCGCCCGATGCGCCGACAATCCCGATAGGAGCTGCAGATATCTCGTTCTCAGGGCAACACCGGATGAGACTAGCTACGAGTAAAACCAACCCTCAAGTTGCCCCGAGGTGGCCCCGCAGGCAGCTCAGTTCGGACCAACACTTAGACAAGCACTGGCCCGGGGGGGGGGCTAAAATAAAGATGACCCTTGGGTTGGCCGACCCAAGGGAAGGGTATAGGTGGTGGTGAGGCAAATGGTAAAACCAAGGTTGGGCCTTGCTGGAGGAGTTTTGTTCAAAGCGAACTGTCAAGGGGGTCCCATAAATCACCCAACCGCGTAAGGAACGCAAAATCCGGGAACATAACACCGGTATGACGGAAACTAGGGCGGCAAGAGTGGAACAAAACACCAGGCAAAAGGCCGAGTCTTCCACCCTTTACCAAGTATATAGATGCATTAATAATATAAGAGATATTGTGATATCCCAACATAAACCTGTCCACCATGGAGCAATCTTTAACTTCACCTGCAACTAACAACGCTATAAGAGGGGCTGAGCAAAGCGGTAACATAGCCGAGCAATGGTTTGCTAGGAAGGGTTTCAAAGGTTAGAGGTTCATGGCAATTTGGGAGGCTTGATGATCAAAAGATAGGTAACACAGCATAGCGATAGAACGAAGCATCTAGCATAGCAATGATAGTAGTGAGATCTCGGGTAGCGGTCATCTTGCCTGAAATCCCGCAAGGAAGAAGAATGAGTCCATGAAGAAGACGAACGGATGAAGCCGAACCAAGCGTAGACGAACGAATCCTCACGATCGCAACGAAACAGGAACTAACAAGAAGAAGCACACAACATGGTAAACACACCACACATAAGCAAGGCATGATGCACAACAAGCATGATGCATGACAAGGTTACATGAAGCTACTCATGACAAGAGATGATGCAAACAAGAGCAACACATCAAGGCAAGTTTAAATGAGGCCGGGAACAACATATAACAATTCCGGTAAGTCCTCATATGCATATTTCGAAATTGGTCCAGATCTGAATAAATCTTATGTTCAAGTTGTCAAACAGCAAGTTAAGATGCACCACGATGATCTACACGAGATTCTAGTCAAGTTACATATAAAGTTCATTTAATTCGGAGCTACGGCCTAGAAGATATGAGCAAAACAAGTTAAACATGACATTGATGCAAAATGCATACAAACATCAAGCAAACACACCAAAACAAGGATGCAACATGATAATATGAAACTACATACAAAACTAAGCAAGTTTCATATAGAGCACACTCAAAACGGAGCAACGGTTCAACACACACACACTATACAAGTTATAGCAACAATCTGTCCAAAACAGCAACTAGGCATATTGCAAGCATCAAAACAATAAGCTACATCATCTCGACATGAAAACAAAAGACATGGGCATGATGTACAGGTAAATCATTACAAAATATGAACACTAAGCTATCTCCGGAAACTACTAGAACATGCTCAAACACACATGGCAAGATTGCAAATAATATCAGTTCAGACTTTACAGAAAATAACATCAGGTTACAATGTTTAGAGCTATCAAACAACATGTTACAGGAACTTATCATGAAAAACAAAGGCATGGCATGATACTACTAAATGCATAGATCAAATGTCCTTTATTGACGATGAGCCAAAAAGGATCAGAAAATATGATGGCACCCATGTAAACATATCAAGTTATAATACAGATTCAAACATGGTAGAAACAGAATTATGAAGGCATGTTGGTGAGCTTGTACCACTCACCACAGATCAATACATGGCATGACAAGGTACCCAACAGTAAGAAGGCATATTTATGAATCTAAGCATGGCAAGATCAAGTTCATAGGGTGCAAGGATCAACTACAACCTTGGCAAAATTGAATAATATGTAAACAATCTGCCAGGAAACATTTTGAAGCAAAAGTAGAGCACAAAAATGACATGCTAGGCTACTCCATAATTGCAAACAGGGGCATGAATGGATAGATGAAAACCATATGTTCAAAACATCCTTACTGAAGTATCTCAAAATATGTATGGATCTCTCTGTAGCATCAAGTTTACATGACATCAAAATAACAGCAGAACAGGGACTAAAATCAGCAATATCACGAAGCCTAGTTTGCATGCTTGTGCTAGTCACCACATTGATCACAAAAATACATGGTAAGCACCTCTGTAAATAAGACATAGCATAGATCAAAACACATGTAGACATCAACCTCATAGGATGCACACATCAATCATGGCAAAAATGACAAAAGAGCAAGTTCTGTTAAGAAATAGCAGACAACTTCATGAAGCAGTCTTGCAACGAAGATTCAGGCATCAAGATGAGCTTAAACAAACATGATGCAATGGAATTAAATGAAGTACTCGTTGAGACGAACAATTTGACATATTACACGCACAAAACAGAGCTACGGATGCAGAGGTATGATGCAATGAACTTGGCATGATAATGTTGGAAAACTTCGGGACTTGGTCATTTTCAGGAAAAAAACAGAGTGAGCGCAGATTAGCTAAATAGCGCCGCAGGCGAGGGATAGGCTGACGGGGGCACTCACCTTGTGGGCTACGGCCCATGATGAGGAAGCAGGCCGGGGGGGGGGGGAGCGGGGCTGGGCCTCTACTTCTGCTGGGCCTTGGGGAGGCCAGCCCACGAGCAGGCACTCGTTGTCTCCCCTGACGGGAGGAGGTCGAGCGAGGCCGGCAGGGGGCGATGGCACGGCAGAACTCCGGCGAGGGCGCTCGAGGACGGTGGCAGGGACCGGATCCCGGCTGCGACTGCCAGATCCGGGCGCGGTGCGGCTCCGGGCGGCGTGCGGGCGACGTGGGCACGGAGCTTGAGCTCTAGCGAGCTTCTACCGGGGCGGCGGTGAGGAAGCTTCGGCGGGGGCGGCTATCATGGCAGCGGGGCGCGCGGAGGAACCAGCGAACGGGCGGCGGCGGCTGGGCGGAGGGCGCGGGCGGAGCCTCGGGGCGAGGCACGCGCCGGCGGCGGGGCCGAACGGGCCGGGCGGCGGTGGCGACCGGGCTCCGCGGGCCTGCTGCGGGCCGGCGCTGGTGGAGGCGCGGGGTACGTGGCAGGCGCGGGTTGGCTGCGGGGGTGGCGCGGAGGCGACGTGACGCCCCAAGATTGGCCAGGCGACATGGCGGCGGAAGTGGACATGTCCGGCTGCCGGGCGGACATGTCCGGCGGCGCGACGAGGGAGAGGGCTAGGGTTTGGACTGCGCGAAAAAAATCCGGGAGGGGCACATATTTATAGGTGGAGGGAGCTAGGAGAGTCCAAATGAGGAGCGGTTTTCGGCCACGCGATCGTGGTCGAACGACCGAGAGCATGGAGGGGAGTTTGCTGGGTTTTGGGCCACTTTGGAAGGGTGTTGGGCTGCAAAGAGAAAGGGGTTTTTTGCGGTTACCCGGTTAACCGTTGGAGTACCAAACGATCTCCAAATGGCATGAAACTTGATAGGCGGTCTACTGGTGCTATACTAAGGCCGCTTGGCAAGACTCGGTCCATTCCGAGAATGTTTAACACCCGCTCACAACGGGAGACAAAAGGGGGACGCCGGAGGGCATAGGAGTGCCGGATTGCAAAATGGACAACGGGGAAAAAGCTCGGATGCATGAGACGAACACGTATGCAAAATGAGATGCATATGATGACATGATAAAATGCAACACACAAGCAAATGACATGGCAACAACATGGCAACGACGGCGAATAACTGGCAGACACCTGGCGCATCGAATCCAGGGCGTTACAACACTCCTCCACCAACAAGAGATCTGGTCTGGAGATCTTAGGACCGAGACGGAAGGGAAAAAAGGATGATGTGAAACAAGAACTAAAGAGAAGGAGCAACGAATCGAGAGCACTCGAGAAGAAGAGAGAAATAACGAGAATGACGAGAATCGAAAGCTCACGGAATCAGATAGACTATGAAACCACTCCGGTTAGAACGAGATAAGAAACGAATAAGACTGAAAGGATTTAAGCAGCACTCCGGCTGAAACATGGAAAGAAAAGAGCATGAGCTTCACCCAAAGAGATGGCACTTGACGAGATGAACAATGCAATGCCTCCGGAAGAATTGAATGAAAAGAACTTAGAAGGAAGGATTGAATGGATTTGAATATCTGAGAAGAACGAAGAAATGCAAAACTCCAATTCAAAAGAATACGGAGAATTAATTGCACTTCGAGATGCGAGAAGAAAAGATACTTGAACTCCTCCAACAAAATCTTGATGAACTCTTGAAGAATGAATTAAATCATGAAGAACCACCATGAAGAACTCCAGTGACAAAAGATGAAGAGATAGAATGAAGGAAGAAAGAATGAGATAAAAGCCTTGCGATGATTTAGATGGGGTTCCGACGAAATGGCCGAGGAAAATTTGAACTCCGGAAAAGAAAAGATGAAAACACTTGGAACTATAATTTATTCATTAAGAACAAACTCCGAAGTAAGGGATTAATCACTTGGATGAAATAAGAATAAGATTTATTGTATGCTTTTCCTTCATCAAATTTAATTGATGACAAACAATGGATTTTGCATACTACTTATTCTTCTTGAAAAAAGGATTGAGAAGTGACATGTCGCAAACTTGAGAAGGTCTTCATGAACCACCAATAGGATTGAAAAGAACGAATTGATTGAATGATAAACAAGGAAAAGAATCTTGAATGAACCATCGTAAGAATTAGAAAAATGACTGATGAAAGAGAAATAATCACCAGGAAGAATTAGAAGAACAAATAAGCTCGAGGGGATTTAGATGGAAAAGAACAAAGAGATCATGAGCTGATTAAAGAACACTTGAACGAAGCACCGGGATAACTGGATAACGGTAGCTGAAATGTGAGGACGAAGAATTCTTCTTGAACGATGGCCTCCGGTGAAAAGAAATAGAAAACAACTCCTGAAATACTCCGGATGGGTGAGAAAAGGAATATCTGACAAATGGAATAAATCGAGAGGATGATATGAAAACTCTTCTTCTATCTTCAAATCTGAGAAAGACGACAAGAAACACCCCCAAAATTACTGAGATACTCCGAAGAATGTAAAAGAGGAAGGGTTGAACCAAAAGATGAAAAGAATTTGAAAGCAAACTTGGAGATGGCATCTAACTGATGAAATTCATTCTTACGTCACACTTGAAAATAATTTGGAATGGCTCTGGAATAATTAGAAGAGTCAGGTAAGATCCTGGGAAAAGACCTGTGGGTTAGGGCCCACTAAAATAGAACACCGTTGGAAAGGGATGTTGACCAGATAGGTTAAGCACCGGAACAATTGAAATATTTGAATGAGGTGACAACCTCGAATTAACTCGGACACAAACAAATCTCCTGAGATGTCTTGAACACTCCGGAAGGATAAACTGGCGAAAGGCGAACGAGCAGGGAAAACACTTGAGCTACGGAAAAGAATATGATCAACACCAAAAAACATGAATTGAGTCCACCGGAGAAGAAAAGAGATGAAGAATGTCGAACAAAACGAGAATTCACCGGTTGAGATAATTTACGAAAGACTGAAGAGGTTTCGCACGCATGAGATAGCTGGTCGAGAGAGAGACAGACTCCGGGAAGAAAAGGGTGGGAGGGCGGGAAAACAAAATCATCTTGGAAGGGGAAATCGACGAATATCTTGAAGAGAAAACACCAGTTGAAATCATTGAGGCAAGAAAACAAAGACTTCGCACGAGTAGGATGGATACTCGATTACGGACTCCGGTTCCGAGAAGAAGAAGGGTGGGCAGGTGGGAAAAGAAGACAACTGAGGATTGAACTCAAAGATGAAGAGGCTCGAGTCAACTTGATGAGAAATGCACCGGATGAAAAGAGCTGAGAACCAACGATCGAAAAACCAACTGCGTGATCCTAAAGAAAAATTTGAAGAGGAAGAGGAGTAATTCAAAACACCCACGTCAAGATTCCTTACCAGAGCGACAAAGGGGGCTGACGAGTAGAAAGAATTCCTACTCTACGATATAACTAGACTCAGAAAAAGTTTTCCTTCTAGACTGAACAACGGCCAAACTACACGATCAATCAAGGGGGCTCCTAGGGTCGGTCGAGGCTCTGATACCAACTTGTCACGCCCAATATGCGACCCTATCCAAAAGGAACTCGAAGGTCCCACCAAGGATAGACCCGCATATTGAAACGCTTTTGCAAGGTGGATATCATTACATCAACATTACATAATAGATGGGGATACATACAAAGGGCATACAATGCCACATGAATACAACATCACAATACATAAGAGCATCAGCCGACTATGAATGAAACACAAATAGAAACTCAAACGACATCCACCCTGCTAGCCCAGGCTGCCGACCTGGAACCTATCCCCTGATCGAAGAAGCAGAAGAAGAACTCCAAGACAAGCAAACATCGCTCTCGCGTCATGATCATCGAATAACCTGTACCTTCAACTGTTGTTGTAGTAATCTGTGAGCCACGAGGACTCAGCAATCCCATTACCATGGGTATCAAGACTAGCAAAGCTTAAAGGAAAGGAAGGGGTAAAGTGGTGAGGTTGCAGCAGCGACTAAGCATGATATGGTGGCTAACATACGCAAATAAGAGCGAGAAGAGAGCAAGCAGAACGGTCGTGAAGCTAGCAATGATCAAGAAGTGATCCTGAACTCCTACTTACGTCAAACATAACCCAGAAACCGTGTTCACTTCCCGGACTCCGCCGAAAAGAGACCATCACGGCTACACACGCGGTTGATGCGTTTTAATTCAGATCTGGTGTCAAGTTATCTACAACCGGACATTAACAAATTCCCAGCTGCCTATAACCGCAGGCACGTCTTTCGAAAGTTTATACCCTGCAGGGGTGTCCCAACTTAGCCCATGATAATCTCTCGCGATCAACGAAGGATATACCTTCTCCCAGGAATACCCGATCAGACTCGGAATCCCGGTTTACAAGACATTTCGACAATGGTAAAACAAGACCAGCAAAGCCACCCGATGCGCCGACAATCCCGATAGGAGCTACACATATCTCGTTCTCAGGGCAACACCGGATGAGACTAGCTACGAGTAAAACCAACCCTCAAGTTGCCCCAAGGTAGCCCCGCAGGCAGCTCAGTTCGAACCAACACTTAGACGAGCACTGGCCCGGGGGGGGGGGCTAAAATAAAGATGACCCTTGGGTTGGCCGACCCAAGGGAAGGGTATAGGTGGTGGTGAGGCAAATGGTAAAACCAAGGTTGGGCCTTGCTGGAGGAGTTTTATTCAAAGCGAACTGTCAAGGGGGTCCCATAAATCACCCAACCGCGTAAGGAACGCAAAATCCGGGAGCATAACACCGGTATGACGGAAACTAGGGTGGCAAGAGTGGAACGAAACACCAGGCAAAAGGCCGAGTCTTCCACCCTTTACCAAGTATATAGATGCATTAATAATATAAGAGATATTGTGATATCCCAACATAAACCTATCCACCATGGGGCAATCTTCAACTTCACCTGCAACTAACAACGCTATAAGAGGGGCTGAGCAAAGCGGTAACATAGCCGAGCAATGGTTTGCTAGGAAGGGTGTCAAAGGTTAGAGGTTCATGGCAATTTGGGAGGCTTGATGAGCAAAAGATAGGTAACGCAACATAACGATAGAATGAAGCAACTAGCATAGCAATGATAGTAGTGAGATCCAGGGTAGCGGTCATCTTGCCTGAAATCCCTCAAGGAAGAAGAACGAGTCCATGAAGAGGACGAACGGATGAAGCCGAACCAAGCGTAGACGAACGAATCCTCACGATCGCAACAAAACAGGAACTAACAAGAAGAAGCACACAACATGGTAAACACACCACACATGAGCAAGGCATGATGCACAACAAGCATGATGCATGACAAGGTTACATGAAGCTACTCATGGCAAGAGATGATGCAAACAAGAGCAACCCATCAAGGCAAGTTTAAATGAGGCCGGGAACAACATATAACAATTCCGGTAAGTCCTCATATGCATATTTCGAAATTGGTCCAGATCTGAATAAATCTTATATTCAAGTTGTTAAACAGCAAGTTAAGATGCACCACGATGATCTACATGAGATTCTTGTCAAGTTACATATAAAGTTCATTTAATTCGGAGCTACGACCTAGAAGATATGAGCAAAACAAGTTAAACATGGCATTGATGCAAAATGCATACAAACATCAAGCAAACACACCAAAACAAGGATGCAACATGATAATATGAAACTACATGCAAAACTAAGCAAGTGTCATATAGATCACACTCAAAACGGAGCAACGGTTCAACACACATACTATACAAGTTATAGCAACAATCTGTCCAAAACAGCAACTAGGCATATTGCAAGCATCAAAACAATAAGCTACAGCATCTCAACATGAAAACAAAAGACATTGGCATGATGTACATTTAAATCATTACAAAACATGAACACTGAGCTATCTCCGGAAACTACTAGAACATGCTCAAACACACATGGCAAGATTGCAAATAATATCAGTTCAGACTTTACAGAAAATAACATCAGGTTACAATGTTTAGAGCTATCAAACAACATGTTACAGGAACTTATCATGGCAAACAAAGGCATGGCATGATACTACTAAATGCATAGATCAAATGTCCTTTACTGACCATGAGCCAAAAAGGATCAAAAAATATGATGGCACCCATGTAAACATAGCAAGTTATAATACAGATTCAAACATGGCAGAAACAGAATTATGAAGGCATGTTGGTGAGCTTGTACCACTCACCACAGATCAATGCATGGCATGACAAGGTACCCAACAGTAAGAAGGCATATTTATGAAGCTAAGCATGGCAAGATCAAGTTCATAGGGTGCAAGGATCAACTACAACCTTGCAAAATTGAATAACATGTAAACAATCTGGCAGGAAACATTTTGAAGCAAAAGTAGAGCACGAAAATGACATGCTAGACTACTCCATAATTGCAAACAGGGGCATGAATGGCTAGAGCAAAACCATATGTTCAAAACATCCTTACTGAAGTATCTCAAAATATGCATGGATCTCTCTGTAGCATCAAGTTTACATGGCATCAAAATAACAGCAGAACAGGGACTAAAATCAGCAATATCACGAAGCCTAGTTTGCATGCTTGTGCTGTCACCACATTGATCACAAAAATACATGGTAAGCACCTCTGTAAAGAAGACATAACATAGATCAAAACACATGTAGACATCAACCTCATAGGATGCACACATCAATCATGGCAAAAATGACAAAAGAGCAAGTTCTGTTAAGAAACAGCAAACAACATCATGAAGCACTCTTGCAACGAAGATTCAGGCATCAAGATGAGCTTAAACAAACATGATGCAATGGAATGAAATGAAGTACTCGTTGAGGCGAACAACTCGACATATTACACGCACAAAACGGAGCTACGGATGCAGAGATATGATGCAATGAACATGGCATGATAATGTTGGAAAACTTTGGGACAGTCATTTTCAGGAAAAAAACGGAGTGAGCGCAGATTAGCTAAATAGCGCCGTAGGCGAGGGATAGGCTGACGGGGGCGCTCACCTTGTGGGCTACGGCCGATGATGAGGAAGCAGGCCGGGGGGGAGCGGGGCTGGGCCTCTGCTTCTGCTGGGCCTTGGGGAGGCCAGCCCACGAGCAGGCGCTCGTTGTCTCCCCCGACGGGAGGAGGTTGAGCGAGGCCGACAGGAGGCGATGGCGTGGCAGAACTCCGGCAAGGGCGCTCGAGGACGGCGGCAGGGACCGGATCCCGGCTGCGACTGCCAGATCTGGGCGCGGCGTGGCTCCGGGCGGCGTGCGGGCGACGTGGGTGCGGAGCTTGAGCTCCGGCGAGCTTCTACCGGGGCGACGGTGAGGAAGCTTCGGCGGGGGCGGCTATCATGGCGGCGGGACGCGCGGAGGAACCGGAGAACGGGCGGCGCGGCCGGGCGGAGGGCGCGGGCGGAGCCTCGGGGCGAGGCACGCGCTGGCGGCGGGGCCGAATGGGCCGGGCGGCGGCGGCGACCGGGCTCCGCGGGCCTGCTGCGAGCCGCGCGGGCCGGCGGTGGTGGAGCCGCGGGGTACGTGGCAGGCACGGGTTGGCTGCGGGGGCGGCGCGGAGGCGACGTGTCGCCCCAGGATTGGCCGGGCGACGTGGCGGCGGAAGTGGACATGTCCGGCTGCCGGGCGGACATGTCCGATGGCCCGAGGAGGGAGAGGGCTAGGGTTTGGACTGCGCGAAAAAAATTCGGGAGGGGCACATATTTATAGGTGGAGGGAGCTAGGAGAGTCCAAATGAGGAGCGGTTTTCGGCCACGCGATCGTGATCGAACGACCGAGAGCATGGAGGGGAGTTTGCTGGGTTTTGGGCCACTTTGGAAGGGTGTTGGGCTGCAAAAAAGGGGGGGTTTTGCGGTTACCCGGTTAACCGTTGGAGAACCAAACGACCTCCAAATGGCACGAAACTTGATAGGCGGTCTACCGGTGCTATACCAAGGCCGCTTTGCAAGACTTGTCCATTCCGAGAATGTTTAACACCCGCTCACAACGAGAGACAAAAGGGGGACGCCGGAGGGCATAGGAGTGCCAGATTGCAAAACGGACAACGGGGAAAAAGCTCGGATGCATGAGATGAACACGTATGCAAAATGAGATGCACATGATGACATGGTAAAATGCAACACATAAGAAAATGACATGGCAACAACATGGCAACGACGGCGAATAACTAGCAGACACCTGGCGCATCGAATCCGGGGCGTTACATGTCTCCCCAGCAACGACGCTAGAAATCTGATGCGGAGCATCCTACGGGCATCACCATGTCAAGAGTCCGTTTGGCAAGTGACATGTGCGACCTCTACTTCTCATACATAAAGGTGAATCTTCTCCTTTACACATGTTCACTTGACCCCTTCAAGGATGGTATACTACTTGACACTCCACTCGTGTGCATACATAGGTATTATCGGAACGCTACGGACAACAACGAGGAGTGCAAGCGCCAAGGAACAACTACACCATCCGCGAGGGAAGTATGGAAGAGAAGACGGAAGAAACGGAGCTGCTACAAGTCACAGCCATCGGACGACCGGTCCTTACCGGACGTCCGACACCTGGAGGTTCAGCCTGCCAGAACAGCTACAGCCGAGGGACTCTACAGCGCCCGGACGATCGCCAGATACTGGACGTCCGACAAGTACCAGGGACCGGACGACCGACGCTGACCGGAGGACTGGTGACACCAGTCCAGAGAAGAAATGTCGGAAGTCCGACGCCCTCCAAATGTCCGGACCCTCGCGAGCGACCGAACGTCCGACCCTGACCGGACGTCCAATACTGCATGTGCGCAACCGGGCCTTTGGCCTTGTATCCCTCTCCCACTTACCCCTTCGTTGCTTAGACTATAAATAGACCTCCCCCTCATCCTTTCTAGGGTAGCAAATATGATAGCTCATTCTTAGGTGAGCTTTGCTCCTACCTCTACTCTTGAGAGAGAGAGACACTACCACTCCCATGGAGTTCAAGACCTCCATGTGAGAAGATCCTGCGGGCAAGGTTGTCAGAATCGCGATTCTGTTATACGATTCTACGACTTTACGATCCAAACTTACCGCTCTGATTCTACGATTTTAGTTCATGGAATCTAGGTTTCTACGATCCTGATAGTGAAGATTCTATGATTTGCGATCCTGCCATCAGAGCTCCGATTCGATTCAAAATCACGATTCTGACAACCTTGCCTGCGGGATTTCACCAAGACCCCCTTGCGGGAAGATCTATCTAGGATACCATCAAGACCTCCTCTTGGAGATGAACTCTACCTTGTATCTTTATCTTTGTTGTTCATGTACCTTGTGGATCTTGTGTGTTTGATTGTCTAGTGGATGTGTGATTGGACTTGTTCTTGAGTGTTTCCCCTTGTGATTTCTCTCCGTTCTTCCCCGTGTTCTTCGTGTTCCTCGTAGGGATCCGCCCCAATCATGAAAGATCGGTCTATAGGATTCTACCCTACGTCATCTTGGATCAGAGCAAGGTTGATCACGAATTTGGAGCCCCTACCCCTCTTTTTCTAGCCTAATTTGGTTATGTTCTTCCCCAATTTTGAAAATCCCCACCAAGAATAGCCCCCAATTTTTTTGTGATTTGTTGGTTTGATGATGTTTTGTTGATTTTGATCCATGGATTTCCTAGTTTCGAGTTGATCTAGCATTTCCCTAAGTTTCTCCATCTTTCATCTACGAAATCTCTTCAATTTCGACCCCAAAATCCCCAAATTCCGCCCAAAATCGCGTCCCGAAGCTCAAATCCCGCGTTGACCCCGACCCACTGGGCGACCGCCACTTTACCGGACGTCCGGACCCCCCCCCCAGAACCATCGGACGACCGATCATCATCGGATATCCGACACCCCCGTTCTAGTACCAAACAGTGGATTTCCGGTCATTTTCGGACGTCTGTCCCGCGCTCCAGCCACCGGTCGTCCGACCATCATCGGACGTCTGACACCTGTAGATTCTCACTTCGGCCGATTTTTGTTTTGTCTATAACTAATTCATCCGAACTCCGATTTTGACGTTCTTTAGCTCGGTTTGAAGCTATTGACATCCCCTATACCACAAAAATACCACCAATACCATTTGACTTCATCACATTTTGTGAATTTTGGCATCTTTGCCAAGGGCTTCCATTGCATCATCCGCTACACCACCACCGACTTCCGCAACCTAACCCTTTTTGTCCACCATTCCATTTGTGATTGTTTGAGGTGTGATTCGAGTCTCCCAAGGTGTTTCGGCTACTTAGGGACGGTTACTTCTTAATCAACCACCACCACCACTTCCTCATAACCTCGCCCACCATACACTTCCACCAACCCAACTTAACACAATTGTTGTTTGAGCTTGTTTGAGTTGTGGCTTGTGTCTCCTAAGGTGTTCCGGCTACTTAGGGACGGCAACTTCAACTTCAACTTGCATGTACCATCATTCCACTTCCGCATTGCCAAGTGCAAACCTCCACTGCTCTCCGCTACCACCATTTGACATTTGCCTTTGGAGATTTTGAGTTTGCGGTTTTTTTCTGTTTCCTAGGGTGTTTCGGCTAACTAGGAACGGGTCAACATCGGCAACACCGCCTCTCATCATCTCCAAGGACGGTAACCTCGACGACACCATTGTATATTACCCTTGCAACTGCATTGATAACCTCTAGCCAATTTTGCATCACTTGCCTATCGAGACTAGCCATTTGAGTATTGCCGACAACATTACTTGTGCACATTAGTGATCATTGATCTACACCTTCCATTGCATACATACCATATCATATTGGTATTATCTTGCTATCATATCATCTCTTGTGCCACAAGTTTGTTCCCGCATATATACAATTGCTATCTTGGTTTGTGCAAAGTGGCCATACAAAAAAAAGAATAAGCTTTTAAGCAACAAAAAAGAGAGATCAAAGAAGCTTGTAAGCAAGTGCCATAGCATCATACCACATTGCATATAAGATTGTCATATCCGATCATCTTGGGTCATCTTGAGAGAAACACCGGGAACCATACATACATAGCATACTTGGGATAGAAAGTTTATCCATTTTGCATCTTATAGGTTGTGCACAAGTGTCGTATCCACCTATAGAGAAATCGTGCTAGCGTCTCTCTTGAGTTGTGCAACACGAGCGTTTTCCGTGGACTCCACATTTTATGCTCATTCCTTGGTTGCATGACCCCATTTATCTATCCGTGTGTGCGTTTCTGTGTGCCATTCATTGCTATTGGTCTACTTGTTTCACTTGCGAATTTGTGAATCTCTTTCAACATTATTGACTCTTGCTAACATTTTGCATCAAATTTTTGTGCCACTATCCTCACCGAGCTACACCATAAGCTTTACTTGATAGGTGTGAGTGAACAAGTCCGGTACCAATTCCACAATTCTTTCATCCCACATTGATTGAAACGGGATACATCCTCAACTCTGGGAAAAGGTAACTTGGTATTTGTGACCCATGCTTTCCATTACACATGTTGATTGACTCTAGTACTTGTATGTGTATTTGCAATCTTGGTGGAGCTATTGCTTGTTATTGCCATGTTTGCTTTGTGCACCATTCCTATAATGATACTTTCATCTTGCTTTGTGTTCGTGCTTGCAATATGTCATGTGCATTACCTATGCCTATTATTTGCTCACATGACATGATTGCCATGATTTTCTCTAGTGTGTTGCATCTTCGCTCCACTAGTTTGCACGACTTGATTACTATGCTTGCTTATGTTGCATCACCAATGACTCATACTTGCTCATTTCATGCGGTTGATGACAACCATCTATATGCTTTGCACATGATTCATATTGCTTCTTGTCATATATCTCCATGTGTTGCCTCTCTCATGCTAGATGACTTGCCATGTATTGAGTGCAACAATGCTTACAGTCTTGCTCATGCGATTCCCCCATAGCATTCTCACATATGATTGGAGATTTTGACATATTTCTCGTGAAGCATGCTTGTCTTACCTCTTTGCATCATATACCTAGTGCCATGAATATTGCCATTGTTGCATCATATTATTCATGCACTTGTGCTTCTAATAGTTATGTGCAAGAGAAGAGAATCATCATGATGGATGATGTGTTTATCTACCATGCGCATACGTTCTTTGTTTTGTTGTGTGCATGTGTAGGATACTTGGACTTTGTGTCGACTTCCATGTCACGTGAGTTGACCATTCGAGCTCTTGAGAGCGAGCCTCATACCTTCTACCATGACTCGCTTCTACATCGCATTTGCTTCCACTTCGGCATTGTGAAGAATGCACAAGGACATGCCTTCAAGGTGACATCTTTCTTGTGCATGGATATTGTGGATCATACTACTTGTGTTGCTTGCACCATGAGACTTGTTGGTCATCTTAGACCACTTGGTTGCGCACATGATGATCTTGCCTCGACTTGCCATTTTCGCATTTCCATGCCTCATGACATATATACCTTGTGTGTTGCTTCCAATTCTTGGATTACTTGCTCCTATCATATGTTTGGTTGCAACAATGTCACTTCTTCACATATGCCATGTACCATTGCTTGTCACATGCTTGACTTGATTGCCACGCACATGATGAACAATTGCTCTTTATATTGTGTTGAGTTCCACACTATATTCACTACACCCTATGCACGTTATGCTTGGATTGTCTTACACTTGTCCCATGTGTTTAGACACTTCATTTTATTTGGTGTTCTGAACACTTCTTATGCCTACCATAGACCTTTCATTGAGTGCTTGATGCTTGTTTGCTATGACCTTCAGGTAGATGTTTATTCTCTGGTCACACATATTTGCATCTCTACCTCACATTTACATGATTGTTTCCATGATGACCTTGATTTTGCTCAATTCATATGCTTACATGTCATGTCACAATCCTTTGTCACACCCTATGCTATGCTTGATGACGACACTTGTTTGGTGAATCACCTCTTGAATGCTTGGTATTGCACTAACGCTAACCGCATTTGTTTTTCCAACTGTTTGTTGTATTTGCTCCATTTGAAGGAATCACAATACGGTGTGACATTGGAGAGTGCCCATTTCGAGCTATTAGACGATGAGTGCTTGGTGATCGACCACTTCGACATGGCAGCGCCATCTCTTTCCCATGGTGATTTGGTTTTCGATCCGAGGTCAGATCTTTTCCAAGGGGGAGGGGATGATGCACAGCATCCTACGGGCATTACCATGTCAAGAGTCCGTTTGGCAAGTGACACGTGCGACCTCTACTTCTCATACATAAAGGTGAATCTTCTCCTTTACACGTGTTCACTTGACCCCTTCGAGGATGGTATACTACTTGACACTCCACTCGTGTGCATACATAGGTATTATCGGAACACTACAGACAACGACGAGGAGTGCAAGCGCCAAGGAACAACTACGCCATCCGCGAGGGAAGCATGGAAGAGAAGACGGAAGAAAACGAAGCTGCTACAAGTCACAGCCACCGGACGACCGGTCCTTACCGGACGTCCGACGCCTGGAGGTTCAGCTTGCCAGAACAGCTACAGCCGAGGGACTCTACAGCGCATGGACGACCGCGAGATACTGGACGTTCGACAAGTACCAGTGAGCGAACGACTAACACCGACCGAACGATCGGTGACACCAGTCCAGAGAAGAAACGTCGGAAGTCCGATGCCCTCCAGACGTTCGGACCCTTGCGAGCGACCGGACGTCCGACCCGGGCCAGACGTCCGACACTGCCTGTGTGCAGCCGGGCCTTTGGCCTTGTATGCCTCTCCCACTTACCCCTTCGTGGTTAGACTATAAATAGACCTCCCCCTCATCCTTTCTAGGGTAGCAAATATGACAGCTCATTCTTAGGTGAGCTTTGCTCCTACCTCTACTCTTGAGAGAGAGAGACTACCACTCCCATGGAGTTCAAGAACTCCATGTGAGAAGATCCTGCGGGATATCATCAAGACCCCCTTGCGGGAAGATCCGTCTAGGATACCATCAAGACCTCCTCTTGGAGATGAACTCTACCTTGTATCTTTCTCTTTGTTGTTCATGTACCTTGTGGATCTTGTGTGTTTGATTGTCTAGTGGATGTGTGATTAGACTTGTTCTTGAGTGTTTCCCCTTGTGATTTCTCTCCGTTCTTACCCGTGTTCTTCGTGTTCCTCGTAGGTATCCGCTCCAATCATGAAAGATCAGCCTCTAGGTTTCTACCCTACATCAAAATCCTTTATTGATTGCTCGTGTCTGCATCATTATTTCCCCGAAGAGGAAGGGATGATGCAACACATCTACGGTAGGTATTTCCCTCAGTTATGAAACCAAGGTTATCAAACCAGTAGGAGAGCCAAGCAACACTATGTAAATGGTACCTGCACACAAACAACAAATATTTAAAACCCGACGCGTAAGAGGGGTTGTCAATCCATCTCGGGTAAAAGATAGATTGGTTTGGATGATTTTGGATAAATAGATCTCGCAATGAAATAAAATAAAGTAAATAAAGAAAAAGTGCAGCAAGGTATTTTTGGGTTTTTAGAATATAGATCTGAAAGCAAAAGCAAATAGAAATAGATCTCAAAGAAAATATGGTATAGAATAGACCCCGGGGCCGTAGATTTCACGTGTGTCTTCTCTCGAGAAAAATAGCATACGACTGGTAAACAAATTACTGTTGGGAAGTTGATAGAACTTCAAATAATTATGACGATTTCCAGGCAATGATCATTATATAGGCATCACGTCCAAGATTAGTAGACCGACTCCTGCCTTCATCTACTACTATTACTCCACACATCGACCGCTATCCAGCATGCATCTAGTGTATTAAGTTCATGGAGAAACTGAGTAATGCAATAAGAATGATTACATGATGTACACAAGATCTATTCATGTAGGAATGGACCCCATCTTGTTATCCTTAATAGCAATGATACATACGTGTCTTGCTTCCCCTTCTGTCACTGGGAAAGAACACCGGACGATCAAACCCATCGCAAAGCACCTCTTCCCATGGCAAGAAAAATCGATTTAGTTGGCCTAACTAAACCAAATTTTCGAAGGAGAAATACGAGGCTATAAGTAATCATGCATATAAGAGAACAAAGAAACTCAAATAACTTTCATGGATAAACACATCTGACAATAAACTCAAAGTTCATCGGATCCCAACAAACACACCGCGAAAATAGTTACATCAAATAGATCTCCAAGATACCATTGTATTGAGAATCAAAAGAGAGAGAGAGGAAGCCATCTAGCTACTAACTACGGACCAAAGAGGCGGTGCGGGAGGCGGCCGATGAGGGCACAACCCACCAGGGTGTGCCTGGGCCCCCATGCGCACCCAGGTGGGCTGTGCTCCCCTCGGAGCCCCACTCTCGTACTTGTTTAGCCCAACAGGTGTCTTCTGGTCCAGAAAAATTCTCTAAAAAGCAAATAATTATGATGATATCCAAGGCGATGATCATGTATATAGGCATCATGTCCAAGATTAGTAAACCGACTCCTGCCTGTATCTTCTACTATTACTCCACACATTGACCGCTATCCAACATGCATCTAATGTATTAAGTTCATGGAAAAACGGAGTAATGCAATAAGAACGATGACATGATGTAGACAAGATAAACTCACGTATGAATAAACCCCATCCTGCTACCCTTAATACCAATGATACATGAGTGAGTACCGCAAGATCGAACCCATCACAAAGCACCTCTTCCCATGGCAAGATAAATCAATCTAGTTGGCCAAACCAAACCAATAAATTGGAGAAGAAATACGAGGCTATAACAATCATGCATAAAGTTCAGAGAAGACCCAAATAATATTCTTGGATAGATTTGATCATAAACTCACAATTCATTGGATCCCAACAAACACAACACAAAAAAGAGTTACATCAAATAGATCACTGAAAACACGAGGAGAACATTGTATTAAAGATCAAAAAGAGAGAAGAAGCCATCTAGCTACTAACTACATACCCATGGGTCTGTGGTAAATTACCCACGCATCACCGAAGGGGCAACAAGGATGATGAAGAACCCCTCCATGATCGTTGCCCCCTCTGGCAGAGTGCCGGAAAAGGCATCTAGATTGGACCTCGTGGTTCTGGAACTTGCGGTGGCGGAAAAGGTATTTCGTCCACTCCCCTAGGGTTTTTGGGATCTAGAGTATTTATAGAGGCGGACGTAGGCCAAAGCGGTGCTTGTGGGCCCCCATTACCCACCAGGGTGCGCTGGAGGCCCTTGGCGCGCCCTGGTGCCTAGTGGGCCCCACGAGCCTCTTTTGGTTCCCCCCGAAGCTTTGGGCATTTGGACTTCGTTTGATATTGATATTCTGCAAAGTAAAAAAACATGCAAAAAATAGCAGCTGGCACTTGGCACTAAGTTAATAGGTTAATCCCAAAAAATGATATAAAGTTGCTAGTAAATGTATATAAAACATTCAAGATTTATAATATAACAACATGGAACAATCAAAAATTATAGATTTGTTGGAGACGTATCAGCATCCCCAAGCTTAATTCCTACTCGTCTTTGAGTAGGTAAATGATAAAAACAGAATTTTTGATGTGGAATGTTGCCTATCATGTTCGTCACATATTCTTTTCTTTTGTAGCATGGACAATTGGACTTTCAATTATTCAAAGCAATAGTCTATAATTTGACATGAAGACATCAATACTCAAGCATATCAACAAGCAACAATGTCTTTCAAAATATCAACGCTAAAAAAGCTATCCCTAACCCATTATGCTCTATCATTGATCCATTCATGAAACACACTCAAATATTAGCTACATCCAATGCACAAGTATGATAATAGTGGTCCCTAGTTAGTGCTTTATAAGAGAAGATGGAGACTCAATAAAAATAAAAATTGCATAAAAGTAAATATATAGGCCCTTCGCAGAGGGAAGTAGAGATTTGTAGAGGTGCCAGAGCTCATAGCTTAAATTGGGAGATAAAATTGTTTTGAGAGGCATGCTTTTCCTGTCAACGAAAATGATCGAGAATTCCCAATATCTTCCATGCTAGAGAAGTCATATGCGTTTACCAAACATAAAATAAAGTTTATTTCCTTTTCCACCATTGTTCCACAATCCATGGCTAAATGTATATGAGGATACCTTCCATAACAACACTTTCCAAGAAATTTATTATTGACAACATATAAATATATTTTTTACATTTCGGGACTAGGCATCCCTATTACCACAACACTCTCATGCAATGACAAGTGAATAAACACTCACCTTGAGAATAACATACCTAGCATGGAAAATATTGGCGACCCCTTGCCGCTTCGCGAGCGGTACAGGCACATAAAAGGAAATTCATTCTCAAAATTAAAGTTGGGAAATACAAATTTACTTGGAACGACATGGAAATACCGCATATAAGTAGGTATGGTGGACTCATTTGGCATAATTTTGGGTTTAAGGAGTTTGATGCACAAGTAGTATTCCCGCTAGTACAAATGAAGTCTAGCAAATAGATTGGGAAGCGACCAACCAAGAAATGAAAACGATCATAAACGAGCATTAAACATAGCTAACACCAAATAAGGCACCACAAGTAGGATGTATCTTTGTTGCATTACTATTGTCTTTCGTGCTTGCATAGGGAATCACAAACCATAACACCAATAGTCTTACTAAATCATAATTACTCACCAACATGATTCACATATTACTATCTCCATATCGCAAAACTATTGCAAGGAATCAAGTTTATAATATCCAATGATCTTCATGAAAGTTTTTATTATATCCCCCTTGAAAATCTATCACTTTGGGACCAAATTCATATATTACCATTGCTACTAACAAGCTCTCAAATAAATTTAAGTGAAGCATGAGAGCATAAATTTCTTCAAAATAATTTCCTTTTTCAACTCTCAAAATAATATAAGTGAAGCATAAGAGTTTTTCTTCAAAATTTACTAACTCTCAAAATAATCTAAGTGAAGCATGAGAGCATTTCTTCAAAATTTACTAACTCTAAAAAATAATCAAAGTGCAGCATGAGAGCATTTCTTCATAAATTAAACCACCACAATGCTCAAAAGGATTTAAGTGAAGCACGTAGAGCAATTCCCTAGCTCAAAAAAATTAAGTGAAGCATATAGAGCAATTCTAACAAATCATAACATCATTATGGCTCTGTCAAATAGGTGTGTCAAGCAAGGATGATTGTGACAAACTAAAAATTGAAACACGCAAATACTCATATAATAGAAGACGCTCCTAGCAAAACTCATGATATGTGGCGAATAAAAATATAGTTCCATGTAAAATTACCGATAGTCATTAGAAGAAAGGGATGCCTTCCGGGGCATCCCCAAGCTTGGTTGCTTGGGAGTCCTTGAATATTTCCTTGAGGTGCCATGGGCATCCCTAAGCTTAGGATCTTGCCACTCCTTATTCCTTCATACATCATGATCTCACCCAAAACTTGAAAACTTCAATCACACAAAACTTAACAAAACCTTCGTGAGATCCGTTAGTATAATAAAACAAATCACCACTTTAAGTACTATTAGAAACCCATTCATATTTTATTATTTCATTATACCTACTATATTATAACTTTATCATGGCTTATAGCCCCCAATACAATTCGTAGCTTCATCAAAATAAGCACATAATGCAACAAAAACAGAATCTGTCAAAAATAGAACAATCTGTATTGATAAAAAATTTAACCATACTTCTGTAAATTGAAACCTTTGAAAAATTAGGACGACGTATCCAATTTGTATATGAATCATGTGTAAAAAATTCAGAATTTTGCGTCACTCTAGTGACTTTTAGCAATTCTGCTATTGGACATAAAAGTTTATGTTTTCCAATAGGATCAAATCAACTATGGCCCAAACCATCCTAAAGGCATTACTTGGCAGAAACCCTAATTAAAACATAAATGCACAATAATAACAGAAGCATAAATGTGTATTTATTGAAAAATAGAAAAGAAACAAAAATTGAAAGGATAACTATTGGGTTGCCTCCCAACAAGCGCTATTGTTTTATGCCCCTAGCTAGGCATAATGCATAGTTTCAAGTATTGTCATCTTTGGTTTCTGCTCCGTTGGTTCCCCTCATGATTGACTCATATAGTGGCTTAATTCTAGTTCTAGGAAGTGTTCCATATCCTTCCTCAAGACAAACTAAAATTTAATATTCCCTTCTTTCATATGAATCACGACACGTATAGTTCGTAAAAATGGTCTACCAAGTATTAAGGGACAGATGGATTGCAATCAATATCAAGAACAATAAAATCTATGCGCACATAATTCCTATTTGCAAAAATAATGACATTATTAATCCTTCCCAAAGGTTTTTTAATAGTAGGATCCGCCAAGTGCAAATTAAGAGAACATTCTTCCAACTTGGTAGAACCTAGCACATCACATAGAGATTTCGAAATTGCGGGAACACTAGCACCCAAATCACATAAAGCATTGCACTCATAATTCTGGATCTTGACTTTAATGGTGGGTTCCCATTCATCATATAATTTTCTAGGAACTAAATTCTATAATTCTAGCTTTTCTTCTAAAGCTCTCATCATCGCTTTTACAATATGTTGAGTAAAAGCTTTATTTTGTTCATATGTGTAGGATAGAAAGTAGGACCTAGAGCGGGGTGATTAGACTACTTGACCAAATGAAAATCTAACCTTTTCCCAATTTTGATTGTGGGCAGATTTTAGCAATTAGCACAAGTCAAGCAATCAACCTACACATGAAATTCTAAGAGTGTAGCAGCGGAAAGCAAAACATTGCATATGAAGGTAAGGCGAAAGGTTTGGAGAGTGTAAACACAATGATGACACAAAGATTTTTGACGTGGTTCCGATAGGTGGTGCTATCGTACATCCACGTTGATGGAGACTTAAACCCACAAAGGGTAACGGTTGCATGAGTCCATGGAGGGCTCCACCACGAAGGGTCCACGAAGAAGCAACCTTGGCTATCCCACCATGGCCATTGTGCACGGAGGAGTTGCCTCACTCAGGTAGATCTTCATGAAGTAGGCAATCTCCTTGCCCATACAAACTTGTTGGTTCAACTCCACAATCTTGTCAGAGGCTCCCAAGTGACACCTAACCAATCTAGGAGACACCACTCTCAAAAAGGTAATAGATGGTGTGTTGATGATGAACTCCTTGCTCTTGTGCTGCAAATGATAGTCTCCCAACACTCAACTCTCTCTCACAGATTTGGATATGGTGGAAAGATGATTTTAGTGGAAAGCAACTTGGGGAAGGCTAGAAATCAAGATTCTTGTGGTAGGATTGGTATATCTTGATCTCAACACATGAGTAGGTGGTTCTCTCTCAGAAAATGTAAGCTGGAAGTGTAGGCACGTTCTGATGGCTCTCTCTCACATGGAGAAGGGAGTGGAGGGGTATATATAGCCTCCACACAAAATCCAACCGTTCCACACATTTGACCCAACTCGGTCAGAACGAATAGCAGAACTCGGTGAGACCGATTTAGTTCAAAATGTGAATGTTAGTAATCTCAGTGGGACCGACTAGAACAACTCAGTGGGACAAATGTGCTAAGGCAAGGGAAAAACCTCATCTCGATGAAGCCGATTATGTGAACTCGGTGAGACCGATTTCAGCCAAGAACAAACAGAGAGTTGGTCAGGCAAACTCGGTGGGACCGATTGCACATTATGGTGAGATAGAAATAATTGCAACAGGCAACAGAGAGTTTGCAAGGCCATCTCGGTGAGACAGAAATCCATATCGGTGTGACCGAGGAGTTAGGATTTCTGGTAGTGGCTAGGTCAAGTGAACTCGGTGGCGCCTGATGTCGCTTGAACTACGTGGGTATTCCCCAAAGAGGAAGGGATGATGCAACACAGCTAAGGTAGGTATTTCCCTCAGTGATGAGACCAAGGTTATCTAACTAGTAGGAGAACCAAGCAACCCTATGTAAATGGTACCTGCACACAAAGAACAAATACTTGCAACCTGACATGTTAAAGGGGTTGTCAATCCCTTTCGGGTAACGGTGCCAGATATTGTCAAGTTGACGGGATAAAATTGTAGTAGATTGATAGATGCAACTAAAAGCAAATAAAATTATGAGAGGTATCTTTGGGTTTTTGATAATGTAGATCTGAAAATAAAAGTGTCAAATAAACAAAAAGGCAAATAGCAAAATAGATCTGAAAATATATGATGAGAAAATAGACCCGGGGGCCGTAGATTTCACTAGTGGCTTCTCTTGAGAAAAATAGCATACGGTGGGTAAACAAATTACTGTTGAGAAAATGATAGAACTTCAAATAATTATGACGATATCCAGGCGGTGATCATTATATAGGCATCACGTCCAAGATTAGTAGACCGACTCCTGCCTGCATCTACTACTATTACTCCACACATCGACCGCTATCCAGCATGCATCTAGTGTATTAAGTTCATGGAGAAACGGAGTAATGCAATAAGAACAATGACATCACGTAGACAAGATCTATTCATGTAGGAATAGATCCCATCTTTTTAGCAACAATACATATGTGTCATTTCCCTTTTTGTCACTGGGATTGAGCATTGTAAGATCGAACCCATCACAAAGCACCTCTTCCATGGCAAGAAAAATCGATCTAGTTTGCAGAAAAAATACGAGGCTATATGTAATCATGCATATAAGAGATCAAAAGACTCAAATAACTTTCATGGATAAAAACATAGATCTGATCATAAACTCAAAGTTCATCGGATCCGAACAAACACACCGCAAAAAGAGTTACATCAAATAGATCTCCAAGAGACCATTGTATTGTGAATCAAAAGAGAGAGGAAGCCATCTAGCTACTAACTATGGATGTGAAGGTCTATAATGAACTACTCACGCATCATCGGAGAGGCACCAATGGGGATGATGAACCCCTCCATGATGGTGTCTAGATTGGATCTTTGGTTTCTAGAACTTACGGCGGCTAGAATTGTGTTTCGTCGACTCCTCTAGGGTTTTTTAGGATTTTTGGGGTATTTATAGAGAAAAGAGTTGTGCAGGAGGCGATCGAGGTGGGAACAACCCACCAGGGCACGCCCAGGTGGGTTGTGCTCACCTCAGAGCCCCCCTCTGGTACTCCTTGGCCCATTGTGTGTCTTCTAGTCCAGAAAAAGTCTCCAAAAACTTTCGCTACGTTTGGCTCCATTTGGTATTTATTTTCTGTGATGTAAATAACAAGAAAAAACAACAACTGGCACTGGGCACTATGGCAATAGGTTAGTCCCAAAAACTGATATAGAGGTGCTATATAATGATTGTAAAACGTCCAAGATTGATAATATAACAGCATGGAACAACCAAAAAATATAGATACGTTGGAGATGTATCAACATCCCCAAGCTTAATTCCTGCTCATCCTCGAGTAGGTAAATGATAAAAACAGAATTTTTTATGTGGAATTTTGCCTAACATGTTCATCACATATTCTTTTTCTTTTGTAGCATGGACATTTGGACTTTTATATGATTCAAAGCAATAGTCTGGTTCTGACATGAAGACTTTAATACTCAAGCATTTCAACAAGCAACCATGTCTTTCAAAATATCAACACCAAAGCAAGTTATCCCTAGCCCATTATGCTCAATCATTAACCCCTTCATGAAACACACTCGCGTATTCGCTAGATCCAATGCTCAAGTACGATCATAGTGCCCCTTAGTTGGTGCTTTATAAGAGAAGATGGAGACTAAAATAAAAAATTTGCATAAAGTAAATAGAAAGGCCCTTCGTAGAGGGAAGTAGGGATTTGTAGAGGTGCCAGAGCTCAAAGCGGAAATTGAGAGATAAAATATTTGGGTGGCATGCTTTTCCTGTGAACAAAAACAATCAAGTAGTTCCCAATACTTTCCATGCCACTACTACAGGATGTTGCTAACACAACACTATGATCAGAGACCCTTTGACGAAACTGTGTGCGATGCATTAATCGCAGACGGTGGTGTAAAGAAACCATCAAAAAAGGTGCAAAACGTTTGCAATGACAGATGCATCAAACACGGTTCAGATTTTAGTTGCGTGTGCAATGCAGGGCATACTATTCAGTGCAATTAACTATTTATGATAAGCAGGAACAAAAGAAACGGGAAGCCAGATGAAGGTGTGTGCGATATACATCATACGGTTCACTTGGATGAACTATTTGTGAATGGGCAACACAAAATAAACGGTCAGCCAGATCAAGGTGTGTGCGATATACGGCATGCGGTTCACTCGGATGAACTGTTTGCGTTGAGACAAGAGAACATAAATGGTTCAATATAACAAGATGTGTGTGATGCGTGGCAAACAAGTCTGTAATCAGAAATCGTCTGTGTTATTATCACTAGTGTTCTGTATGAAATCCCATCGCATAACACACACGTCTTATTAGCAGCAATCGTCTGTGTTATTATCACTAGTGCAGAACCGACCTTTAGTGCCGGTTCGTAACGGCCTTTAGTGCCGGTTTGCCAACCGGCACTAAAGAGTGGGGACTAAAGGCCCCCCTTTAGTACCGGTTCGTCACGAACCGACACTAAAGTGCCACCACGTGGCACGAGCCAGGCCGAACTGCACGTAGGGCATTAGTACTGGTTGGTAACACCAACCGGTACTAAATATTTGGGGGGGGGTTGATTTATTTTCCATTCAATTTTTTTTGTTTGCTGGTATTTCACGATACTACAAATTGTACACGTTATGCATATATATAAATAGATTTTCTCGTACGTAGAACTGCACACACACACACACACACACACACACACACACACACGCACACACACACACACACACACACACACACATATATATATATATATATATATATATCATCGAATGTCTCACAAACCAACACCATTAATTATTCACACATACACATGTATATACATATACAATTTCTCCTACATATGTTGCCTTTGGTGCCTCCGAAGCACGATGACAAGTGGTTCATGGGGGCGGTAGCGAGTAATAGTATTCTCCTTTGGGATCTATGACCTGGTCGAGCAAAAATCCGGCTATTTCCTCTTGAAGTGCTAGTATGCGGTCCGATGGTAGGAGCTTATCCCGCACCGATCTGAACTGTTAAGAAGGATATCAATATGCATGTGTGTTAGTTGTGTGACTAGATACCGATAATGGTGTGAATAGTGTTCTGACAAACGTACCCAGTCCTGTCTATCAGATCTGCTCCTTTCGCACGTCATCATGCAAATGTTCTGGCAAACATAGAATGCACACAGATTATTCCCCGGCGCCTGCTTCAGGGCCTTTACGAGAATGGAATTGAATCAGATAATGATTAATCAAGCATGATAATTAATTAATGATATTGAAACAAGAATTAAAGAGATGGTAGCTAGCTAGTACTACTTAATTACTTACCTTGGGTCGATGCCAAAACAACTTTTTTGGCCACTTGCCTGGAGTCACCTTGATGAACTTTGCCCATGCCCTGCCCGCCGGCAAAGAAAATTAATAAAGGGGTTATTAAATAGTTCATATCAGGAAATGACAAACTAATAATTAATAGGCCGAGATATAGTTAATAATGATTGAAATTACCTGTTGACTATCCCCTTCACGATGGTGTAGTCTTTATCTTCTTTAGTTAGTGAGTCCAGTAATTCAACTTTTCCTTCCTCAACTTTAATGTCTAACAAAACCCAGTGCCAACTGCATACGCACACGTTTGCATGTCTTAATTAAGCGGGCATGTGCATAAAATTAATCAACTACCGTAAACCGTATACACTTAATTATTAACATCTAGCTAGCTAGTAAGCAAAAACAGAATTTGTAGTACAAGACAGTGTGACTCACAGGAAGTTGTAAGGAAGTAGTATATCTTCATTGCTATTGAGGCGCTTCAAGAACTCTAGCATGCTTTCCTCTACAACATCTTAACAACATTCAATCTGCCATATGTCCTCATTAATGGTATTTAGGTCAATGAACCCAATGCCATAGCGTCTAGCTTTTTTCATTTCATACATCTTCATCCTGCAGATAATACCACAGAAAAAGAATATAGTGAGGATAATTACATGTAATGATTGATCAAAATTATCACTACATAACTAGCTTGAGACTTAAATTACAGAAAGAAATCACTTACAGACAATAGCAACTGATGATAGACTTGTCGAGTGCGTCTTGATTGTATAACTGAAATAGTTCTGGATACTCAATGGCCAGAGCTTTCTCATGGTAATAATGATCATGCTTGACATTCACCATGAGGGACTCTCGATTGGAAATCTTGGTAATGTTCATGTACCATTGATGCAATTGATACGTTCTCGTTGGGAGGTCCTTGACCTTGTCTGGATGGACCAAAGGTTGGCCCTGGACATATTTCCATGCTATTTCCGATTCTCTAAGCGTAGGCATGGGCTCGATTTCGAGGAGTTGTCCAACAGAGATATTGAGCATTTGAGCCTGCATTATATGATCCTCCGTTATTACCACATCGCCATGCTGGGGAACACTAACGGTTTGCCCATAATAATATTTGGCGCGCGTACTACTCCTCTCATGTGTTGTTGGCACAACAAGCGGGGGGGGGGTCGCTTGCGCCGCCTGTTCTCGCAACTGGGGAACGGTTTTCCCGCATTTTTTGCCAGCTGCTTGTTGGCTCGAGCTTGAGCTTGCTTCCTTCTTTAGCCGTTCTGGATGTAGTTTCCTGATTTGGCGCTCATAGTCCGAGTCAACAGGCTTGGGAGATGGTTCTCTAGCCATACAAAGGAAGTGGTCAATTACTTTCTCAGGCACTTTCTCCTTTGGCGGCGGTGCCGGTTTCAGCCCAAAATGGGCGTCCACTTGGGCTTGCACTATGGCTGCGTTTTGCTCCTTAGTCATGTCGTAAGGCCTCTGAGGAAGAGGAGCGAGGCTTGGACCATATTTATATCGCTTGTCTCTGCTTGTACTTCCTGAACTACCTCGACTCGTACCGCTACGCACCAAAGCTGCGACATGTCTCTTCTGCGATTGCTGAGACGGTGGAGACGGCTGACGTGGAGTTAGACCAGGAGAAGTGGCCTGACGATGTGTCAAACTTGAAGCAGGAGGTGTGGCCTGACATGGTGCTGGACTTGAAACCGGAGAAGTGGCATGACGCTGTGCCGGACTAGAAACCGGAGGAGTCAGCTCACGCGTTCGGGGACTTGGAGGAGGTGGCGGACTTCGAGGAGGAGTCGTCTCATGCGTTCGTGGACTTGGAGGAGTGGGAGTCTGCTGACTCGGTGGCGGACTTCGAGGAGGAGTCGGCAGATGACGCGGTGTCGGTGGACCTCGAAAGATGATACAATCCTTTCTCTATAGGATGATACGATGTATGGCCTCTCCCAGTGTGCGCTCATCTTCACCTCCAGGAATGTCAAGCGTTAGCCCCGAATATGGGTCGACCACTTCATCAACCATGACACGAGCATAGCCCTCTGGAATCAGGATGCAATGGTAGGTTGCTTCGGGGGTAACTGGAAAAGCAACGCCGTCCGCCACCTTCATGGATATGTTCTTCATTTTGGAGTGTAGCTCACAGTGTTCTCTATGATGTCATCCACAGGGTATGTATCCAGCAGTGTGTCGCCCGGGGCAGAACCAACGCTGCTTCTCGACATGGATGGGACGGTGCTATCCAATGCTGGACGATCATCCGCTTGCTTCTGCCGCTGCTGAGACCCCCTTTCCTGGCTAAGTGAGTCGATCTTCTGTTGCTACTGCTGGAATTTGAGTGCCAGGTCCACGTGCCTTGCTTCTAGGACTTGAAGGCGTTCTGCGTCCTGCTTCCTCTGCTCCTCCTCCAGCTTCCTTTTCTTCTGCTCCTCCATCTTCCTTCTTGCACGGGTCCTGTAGTCCTCGTTCCATTCTGAAAAGCCCTCATACCAGGGAATATCGCCCTTGCCTCGTGTTCTTCCCAGGTGTTCAGGATTTCCCAGGGCGCGCGTAAGCTCGTCGTTCTCTCTATTGGGCGTGAACACCCCCTTCGAGCTTCTTCTATTGCGTCAATTATCTTTTGTTCGGCTCCTTTTAGATTTGCCTTCCGCGAAACTTCGCCTGTCTTCGGGTCCAACGCCCCCCATGCGCATAGAACCAAGTTCTGCACCTGGGGGGGCCAGTTCCTAGTAACCGGAGTGACCCCTGCATCCTCCATCTCTTGCTCATACTTATCCCACTTAGGCAATCCCACCGCGTAGCCACCTGGACCCAGCCTATGGAACTGCGTCTTTCTTGCGGCATTTGCCTTGTTTTTCATCGACCGTTCCTTAGATAATTCTGAATCCTTGAAGGTCACGAAATCGTCCCAGTGTTCTCTTTGCTTCTCCAGTGTTCCCTTGAAATCTGGAGTCTTCCTTTCATTAGCGAGGTAGTTGGCCCATACAGTTTTCTTGTGGGTGTTGAATGCAATTGCCATCTTCTTAAGAGCAGCGGCCTTGACTTTCTCCACATCTGCTTCAGTGAAATGATCTGGTAGGGTGAAATGTTCCATCAGAGATTTCAAAAGGTCTTTTTTGGCTCTGTCGTCGACCCAAGTAACACCTGGACGTTTAGTCTTTGGCTCTTTCCATTCTTGAATGGAGATCGGGAGTTTGTCCTTCACAAGAACTCCGCACTGACGAGTCCACTTGTCCGCAACGTTCTTAGGCATGAGGGGTTCGCCACTAAGTTTGGTGGATTCGATGTGGTACTTTACACCATCCTTCAACAATCTGCCCGGGCCTCGCTTTGTCTTGCTGTCTGTAGAAGCAGATTTGCTCGATCCGGAGGGCTGAAAGAAGAAAGATCGATTCGTTAATATATCTTCAATTAAAAAACATGTGATGATCACCATCATGCATGCTTATATAAATATACCTCGCCGGTAGTCTTTGTTATTTGAAGATCAACATTTTCTGTGTCATCACAAACATTGTCTGTGTCATCATAATCATAGTTCATGACTTCATCAGCTCGGCCGTCGAGATCGAATATCTTTTCATCACCCTCTCCGGTATTGTTCAGATATTGGGAGCCGTCATCTGCTTCATTCGGATCATCTAGCCTGTGAGGGCTACGTATGATGTCGAACAATTCCTCTTCTCTCTCTCTGCTGGTATTGTCCGCCATAGCTTTTACTTTACTAATACAGAAGAAATATAAAACAATTTAGTATTCAAATTACAATGCATGGATGCAATTAATCAATAAGGAAAAAATGAATCTTGAATACATCATCTCGAATATATAATCTCGAATACATCATCGTCTTAATATATATAATCTCGAATACATCATCTCGAATATTATATATCGAATACATCACTGGCTAGGTACCTAATAAAGATCGAGTACTACAGAAGAATCTAGGGCGCCACTCGCGGTTCCTGGGGCGCGGGCGGTGCACACCCAAAGAGAAGGAACCATCAAAGGATCATATCTCCGGTCATCTGCCCAAAGAACCCGCCAAGTAGTGGAGAACCTAACGTCGTCCATAGCAGCCATGTAGCGATGGACGTGCTCATCTTCCTCCCTGACACGGCGACACACCACCTCCGGCGGGGCCGGCTGCCTCTGCACCGAATGTGGCCCACGCGAACGCCACCAAAGAAGATCAGGGTCGACGACGGGACCCGAGGTCGGGTTCCTCACCAAGCGGCGCGCCCCTCCAGGTAGCACCTCCCGGTGCCAGCCCGGCGGAGCCCAGTCCCGGACATGGGTCCCCTGAAGCAGGACGTCATCGCGAACGGGTCGACGACAAGGATGCGGGCCGGGCATATCGTCGAGAACAAATACTATATGCCCGCAAAAAGTAATATTTTTTAAATGATTGGATTGTGATAACTAAAATTCTATATATATGCAAATTCTAACAATTTGACATTAATCTAATTCATCTAACTAAAACTAATTCTAAAATTTCCTGATTATATAAGTAACATTTCTATAACAATTCTAATATTTATATAACTAAAAAACAGAAAAATTGCTAACATTTCTATAAATATTTCTATAACTAAAAAACAGAAAACATTTATAACATTTCTATATAACTAACATTTCTAATATTTATATAACTAAAAAACAGAATAATTTCTAACATTTCTATAACAAAAAAACAGAAAAATTTATAACAAACAAACTAATGTGTGTGTGTGTGTAGTGTGTGTGTGTGTGTGTGTGTGTGTGTGTGTGTGTGTGTGTGTGTAGTGTGTGTGTGTGTGGACATGGCGGCCGGGGCGAGCTCACCGGCGAGGCGACGACGGGGCGACGGGATGGGGCGGCGACGACGGGGCGACGGGACGGGGCGGTGACGATGGGGTGGGGCGGCCGGGGCGACGGGACGGGGCGGAAACGACGGGGCGGGGCGGGGCGCGCCGACGGGGCGGCCGGGGTGCGGCGACGGGGTCGACGGGGACGGGGACGGCCGGGGCGGCGACATCGACGGGGGCGGCGACGAGGGGCGGGGACGGCCGGGGTCGGCGATGAGGGGCGGGGGCGGCGGCGTCGACGGGGACGGCGTCGATTGGGGCAGGGCGGCGCGACGGAGGGAGGAAACAGAGGGAAACTGAATTTTTTTCAAGTGTTGTATATATAGGATGGACCTTTAGTACCGGTTGGAGCCACCAACCGGTACTAAAGGTCTGTTTTGGCCAGGCCAAGCGGCGGGAAGCGCACCCCCTTTAGTACCGGGTGGTGGCTCCAACCGGTACTAAAGGGGGGGGGGTCTTTAGTACCGGTTGGAGCCACGACCCGGTACTAAAGGGGGTGCGCTGGCTCCAGGCGGTGCGCAAGTTTAGTCCCACCTCGCTAGCCGAGGGGCTACCGCACTGGTTTATAAGCCCCAGTGCGGTAGATTTCTCGAGCTCCTCTCCTAAGCAGGCCTACTGGGCCTACCTGTCCTCTTCTGCCTAGTGGGCCTACTGGGCCTACCTGTCCTCTTCTGCCTAGTGGGCCTACTGGGCCTTTGCGGGCCTGCATCCTGGCCCAACAAAAGGTTGTGTTCCTAGTCGTATGCAGGCTGCTTTGGCCCAGTAGGCGGGCTTTTTTATTTTCTTAATTTTTCGCTTTATTTATTTTTGTTTTATTTATTTTTGAGTTGTTTTTTTTGCTATATTCAGAGTTTCTTTGTGAATATTTTTGCTTTAGGTACAAAAAATTACAAACTTTCTGTTAGTGCCAATTGTTTTCAAATTTGAATAGTTTAAATTTTGAATTATTTGAAATTTGTGTGAATCACTAGTTTGTGAATAACTTAACTTTGAAAAAAGTTTTTTCAGTGATTCTTTTTTCTTATGTTTAATATTAGTGTGTTTTATCATTATATTCAATTTGGTAATGCTTAGGTTATTTAAAAAATGAAATGCCTTTGTAACAATTCAGTTTTCGTCGGAAACCCTTATACTACGAAAGAGATTGTCCATTTTGTACACGAAGTGCATCCAGTTTTTGCCGTAACCCTCTCTACTTTTTTGCACATGCTATTTGTATGAAATTATGATACCATGCCAACTTTCAACCTTTTCTGAATTCATTTGAAATGCTTTTCAATTTCAGGGTCATTTAGCTAGAAAAAATCAGTGAATGCATGAAAAGAATTTGTTTGCACATAAAATTTCTTCGCGTTTCAAATGCCAAAACACATAACTACCCTAACTATTACAGACATTCCCTCCTGGGTGTGAAACAAAGAAGAAAGTGATGATAGTGAAGCCGATCACATCCCAGATCTTTGGGTGTGAAACTTTTTCTTCGCGTGTGTCCCTTTGCGCCGTAGCCATGGAAAATCTTCATCATTTAACTGGATGCTCGGGTCAATATTCACTGTGAATGGAGCAATTTCATAAAACTTTTCATAATCTTCTAACATGTCTGTCTTGTCATCCACTCCCACGATGTTTCTTTTTCCTGAAAGAACTATGTGGCGCTTTGGCTCGTCGTATGATCCATTCGCTTCCTTATCTTTTCTTTTTCTCGGCCTGGTAGACATGTCTTTCACATAAAAAACCTGCGCCACATCATTGGCTAGGACGAATGGTTCGTCTGCATACGCAAGATTGTTGAGATCCACTGTTGTCATTTTGTACTGCGGGTCTTCCGTTACCCCGCCTCGTGTCATATTGACCCATTTGCACCGAAACAAAGGGACCTTCAAATCACCTGATCCATAGTTAAGTTCCCATATGTCCTCTATGCAACCATAATATGTTTCCTTTCCCGTGTTGGTTGTTGCATCAAAGCGGACACGACTATTTTGGTTGGTGCTCTTCTTATCTTGGGCGATCGTGTAAAATATATTCCCATTTATCTGGTACCCTTTGAAAGTCATTATATTCGAAGATGGTAACTGGGACAATGAGTACATGTCATTTTGAATATCGCCATCATTCAGGGCACGTTTCTGCAACCAACCAGCGAAAGTCCTCGTTTGTTCGTGTGTAATCCAGTCGTCAGACTTCTCCGGGTGTTTGGACTATAGAAAATTCTTGTGTTCCTCCATATACGGAGCCACCAAGGCGGAATTCTGTAGAACTGTGTAGTGTGCTTCAGTGAGAGAATGCACGTCCATACATATTATTTGATGCCATCCTAGCGTGCCTTTTCCTTCTAGTCTGCCCTTATGCCGCGATTCAGGAACACCAATCGGCTTAAGGTCAGGAATAAAGTCAATACAAAACTCAATGACCTCCTCATTTTCATGGCCCTTCGAGATGCTTCCTTCTGGCCTAGCACGGTTATGAACATATTTCTTCAAGACTCCCATGAACCTTTCAAAGGGGAACATATTGTGTAGAAATACAGGACCCAAAATGTTAATCTCTTCGCAAAGGTGAACTAGGACGTGCGTCATGATATTGAAGAAGGATGGTGGGAACACCAACTCAAAACTGACAAGACATTGCACCAAATCATTCTGTAACCTTGGTATGATTTCTGGATCGATTACCTTCTGAGAGATTGCATTGAGGAATGCACATAGCTTCACAATGGCTAATCGAACGTTTTCCGGTAGAAGCCCGCTCAATGCAACCGGAAGGATTTGCATCATAATCACGTGGCAGTCATGAGACTTTAGGTTCTGGAACTTTTTCCCTGCCATATTTATTATTCCCTTTATATTCGACGAGAAGCCAGACGGTACCTTCATGCTGAGCAGGCATTCGAAGAAGATTTCCTTCTCTTCCTTGGTAAGAGCGTAGCTGGCCTGACCCTGATGTATGCCGTCTTTTCCATGCATACGTTGCTGGTCCTCCCGTGCCTCTGGTGTATCTTTTGTCTTCCCATACACGCCCAAAAAGCCAAGCAGGGTCACGCAAAGATTCTTCGTCACGTGCATCACGTTGATTGCGGAGCAGACCTCTAGGTCTTTCCAATATGGCAGGTCCCAAAATATAGATTTCTTCTTCCACATGGGTGCGCGTCCGTCAGCGTCCTTTGGAACAGGTTGTCCGCCAGGACCCTTTCCAAAGATTACCTTCAAATCCTTGACCATATCATGTACATTAGCACCAGTACAGTGGCGAGGCTTTGTCCCGTGATCCGCCTCACCTTTGAAATGCTTGCCTTTCTTTCTTACGGGATGCCTTGTCGGAAGAAATCGACGATGTCCTAGGTACACATTCTTCCTACAACTATCCAAATATATGCTGTCGGTATCATTCAAACAGTGCGTGCATCTGCGGTATCCCTTGTTTGTCTGTCCTGAAAGGTTACTGAGAGCAGGCCAATCATTAATGGTCACGAACAGCAATGCCTTTAGGTCAAATTCTTCCTGTCCGTGCTCATCCCACGCACGTACACCTGTTCCATTCCACAGCTGTAATAGTTCTTCAACTAATGGCCTTAGGTACACATCAATGTCGTTGCTGGGTTGCTTAGGGCCTTGGATGAGCACTGGCATCATAATGAACTTCCGCTTCATGCACAACCAAGGAGGAAGGTTATACAAAAATAGAGTCACAGGCCACGTGCTATGGTTGCCGCTCTGCTCCCCAAAAGGACTAATGCCATCTGCGCTTAGACCAAACCATACGTTCCTTGGGTCACCTGCAAACTCCTCCCAGTACTTTCTCTCGATTTTTCTCCACTGCGAACCGTCAGCGGGTACTCTCAACTTTCCGTCTTTCTTACGGTCTTCTGCGTGCCACTGCATCGCCTTTGCATGCTCTTTGTTTTGGAACAAACATTTCAACCATGGTATTATAGGAGCATACCACATCACCTTGGCAGGAATCTTCATCCTGTGGCGCTCGCCCTCGACATCACCAGGGTCATCGCGACTGATCTTATAACGCAATGCACCGCATACCGGGCAAGTGTTCAAATCCTCGTACTCATCGCGGTAGAGGATGCAGTCATTAGGGCATGCATGTATCTTTTGCACCTCTAACCCTAGAGGGCAGACAACCTTCTTTGCTTCATACGTACTCTCAGGCAATTCGTTGTCCTTTGGAAGCATATTCTTTATCATTACCAGCAACTTTCCAAATCCCTTGTTAGATACACCATTCTCTGCCTTCCATTGCAGCAATTCAAGTGTGGTGCCCAACTTTTTTTTTTTAGCTTCGCAATTCGGGTACAACAATTTCTTGTGATCCTCTAACATGCGCTGCAACTTCGTCCTCTTCAGATCACTTGCGCAGTTTCTCTTTGCATCGGCAATGGCCTGACCTAGATCATTAGCGGGCTCATCTGATGCCTCTTCTTCAGCTTCTTCCCGCATTGCCGGCTCAGCTTCTTCCCCCATTGTTGTATCATCATATTTAGGGAACCCATGGCCATGATAGCCGTCGTCGTCCTCTTCTTCTTCATTGTCTTCCATCATAACCCCTATTTCTCCGTGCTTGGTCCAAACATTATAGTGGGGCATGAAACCGGACTTAAATAGGTGGACGTGAATGGTTTTTGACGTAGAGTAACTGTGACCATTCTTACAGCCAGCACATGGACAAGGCATAAAACCATCCGCCCGCTTCTTTGCCTCAGCGGCCCGCAGAAAAGTATGCACGCCATTAATGAACTCGGGAGAGCATCGGTCATCATACATCCATTGTCGGCTCATCTTCATTACACAACACCGAATAGACCAAATTAATACAAGTTCATACATAAAGTTCATACATAAAGTTCATACGTAAAGTTCATACATAAAGTTCATATACAACACTTAATTAAATGCAACATACAAACAACTCTCTAGCTAAAGAATTTAAGTGCAACAACAAATGCGATGAAGATCGCAACTAAGGTAACAATTGATCCAACAACATAATGATACCAAGCCACACTATCAATGGCATATTTTCTAATCTTTCTAATCTTCAACCTCATTTTCTCCATCTTGATCTTGTGATCATCGACGACATCGGCAACATGCAACTCCAATTCCATCTTCTCCCCCTCAATTCTTTTCAATTTTTCTTTCAAATACTCGTTTTCTCTTTCAACTAAATTTAACCTCTCGACAATAGGGTCGGTTGGAATTTTCGGTTCACATACCTCCTAGATAAAAATATCTGTGTCAACTTGATGGGCATAATTTGTCATAAACACGAAATGCAACAACTAGTATTAAAAGAGAATATACCACATCCGAATCATAACAAGGACGAGGGCCGACGGGGACGGATATCAAAACCATGGCACTATGTATAACAAACAACGTATGGGTAAGATAATTATACGAGTAACTATATCCAAATCACACAAACATCAATTTGGTAATGTAAAACATTCATGAACAAGAGCCTCACCACAAGGTGGTGCCGGCGACAGGATGGTGCGGGCGATCGACGGTGGTTACGACGGAGATTTAGAAGGCACTAAGTAAACCACACCTACATATGCAAACTAAGTGTTATTTTTGACCTCAAATTGCATATAAATCAAATACTAGCAAATATAATTCCTCCCAAATTAATCACTATACAAAGCATTGAATGAGCTAATCTAGCAACGAGAGTTGAAAGGACAAAGTTGCTAACCTTTGTGATCATTTGAATGGACGGGGGCCTTCAAATCTTGACAAATTTTGGGCAAAATTTGTGAGGAGCTCGAGGAAGAGAGGGGAAGAACAGAGGGAGTGCGGGGAAAGGGGAAGAACAAAGGGAGTGAGGGGAAAGGGGAAGAACAGAGTGGCTCGGGTGGATGAAGGGTTTATGTACATCGACCTTTAGTACCGGTTCATGTCACAAACCGGTACTAAAGGTGTTGGAGGGGCCCCAGACTGACAACACCCTGTCACCACCCTCTTTAGTACCGGTTCGTGGCATGAACCGGCACTAAAGGTTCGCCACGAACCGGTACTAAAGGTTCGCCACGAACCGGTACTAATGAGAACGGCCGGCTAGCCGTTGGAACCGGCACTAATGGACACATTAGTGCCGGCTCAAAATCAAACCGGCACTAATGTGTCTCATATTAGGTCCTTTTTCTACTAGTGTATGGGTCGATGATGGCCGAGGCGAGTTCAACTAGGGAGTCCTTCATGCTGCCCCAGACCCTGTAGTGCTCACGGATTTCGACAAGGTTCTTGCAGGCCAAGCCCATAACCCTGAGCGCTTTTACATCATCGGTGGTTTCCACCATAGCGAACTTGTAGTCGGTGTTGTTGAAAAACCTGGAGAAACGGTCGGAAGGCAATGTGGCCATGCAGTAGTGGTAGATGAGGACTTGATTGCGCACACACAACTGGGCGACGGCAACCTTCTAATCTATGTTGGGACGACCGACGCTGTACTAGAGGTCGATGCCGACCACCTTGTACTTGTCTCGACTCTCGAGCAAGCAACTACTCAATGGTGTTGATGTAGTCCTCCACCACGGTCGAGTCAATGGTGTACACCACTGTGAGATCCGTCTCCCTCACGTGGGTCTCCACTTTATGCTCGCTGAACTCCACTGGAGCGCCGCTAGACATCCCCTCTCTATGTGTCATCGTGGGTGTGCTTGTTGTGTTGTGGGTCGCGACCGAAAGGTTGAAGAGACCAATGTTATAATGGCCGCGGGAATTAAAGGCGAAGCCGAACGGTCTAGAATATCAGGACACCCTGATGGCAGTTCTAATTCGCAACGTGTAACTCCATTGTGCCGCACGTAACTGCATCGTGTGGCAACACGCGTGGCGCAACTGCATGCATATGGGGCCCCCGACGTGATCGTGTGGAGGCCCAACCGTTGGCAGTGTGCATGCAGAGGGACGCGAGCAGAGCGCTCCACGGTCGCCTTCAGGGTGAGCAACCATATATATGCATATATCAATTGAACACGCAAGGAAAAGTTGTCCACAAGCCGAGCGCACCGACGGACGTGAGCAGAGCGCACCGTGGCGCTTGACAGTGAGAAGAGCTTGCCGAGGTATGCGAGCTGAGGCCGGCACAATGATACGTGGCAAATAAGAGGAATTGTGTGAGCAATGTCGGAGACATCAAACACGAATCGGATTAGAGTTGCGTGTGCGATACGTGGCATGCAGTTGATCCATCCAAGCTGTTTGTGATGGAATAAGCCATGTGTGTTGTGGGCAAATGCTTGCTGGTATATAACCTTAAATTTAACCAACAAAATGTTAATGCATGTTACAAAAATTATTTAACTGGAAACTATGTTCAAATACGAATCCAACGATAAAATCTTTGGCGACATGCATTCGCATTTTATTAATTAAATCCTACTTATAAACCAGGACATGGGTATAGTAGGTAATTAAATCGTAAACGGTTCTTTTATTAACCGCATGTGTACATGTCCTTTCGTCCTGCTCTCGCACGTCTTGTCACCGCGCTGCCGTAGACGGTTCGAGTGCAAGCTTGAGCAGCGCGCGGGGGCGTTCTTTTGGCCAAATGGTGGTGAGCCTATTCCCGCGCAACCGTGCAGGTTCCCGCGCAAGCTTCCCGCCTGACTCGGTGAAATCCCCCAAAATTCCAATGCTTACCATCCTACTATATCAACCGTAACGGTCGGTGAGTCCTGTCTCGCATTTTCCCCTCCCTCCTTGTAGCTTATCTCGTCTCCTTTCCCACAATCAGTAATGGCACCGGTCTGTCATTGTCGCTCAGCCACTCTGCCGTCATCAGAGGATAGCTCCAGCTAGGAGGCTACACCGCAGCGGCGGCGCGGTCCTTGGAGTAGTGTAGTGCGCGTGGCATCCCTATTGGATGTGCGTGGAACACCCCCCACAAGCTCGGCTGCCGCTGCCCATCGGCAGCTGTTGCCGGCCGCCGTTGCCGCCACACCAGCGTCGAAAGCCAGGGCCATCGCCCACTATGCCACCGTGGCCCGAAGGCGGGAGGTGGCCGTCGTGGCCGCCACCCCACTGCCGGCCATCGTGGCCATCACCCACTCCGCCACCGCGGCCCGAAGTCGGGAGGTGGTGGTCGTTGCCGCCACCCCATCGTTGGCTGCTGTGGCCACCATCCCACCGTCAACCGCCGGGATCATCACCCGCTCCGCCACCACCGCCCGAAGGAGGGAGGCGGAGGTGGAGGCCCGCATGTGCGTCAGCCACCTTGCGTGCTACATCGAGTTCCCATGGAAGGAGGAGCGCCTCATGAAGCATGCAAAGAGCCTTACCGCCACCATGGCCGCGGTACAAGCCGACGCAGAGGCGAGGAATCATGAGATCTATGAGCAGTCTGGCTGCTTCGAGAGGGGTCGTCTAGAGCGCAAAGGGCATTCGAGGAGAGCGTCGCTGAAGGTGCAGCAGCAGCAGGTACCGTATTGCAGTTGTCTAGCTCGTCGGTAGGCTCCTCCTCCTCTTCCTCTTACTAAGCGTGCTTGGCAGAGGAGAGGCTGCCGGAAGGAGTATAAAGCCCCTCCGTAGTAGTGGTATTTAGGGGCTATTTTTTTCAGTTCATCTGACTATAGATGTGGCGGAACTGTACAACGTACTTAAAATTAGCTAGTATATATATAGTTGAATTAGCTATTTCAGTACATGGTTGGCAAAAATTGGGGAAAGTTTGGTCGGTTCAACTGTCGAGTTGAACTATTTGTATAAATAAAGAACGACTGCTTAATCTATGAATGAAATCTATGCTTAATTACTGAATTTTAGATGCAAAAATTATTTAGTGCTAGTGATTTTTAGCTGCATATTTTGACAAATCATAGTGTTACAAGGATTGACAAATGGAAATGTTACTAGATCAACAAATGTCAATCTTCCCCGTTTGACAAATGGCAATATACCCAATATGACAGATGCAAATCTTACCAAATTATCTGTACATGGTTGCACACGGGTCATCCAAAAAAACCATTTGCATTAAAGGGAGGTTCAAATCCTGCTTGCCAAATTTTCTCTTGGCTTAGCGTCGAAGTCTCGCATTGCATACCTTATTCAATCTGAACCGTTTGCATTGAAGAGATGCACAAATCCTACGCGGCAAATTTTCCCTTGGCTTACTGCAGAAGACCATAGCGCTCACTTTGCATACAGGTGTTCTATCTAAAACGTTTGCCATGAAGAGCTGCATAAATCCTGCTCGACACATTTTCCCTTGTCTTACTAGGGAAGCTGTCGGTTTACATACGGGTGTTCTATCTAAAATGTTTGTGATGTTAGAGTGGCAGTTATTTGTATCAAAATGCCTTTATTGGCTATTATTCGAGTGTGCCTTCTCTTATAGTGGACACGAAAAATGCCACACCATGTCGGGTACCATTCCATGATATCATGCCAAGTTTCATGAATTTCAGACGAGTTTTGGATTTACTAGAATTGACAAACAAAGTATCTCAACGTTTTGCTGCCAATCAACAGTGCCCTGGTGTTTGAAATTCATTCCCATTTCTTGCATGGGACCTAAGCATGCACCCAAGGACACAAATTTGATTTTTCAACCAATTTATATGCACTGGAGCATGTCCATGCAGTTCAAATTTGAATTATGCACATAAGATGCCTAGAAAACCCACTTAATGTATAAAAATGTTCAAACGAACCCCAAAAAATTTAAAAATTTAACACAAAACTCCTGCTGTTCTATGTTGCCACCAGAAATTTTCTGAAAGCAATAACAGACAGCGGATATCGTTTCGTCCCCAAAGGTGGCACGTTCCCTACCAAAACCATCAGGCTTGTTGTGAGAAGCTCTGGTTTGTGAGAAGCTTATACCCAAACCTGACCCTAATGGGACAAAAAAATTACCACGGCACGCTGAGGCTGCTCGATGATAGCATGCCAAGTTTCATGAATTGTAGACGAGTTTTCGATTTACTAGAATTTGAAAACCAGGTATCTCAATGTTTGCGGTCGAGTGAGGGTGGCAGGGTGTATGACATTCATTCTCATTTCTTCCATGGGACCTAAGCATGCAACCAAGGACACAAATTTGAATTTTCAAACAATTTATATGCATTAGAGCATGTGCATGTAGTTTAAATTTGAATTATGCACATAAATGCATTGAAAAATCAATTAATGCATAAAATGTCCAAACGAACATCGAAAAATTCCGAAATTTAAGACAACACTCCTGTTGTTCTACGTTGCCACTAGAGAAAAAAAATTGAAATCAAGAAGAAGCAATGGATATAGTTTCATCCAGAAAGGTGAAACATTCCCTACCGTAACCATGTGGCTTATTGCGAGAAGCTCTAGTTTGTGAGAAGCTTATACCCCAACCTGCCCCAAATGGGACAATATTTGTACAACTGCATGTTGATGCCGTTCCATGATAGCATGTTAAGTTTTCTGAATTTCAGCGAGTTTTCTATTTACTAGAGTATTAAACCATGTACCTCAATGTTAGCATCCGAGTGACGGTGAAGGTGTTTGACAGTCATTCCCATTTCTTGCATGGGACCTAAGGTTGTAACCAAGGACACACATTTGATTTTTCAACCTGCTTATATGCACTGGAGCATGTGCATGTAGTTCAAATTTGAATTATGCACATGAATGCATAGAAAACTCAGTTAATGTATAGAAAAGTCCAAGCGAGCCGCGAAAAATCCCAAAAATTGCACAACACTCGTGTTGTTTTATGTTGACACAAGAAAATTTTTGAAAGTAAGAAGAAGCAACAAATATCATTTCGTCCCGCAAGGTGGCACGTTCCCTACTGAAACCACCAGGCTTGTTGTGAGAGAAGCTCTAGTTTGTGAGAAGCTTGTACCATAACCTTCCCCAAATGGGACAATATTTTTTTACCCCAACATTTTGATGCCGTTCCATGATAGGCTGCCAAGGTTCATGAATTTCGGACGAGTTTTGTATTTACTAGAATTACGAAAGCAAGCACCTCAACGTTTGCCAGAGAGCCACGGTGCCGAGGTGTTTGAAGTTCATCCCCATTTCTTGAATGGGACATAAGCATCAACCCATGGACACATATATCATTCTACAACCCATTTTGGTGCACTGGAGCTTGTGCATGTAGTTTAGTTTTGAATTGTGCACCTGAAATGCATAGAAAACCAAGTTAATGTATAAAAATGTCCAAACGAACCCTTTGTTGCACCTAAAATTCCAATTTTTTTAACGACACACCTATAGTTGCATGTTACTGTAGATAAAAGTTCTAGCAATTCAGACACCATCCTTTGCAGCTGAGACCCCATTATGTAATTCAAATCCAAACAAAAAATCAAGTAGATCGGACACAGTTTATTATCACCAACAGTGTGCACTACAAAAAATACACTTCCATGATGATACGTGTTTGTCACAGTAGGTCGCGTTTTCTGTCATGCATGTACATCCATGAAGATTTTATGATAGAATCAAGATAGTCATACCCGTGTTGTTGTAGAAGTGTTCCATGACATTACCAAAATTATCATCACGGAAGTGTCCACTTCCATGACGATAAATCGCGCGTCACAGAAGTGCTTTCGTCAAGGGTTACCGACACGTGGCATCCACTGTAATAGAATGCCGTTAAGCTATCGGGTCGGATTTTGGATCTGATAACCCATTAACAGCCACGAGCAATGCCGATTTTCCACGTGTAAAATTCTCATTGGCTGATAGATCCACGTGTCAGCTCCGCGTTGGCATAGGTGTCACTCATCCAACGGTCGAGATGGGACTATGATATGTTAACACGTGGACCGGCCCAAAAGTGGCCCACAAAGTTTAAATGGGTCGGCCCAACCGAAGGCCCATAAGATTTAGCGGACCATAATGGGCCGACCCAGCTAAAGGCCCACAAAATTTAGCGGATCATAATGGACCGGCCTAGCTAAAGGCTCACACGATTTTGCGGACCATAATGGGCCGGCCCAGCTAAAGGCCCACAAGATTTTGCAAACCACAATGGGCTGGCCCAGCTAAAGGCCCACAAGATTCTGCAGACCATAATGGGCCGGCCCAGCTAAAGGCCCAACATTTTCTGTCAAATCGGCCTGTCAACGGCCTGGTCTAAACTTGTCATCAATGCGGCCCATGGTCACTTCCGGCCCGTTAACAGTTTGCTAAGTAATTGGGCCGAATTACGGCCCGGTGTATTTTCGGCCTGTTAAAGGTCCGGCTTCATTTGGGCCCATTTACAAGCCACCAAAACTTTTGGCCCATAAACGACCGTGAAGGATTTGGGTCATATCCGGCCATGTCTGTCATTCGGCCTATTAGAGGCCCACTATAGATTTGGGCCACTTTGGACCTGTTGTCATTTTCGGCCTGTTAAACCCGGACGTAAACCATGGGCCATATGTGGCCCAACGTCATATCGGGCCCATTAACGACCCATATAAAAATGACGATAATCTAGCCTGACCAAAGTTCCGGCCTGTTAAAGGCCCGTGTATTAGGTCGACGCATTTACGGCCCGTCCGAATTTCGGCCTGTCAAATATCCGCATCATAAATGGGCCACCATTTCGGCCTGCTAAGTCCAGTGGGTTATTTGGCACAATCAGGGCCCAATCTCACTTTCATCTATTAAAGGCCCATGTTTTTTATGGGCTCGATATATTTACACCTGTAAACGGCCTATTTTTACTGAGGGCCCAAATTATGTTTAGGCCTGTTAAAGGCCCACTATGGGCACAGGCCTACCAGAAAAATATGAAAGCTTATGCTGATTTAAGCCCAAATATTTTTAGTGGGCTACATGCCAATTTCGGCCCGTAATCATTTTTAGCCCAATTGGAATGGGCCCGACGAATATTGGCATGTTGGGCTCCTATGAAGCTTTAGGCCGAATACATTACTAAGATAAACCTACACTATACAAAAATAGCGTCGTAATTACTGCAGCCTGTGGCAGCATCATAAATGTTGTATCACAACAAAATAAATTCCAACCATACAACAAAAGGCCTGTTGGCATAAAGTTTACAGTCTTTCCAGATAAAAGCACCATCAGATGTATAGAAGCACAGATCATTTGACCTGAGTGCTAATGTTTCAGGCTGTAGAATCTGATGGAGTAGCACGATCTCCACCTTTTTTCCGCCATTGCTCTTGAACAATGAAGGGAATGCTGATAGTCTAGTTTCAAAACCGTTCATATCTTGACGACATTTCTCAACCACTATTTCTCAACAACGTCCATTAGGGATTGGACTTGTGTCTGGAGCACATATATATCACTCTGTCTAGCAGGAAGATTTTGTTCAGTAAGCGATTTGGATGAGGTTACCTTGACAACCAACCCAGAATTACGCAGGAAGGTGCTTTTTGCACTATTAGTGGAGAGATACTGACGCACTGCAGCAAGAGGTCACATTGTGCCTGTAGTAGCCTCGTCACCTTCAGGTGGTTTTGGCTGTTCAATCATTTGTTTCATAGCTTCCTGAAAGTTTGAACTTGTAGATTAGTGTACCAGATAAGTTACTAATGAGACAAAAACAAACAAAGTAGGTTAAACGTTTATACACAACTTATTTTGGTGAACTACTGTAATACATTAGCATGTATTGTAGTGCCAACTACATAATAAAATCACTTTCGGAACATATGTCCATGTAGCATGCCTACTGTATTGTCTATTTCCTCACATTTGTTGACATCTATGGATAAAGAGACATGGTTTAAAGTAGGATGAACATAGTATGACATCATTCATATCATGGGCAAACAGATATAAAACAAACAGGCTATTTTATCATTGTGTGCGCACGTGAACATAACAACTAGATTACAGATCAAGACCAAAAGAAATCCTTCATCTGTTTTAAACCATGTAAGGTGAAATGATACGTTAAGACAACTGTGTATAAAAGTGAACAGAGTAACTGGCATTGCCGCTAAACCAAGTAGTTAAATGAACACATCACAGTACCAATCAGTTCAAGGCAGGAGGAGTAAGGACTTACAACAGCGGCTTGAACTGGTGTGCTCATGCCCTTCATCCTGCTGGTGTGGCAATCCTTGAAGATTTGCACTGCATTCGGTTCAGGTTCTTTTTGGTCCGCACGGGCTTTCCTCTGTATTTGGAATAAGTCAATATAGATACGATAATATGGCACAAAAAAGAAGGAAGTAACAGCTATTTACAAGAGCCTCGCAGTGTGCAATATAGCTACGAGATCCTGTTGTCTGTTGGAATTTCACTTTAGAATGGTTGGTTTTGTTCTTCAAACAGTTAGCCTAGAAGAAGATACACTGGTAAGGCACATACATAAATACAAGTTCAATATGTGGTCTGATCAAATACATACAGCCTACCTGATACTTTGGATCAGACCAGTGTTTAATGAGGGCTGTCCAGTCTTCATCTGTAACATATTCCACTGGAGATGTTTGGGCGATTTCATTGTTAGCCTTGTGATGTAGGGCGGAACCCTATGGTGATGATCTTTCACGTTTGGAGTGGATCCTACGGGGAATCACAAAGAACACACGGAAGCACAAAGGGGAAACATGGGGAAAACAAGGGGAATCACGAAACCGACAAGGAATCAATCACACAAGTGCTAGATTACCGAACACATAAGGTAGCACAAGATTCAAAATCAACAAAGGAAAGATACAAAGGTAGCCGTTCTTATCCGAGAGGAGGTCTTGAATCCACGAGGGGATCTTCCCGTAAAGGGGCCGTGAATCTAGGTGGATCTTCTCCGAAGAGGCTGCGGTCTCTCACGAGGAGGAGATCCGATGGATGAGCGAGGCTCTATCTCACAAATGAGCTAAATAAACGCTAACCCTAGCTAGGAGGAGGTGGGGGAGTATATATAGTGCTAGCCCACGAAGGGGTAAGTGAGAGGGGGATACATGGGCCCTTGGCCCGTTCTCTGCGCACAGGCAGGTGCCGGATGTTTGGGCTGGGGGCCGGATGTCCGACGACTCATGAAGAGCCGGATGTCCGGGCCTCGGCCAGATGTCCGGGATGGAGTGGCTGATTCTTCTGCTCTCTGGATGGCATGCGCCGGATTTCCGGGTAGGCGCCGGATGTCCGGCCCGTCGCGGGGCGCCGAATGTCCGGGGGTCGGCCGGATGTCCGGCCGCTGTAGACTCGCCTGGCTTCTGTCTCTCTCTGGTCTTCTTCTGGTTGGTGGCGCTGGATGTCTGGGCTCCTGCCGGATGTCCGGTCGCTGTAGCTGCTGGCACTTTTTCCTTCTCCTTCCTTCGCTTCTGTGCACGCTTGGCCTTGGTCCTTGGGTTCTCCATGGTCTCCTCGGGTGTACCTGAGTATGCACAAGGTCCGCGCTTGAAGTAGCAACCATGTCTCAGGCGAATGGGAAGGGGAAGCATTTAGGAATGGGTTCACCTTGTGTCCAATGGCGCATAGTCGAGGTCTCATCTTATGTATCCTTGGGGCTTGGGGAGTAGTCGGAGTGTACATGGGGATGAACTTGGGATGCTCTGCATCATCTCCCCCCCTTGGGAAAGATCCGACCTCGGATCGTGATCCTCATCACCATGGAAACGGTTGTCGTGGACGGACTTGTAGTTGGACGAAGTTGAAGACATGGCGCAATCCAAGTAGTCCATGGTGTCACCGGAGTGATAGACATGCAAAAATAGCAAACACAAGCAACACTCGGAAATACAATGGTTAGCGCACACAAAGTGTCCATCATGTAAAAATGAGTCCGTGCGACAAGATAGTGCATGACAAAGCACAATATGCTTATCCAAAAGATGTAGAATGAGATGTAAAGCATTCATGGGAGCACATGCAATCATTGTGCACATAAATGTGTTATCAATATGAGCAATGCAACCACGATACAAAATGATGTCATAATGGGATGGTTTATCAAATTCATGAACATGGCAATGGATGCTCAACATGTGGATATTATCATGCAATTGATGGTCGACAATATGATCATTATGTATGAATATGCCATCAAGGAAGATCACAACAAATTTGCTAAGGAAGTGCACACGCTCATATATCATGGATGACATTGGAATATAAGATGCAACAAGGCAATCATAATGTGAGTCAATCCATGCATGGGGTGCAAACTTGTGGTGAGTATGATATGTCCATCGAGCATGACATGTATGAGAACAATCAACAAATATGGAGGTGTTGGTGTACCAATGCTCGATGTCGTGGCAAGAGTGGGGGTTCGAAGGTGCATCCAATAAGTGTGAGCGCTTCTCAATGTGAAGGTCCATAGAGCCAATCTCGAATGTCGCTCCTCTGTCCGCGAGATGTATCATGTAGACAACAAGAAGGAAACAACAATGAAAGAGTGACCCATCCAATATGCATATTTGAGGATGGCTCAAAGAGAAGAAGTTCACCTTTATGAGAATGTCGAAAATGTTGGTGTCGCGCATCGTGTATGCCTTCACATGACCAAGTTGTCTCATCGCGGTAATGCCTTGTGAATCCTTCAAAACGAAAGAACATGACAAACACTCGGAAAAACAAATGAGGTTAGCGGAAGTGCAAAACCTATCATTCGTGTGGTAAAATACCCAACAAGTGTATGCATCATGCTCATCATAAGAGAATACAAGGGAGCATTTCATAGTATGGAGGCATATGATGCGAGAACAACCAAATACAATAGGCTCAATCAAACAAGCATGCATCACAAGTAAGGTGTCAAAGTCTCTAAGATCAATAAGCATAGTATGGTTGCACTCAATATAAGTGGATATGAAAGAGGCAACTAATGGACACAAGAGACAATGATCAAGATATATCATGTGAGAGGCATGAGCATATATGTCATCAACCCAAGAAAGCAAGTAATAGTGGAACATGGGCGATGCAACATAGCAAGCAATCATAGCGATCAAGTCAAGCAAGCTAGTAGTGCGAAGATGCAACATACTAGAGGGAATAATGGCAAGCATGTCATGTGTGCAAATAGTGTGCAAGAATAATTCACATGACATAGCACAAGCATGAAAGCAAGATATGAGGAAAATACCATGAATGTATTGGTGAGAAGCCATATGTAAATAGCAATGTGTCATCATGACTCTCCCAACACAACAAGCATCAATAGCATGGGGCACATGATAAACATGGAAATAGCAACAAGGATCTCCACCAAGCATGCAAATACACATAGGAGTATCATAATGGCGAATCAAGGGTAGATGCAAGCAAGGGTCACAATTGCATGGCAAAATCATGTAAAGAGACATAACATGCAAAGTGAACATGATAGTATGGGCATAAAGGGACAAGTGATATATAGCCCATAGCCATGTGAGAGCCAAGTAGGACAGATGCGCGTAGTCCTTGCGTGAATGGAACGATGGTAAGGATAGTCCACGGGGTCCCAAAGCATCGTTGCTATCGAGAGCTCATTTCGTCAACTCTTGGGATTGAGAGGTTGACGAGTATATGTGAGTACCTACACAAAACAAAGACAAAGGAAAAATTGTGTGTGCATGGTATATGTACACATCATCCATCATGATGCGCATGTGCATGTGTAGGTTAGCACAAAATATCCAATGCTCAAATAAATGAGATGCGCGATATAGAAACATGTCATCCATCATGAGAGGCTTATTGTTATGTATGTCATAATGGAGACTCAGAGGATGTAATGCATCATGAGAAATATCTAGAGCATTGTTATTCATGGAATGCATATGGTGCACGAAATTATGGGAATCATGCAAAGTATGGAACGCATCAAGATCTCCTAATATGTATGAGGAAACTATGGGGGTCTCCTCATGAGCATTAGTGGAAACATCACATGGAGAATATTGACAACATCCAAAACAAAGCATATTTGAAACAATGTGATCATGGAATGGCATAGTAGATGAAATGCGCAAATCATGTAAAGGAAGCATGGCAATATCATCACATGAAAAACAAAAGCCAATGACCATCATCTCGTCATCTATGCCATAAGTGCAAATGGGAATGATCTTAATGGGGCATGCATAGTTACTATGTTGAGATTGTAATGATGCAATATGGGAGATCTCACTCATAGCATATGACAATTTTAAAGGATTATCAAACATGATGTGACCAAAAGAGTTTTCACATGATATCCTATGGAGCATAGCATCACAACTAGGCAACTCAACATGCTCATCATCATATTCATCATAAATAGGTAAGTCAAGGCATGAAGAAGTCTCACTCGCATGAAGCAGGGCAATAGGTGTGTCAACATCATGGGAGCAATCGATGTCAAGATAGTCCACTGGTGGGACAAGAAAAGTACCATCACCTATGTTACCTTTGGAGCATCGCTCATGTGTTGTAGGTGAGGTGTCGAAGATCCATTAGTTGTCATCTTCATCTTGATGGAACCATGTGGGGGGTGCATCATTATCCACCATGGCCATCGGTGTCTCCATTGGAGGGATGGGCTCGTCGAGGATAGGCATGTCGTCATGTAGGAGACCTAGCACCAAAGAAGAAAAAACACTAGGAGTAGAGGTTAAGTCGTTAGAAATCATAGTGGCCTCACATGCCGTGTCAACTACCTCACTCTCTAAGTGTCGTGGCTCACTCACTCCCTCAAGGATGCACTCACTCATATGGTTGGTGGAGTCACTCAAATGGCGCTCAACCTCACATAGGATGTGTGGCCTGCTCTCATGTGTGGGGCTAGTGGTGGTCACACTCATCCTCTCATAGGAAATGCTCTCAATGTCACGTATGGTGGAGTCACTCATGTCACTCATGTGGTAGTGGCTCTCCTCACATGAAAAATGGGGCATCTCAACATATGTGGGTGTCAGAGATATGTAGGTGCAAATATCTCCATGCACGGTCGTGTAGCTTGACTCGGAGTATGAGTCCAATATGGGTGCCGTCTTCATGTTGTTGAAGAGGTTCGCGCTCGTCGCCATGGTCGAAGGGGATGGCCCTTGCTCGACCGTCTTGTCACCATCTTGGTGTTGGAGGCCCATATGATGTGGCACCTCGTAGCTCGTCTCCATGACCGAAGGGAGTTTCCCATGCTCGACCATCTTCCTTGAGGGGCGTTCGAAGATGGAAGTGTCTCCCTCGCTTGTAGGTGGTCGCCTTGGACTTGATGAAGTCGATGTAGGCGTACATGTGGGAAGTAGGCAAAGATGCCGTACGTCCAAAGGCGAAGATGCCTTGATAGCACTTGGCGAAGATGCTGAAGTGGTGGTGGTAGCCGTAGCTCCGTCTTGGTGGTGCTCGTCTCGCGGTCTTCTCTTTGGCTCATGAAGCTTTGACTTGGCGTGAAGTAGGGCTTGTTGGGACTTGTGCATTTGCGCTTGTGGAGCATCTTCGTGATGATGATGTCATTGTCGTGCTTGAGCTCGATGTAGATGTCATTCGTCGTCGTCGTGCACATGATGCTTGGAGGTGAATTGCCCTTCATGACGATGTGGATCACAAATGTGATGGTGGTTGCCATGTAGATCTGGACGAGGATGATTTGCACTTGCATCGTTTTCGCGCTCCAAAGACTTGTGGCTTGAATGTCGCCGCCTTGAAGATGATGAAGGGGAAGAAGACTTGATCAAGGATCTAATCTCCTCCATCCTTGCATATTGTTCCTCCTTATGTGTGGAAAGCTTCTTGTCGATGTAGTCCCTTTTCCTTGCTTCGGAGTGACGAATGTCGATGGAGATGTTCTCGATGCGCTCTCGCAATCTTGATTGTGCACCTTGTATTTGTCATTGTAGATCGAAGATGGACGCTTTGTTGATATAGTTGTTCACGCCGTCGTTGTTGTCGTAGACCGGAGATGAAATGCCTTGCCTATCAATCACAAGACTCAAGCAAATATGAGTGGGAGAAAGAGAAGAACTTATACCAATGTACCTTGACCGATGCTGACAATGAATCAAGTTCACTCAAATGCGGACAATGAAATAGCACTATTGGTACCAATCCTTGTCGGTTCTCACACCTACACAAGTAAAGCTTATGGAGGAGCTCGCTGAGGATAGTGGCACAAAAATTTAATGCAAAATGTTAGCAAGAGTCAATAATGTTGAAAGAGATTCACAAATTTGCTAGTCAAACAAATGGACCAATAGCAATATGGATGGCACACGGAAACACACACACTGATAGATAAATGGGGTCATGCAACCAAGGAATGAGCACAAAATGTGGAATCCACGGAAAACGCTCGTGTTGCACAACTCAAGAGAGACGTTAGCACGATTGCTCAATAGGCGGATACGACACTTGTGCACAACCTATAAGATGCAAAATGGATAAACTTCTATCCCAAGTATGCTATGTATGTATGGTTCCCAGTGTTTCTCTCAAGATGATCTAAGATGATCGGATATGACAATCTTATGTGCAATGTGGTATGATGCTATGGCACTTTCTTACAAGCTTCTTTGCTCTCTTTCTTTTGCTTAAAAGCTTTATTTCTTTTTTTTGTATGGCCACTTTTGCATGATGCACAAACCAAGATAGCAATTGTGTATATGCGGGAACAAACTTGTGACACAATATATGATAGCAATATATGCACCACGATGATACGGTATGTATGCTATGGGAAGTATGATCACTAATGTGCACAAGTAATGTTGCTGGCAATACTCAAATGGCTAGTCTCGATAGGCAAGTAACGCAAAATGGGCTAGGGGTTAACAATGCAATGGCAACGGGAATATACAATGGAGGGATACCACGAAACCAAGATGATATGGAGGTTACCGTCCGGCGATGATGAGTAGCGGTGTTCTTGATGTAGAAACCAAGATGATGGAGTCTCATCCCTAAGTAGCCGAAACACCTTAGGAAACGGAAAAACCGTGAACTCAAAATCTCAAACGTCAAATGTCAAAATGGTGGTAGCGGAAAGCGTTGCGCTAGGCAATGTGGAAGTGGAGTGATGGGCTATACACGTGTCAGAGTTGAAGTTGCCGTCCCTAAGTAGCCGAAACACCTTAGGAGACACAAGCCTCAACTCAAAAAACTCAAACAAAATTGGGTTAAGTTGGGGTGGCAGAAGTGTATGGTGGGCAAGCCTATGCGGAAGGTATGGTGGTGGTTGATGAATAAGCAACCGTCCCTAAGTAGCCGAAACACCTTAGGAGACTCAAGTCACTACTCAAACAACCTCAAATGCTATGGGGAACAAAATGGGTTAGGTTGCGGAAGTCGGTGGTGGCTATGCGGATGATATGGCGGAGGGCCTAGGCAAACTTGCCAAATTTTCAAAAATTTGATGGAGTCAAATGATTTTGGTGGTGTTTTTGTGGGAAGGGGGATGTCAAGAGCTTCAAAACGAGCTAAAGAACATCAAAATCGGAGTTCGGATGAATTAGTTATGGCCGAAACGGTGAACGGGAAAAGCTGAAATGACAGGGGCCGGACATCTGGGGCTCGGGCCGGATTTCCGGGACTTGATGTCCAAAACCGCGCGCGAAAACGCGCTCCAGGATCCTGATGTCCGGGCTATTGGCCGGATTTCCGGGATGGCCGGATGTCCGGGGCTCGGGCCGGATGTCCGGGCTCCAAATCCGAGGATGAACTCGAGGAACTCGATTTTGGGGCGGAAATTGATGATTTCGGGGGCAAAATTGGAGAGATTTCGTGGTTGGAAAGTGGGGAAACTTGGGGGAAAGCTAGATCCACTTGAAACCAAGCAAATCCATGGATCAAAATCAACAAAACATCATCAAACCAACAAATCACAAAAAAAATTGGCGGCTATTTTTGTTGGGGATTTTCGGATTTAGGAGGAAATCAACAAAATCAAGCTAGAAAACACAGGGTAGGGGCTCCAAAAACGTGATCAACATGGCTCATGATACCAAGATGATGTAGGGCGGAATCCTATGGTGATGATCTTTCACGTTTGGAGTGGATCCTACGGGGAATCACGAAGAACACGCAGAAGCACAAACGGGAAACACGGGGAAAACAAGGGGAATCACAAAACTGACAAGGAATCAATCACACAAGTGCTAGATCACCGAACACATAAGGTAGCACAAGATTCAAAATCAACAAAGGAAAGATACAAAGGTAGCCGTTCTTAACCGAGAGGAGGTCTTGAATCCACGAGGGGATCTTCCCATAAAGGGGCCTTGAATCCAAGTGGATCTTCTCCGAAGAGGCTGCGGTCTCTCACGAGGAGGAGATCCGATGGATGAGCGAGGCTCTATCTCACAAATGAGCTAAATAAACGCTAACCCTAGCTAGGAGGAGGTGGGGGAGTATATATAGTGCTAGCCCACGAAGGGGTAAGTGAGAGGGGGATACATGGGCCCTTGGCCCGTTCTCTACGCACAGGCAGGTGCCGGATGTCCGGGCTGGGGGCCGGATGTCCGACGGCTCACGAAGAGCCGGATGTCCGGGCCTCGGCCGGATGTCCGGGATGGAGTGACCGATTCTTCTGCTCTCTGGATGGCGTGCGTCGGATTTCTGGGCAGGCGCCGGATGTCCGGCCCATCGTGGGGCGCCGGATGTCTGGGGGTCGGCCGGATGTCCGGCCGCTGTAGACTCGCCTGGCTTCTGTCTCTCTCTAGTCTTCTTCTGGTTGGTGGCGCCGGATGTCCGGGCTCCTGCCGGATGTCTGGTCGCTATAGCTGCTGGCACTTCTTCCTTCTCCTTCCTTCGCTTCCGCGCACGCTTGGCCTTGGTCCTTGGGTTCTCCATGGTCTCCTCGGGTGTACCTGAGTATGCACAAGGTCCGCGCTTGAAGTAGCAACCATGTCTCACGCGAATGGGAAGGGGAAGCATTTAGGAACGGGTTCACCTTGTGTCCAATGGCACATAGTCGAGGTCTCATCTTATGTATCCTTGGGGCTTGGGGAGTAGTCGGAGTGTACATGGGGATGAACGTGGGATGCTTCGCATCACCTTGCCTTCAAAGTGAGATTTTCTAAGATGGTACCGATACTGTCGCAGAGCAGACTAAAAAACATGAGTGCATGCTTGTTTAGTTGCATCATCTTTCGGATCCAACTTGAACCTCATCTGTTGAAAAAAGAATGGAGTCTTATTAGGAGGAAGCTAGAAAGTATGGGACAGAGTAAGACAATATTACTAATTGCGATGAATAACATTACTTACGGATGAATGGTCAAGGGAGGAGTTAAACTGGTATTGTCTTTCTCATTCCTGTACTGGATCCACGTTGGGAGGATACGCGCATGACACCTAATGGCAACGGCTGCCTCTGATACTAACTTGGCTGACTCTGTAGCATCACGTGGCCTTTTTAAACCTGCCTCAAAATGAATCTCCATTCTTCCTCCTTTAGATTTTGTTAATCTGTCAACCATTATCCCTGATGTCTGTTTCCGCTTGCGCCGTGGTGCTAGTTCAACAATGAATATGGAAAGTGTTAGTCTACATCAAACTGTGAGAGTACATATAAAGGAGCATGCAACTGCAACTTGACTCGATGAGGTACCGTCTTGGTGTTGATGCTCATGAGGTTCATCTGATCTTGCCAAGTCCTGTTGTGTCAGTAGTGCTTCGGAAGTAGTGTGAGGTGTGAAGGCAGCTTGGGAACTGGCTAGTTCCGGAGCAAACGAACGAGTAACTGGTTGAGATGCTGGTACAGTTGAAGCGGATGCTACAGCTGGTGGAGCAGGTGATACTGTGTTTGTAGATTTAGCCGGTGGACTTGGACCTTCTACTGCACTATAAGTACCAGCAGAATCTCGACGACAGAACCTTTTCCGTTTCACCCGACGAGTAACAGCACTCCCTACTATATTATTTTCCTTGCTCTTTTCTGACTTTGCCATGTCAAGCTATACCCACAACACAAAAGAATAAAAATCACTCTTCAGAACTCATTGATGCATGATACAGACAAGCAATAATTTGATGTAAGACAATCATATGAGGATGGAATATGTAAGAAAAACAGGATGTCATGACATATTCACAGCTACGATGTGCAAACTAAGCAGAAGGATTTTCAAGAAAATAGAAGTAATGCAAGCTAGACACCATATGAAAGATGCAACCAATATTACTCTGCCAAGTTAAAAGTGTCTTGGCATAAGTGGCAATTCGAAAAATTAGAAGTAGTACAACATAGAAATCAATGCAAGATGCAACCACTATCAAACTGCCATGTTAAAAGCATCCAATCATGAGTTACTGATGCGGGATACACAACAGCAGTACTTTGATGTAAGAACATGGTATGATAGATAGATGCAGTGTATTCTAGACACAAAAAGCCATGTCATATGCACATGTATAACGTATAAACTCAGCAGGTGCAAGTTAATCAAAATAGAAGAAATACAGGCTAGACAACATATGCAACATGAAACCAATTATCACACTGTCAACTTAGATCAAGCACCTGCGATGGTGGAGTACGGGAGATGAACTCATCATGTAGACTTGGGACTTCAACTTCATTAGCAGTAGCAGTGGCAAATCTAGAGAGTCTCTGTTTGCGTCGGTGCGGAGTACCACCAACATCCCCTAACTTACACTTTTCCTTCCTATTTTCTGATATTGCCTTATGAAGTCAAAACCACAAGAAGATGAATAAAATTAGCTCTGCATAACTGGTTGATGCATGATACAGACGAACAGTACTTTGATGTAAGGCAATCGCAGGATAGGAGGATGGAATATATACAAAAAAAGACAGCGTTTCATATTCACATGCACGATAGGAGGATGGAATATGTATAAAAAAACAGTAAGCGGAAGGCATTTCAACAAAATTAGAAGAAATGAAAGCTAGGCACCATATGAACATGCAACCAATATCACTCTATCAGGTAAAAAGTGTCTCGTCGTAAGTGCCATTTCAAGAAATTAGAAGCAGTACAAGCTAGAAGACAATGCAAGATGCAACCTACATCACAGTCCCAAGTTAAATGTGTCTTATGAGTAAGTGATCGTTGCAGGTATAAGTTGTAAGCTACGCAGATGCAATTCTACATAATCAGAAGTAATACAAACTAGACATCATACGGAAAACGCAACCACGTATAACAGTTCCAAGTAAGAGCAAGCACCTGTGATGGTGGAGTAGGGGAGATGTGCTCATCATGTACACGTATGTTCTAGAAATAGGAACATGTGTCATATTCACAGACATTATGTGTAAAGTAAGAAGATGCAATTCAACTTAGAAGCAATACAAGCTAGACATCATACGCAACATGCAACCACATATAATAGTGTCAAGTTAGTGCAAGCACCTGTGATGGTGGAGTAGGGGAGATGTGCTCATCATCTACACAGCTACGTTGACTGTCCAGCCTTGTGTTGTCTTGTGAATCTTGTTGGGAGGATGGCGGAGTAGAATCTGTAGAGACCCCCTGTTTGAGTTGCTCCGAAGGACCACCATCATCCACTGCCGGACTAATTTCCTTCAGCTGTAATGATTTTGCATTGTGAAGTCAAACCGATAAGAAAAAGGAATAAAATTCGCTCTTCAGAACTCATTCATGCATGATACTGACGAACACTACTCGGATGAAAGGCAAACACATGATGCGAGGATGGAATATGTATGAAAAACAAGATGGTGTGACATATTCACACCTATTATGTGGTAACTAAGCAGAAGATATTTCAACAAATTAGAAGCACTGCAAGCTAGACACCATATGAAAGATGCAACCAATATCACTCTGCAAAGTTCAAACTTTATGGTGTTTCAACAAATTATAAGTAGTACATGCTAGAAATCATATGCAAGACACAACCAGTATCACAGTGGCGACTTAAAGGTGCCTTATCATAAGTGACTGATGCGGGATATGCAAGAATAGTAGTCTGATGTAGAAACAGGAACACATGTCATATTCACAGGCATTATGTGTAAAGTAAGCAGATGCAATTCAACAAAGTTAGAAGCAATACAAGCTAGACATCATACGCAACATGCCACCGCATATAATAGTGCCAAGTTAGAGCAAGCACCTGTGATGGTGGAGTAGGGGAGATGTGCTCATCATCTACACAGCTACGGTGACTGTCTAGCCTTGCGTTGTCTTGCGAATCTTGTTGGGAGGATGGCGGAGTAGAATCTATAGAGAACCTCCGTTTCAGTTGCTCGGAAGAACCACCATCATCCAATGCCTTGCCAATTTCCTTCAGCTTTATTGATTTTGCATTGTGAGGTCATACCGACAAGAAAAAGGAATATCATTCGCTCTTCAGAACTCATTCATGCATGATACTGACGAACACTACTCTGATGAAAGGCAAAGTCATGATACGAGGATGGAATATGTACGAAAAAATGGACGGCTTGACATATTCACACCTATTATGTGGTAACTAAGAAGAAGACACTTCAACAAATTAGAAACACTGCAAGACACCATATGGAAGGTGCAATCAATATCACTCAGCCAAGTTAAAACTGTCTCGTCATAGGTGGCGTTCATCAAACTAGAAGCAATACATGCTAGAAATCATATTCAAGACGCAAACCAATATCACACTACCAACTTAAAGGTGTCCCATCATGAGTGACTGATGCAGGATACACAAGAAGAGTAGTTTCATGTAAGAACATGGTGTGATAGACAGATATAGTATGTACCAAAAACAGGAAAGCGTGTCATATTCACATGTATCATGTGTAAGCTAAGCACATGTAGTTTATACTAATTAGGAGCAACATGAGCTAGACACCATATGCAACATGCAACCAGATATCACACTGCAAAGTTAGAGCAAGCACCTTGGATGGTGGAGTAGGGGAGCGGAGACTTGGACCTTGTAATGCACTATCAGTACAAGGAGAATCGGTACAGATGCTCCATTTACGTTGCTGCAGAGGACCACCATCATCGCCTTCCTTACTCTTTTCCTTCCTCTTTCTTGATTTTGCCTTGTCAAGTCAAACCCACAAGAAAAAGGAATAAAATTTGCTCTTTAGAACTTATTGATGCATGATACTGACGAACACTACTTTCATGTAAGGCAGCCGCATGATAGGAGGATGGAATATGTATGAAAAACAGGACAGCGTGACATATTGACATGTATGATGTATAAAGTGTAAACTAAGCACAAGGTGCTTGAACTTGTTAGAATCGATGCAAGCTAGAAACCATATGAAAGATAAAACCAATATCACTCTGCCAAATTAAAAGGGTGTCCTAACAAATGTATTTGACCAAATTAGAAGCAATACATGCCAACAGGCTAGAAATAATATGCAATATGCAACGAATAAAGGTGACTCATCGTAAGCGATTGATGCAGGATATAGAAGAGAGGTAGTTTCATGTAAGAACAAGGTGAAGACATAGATGTAGTGTGTACCAAAAATAGGAAGGCATGTCATATTCACAGGTATAGTGTGGAAACTAAGCAGATGCAGTTTACCCTAATTAGAAGCATTACAAGCTAGACACCGTATGCAACATGCAACCACATATCACACTGCGAAGTTGGAGCAAGCACCTATGATGGTGGTGTAGGGGCAGTGCGGTCTTCAGGTACAGAGCAACGTTCAATATCTTCATTTAGGCTTGCTGTTTCTTGAGAATCATGTGGAGAGGATGAAATTGCATTCTTTATAAGAGTATTGCATCTCATATTAACCCACGCGCGTGACTCATCATAAGAGATAGATGCAGGATACACAAGAATAGTAGTTTGATGTAAGAACATGGTGTGATAGGCAGATGTAGTATGTACCAAAAACAGGAAGGCGTGTCATATTCACATGTATAATGTGTAAGCTAAGGAGATGCAATTTAACAAATTAGGAGCATTGATGAGGGATACACAAGAAAAGTAGTTTGATGTAAGAACATGGTTAATAGAAAGACGTAGTATGTACCAAAAATAGGAAGGCATGTCATGTTCACAGGTATAATGTGTTAACTAAGCAGTGCAATTTACCCTAATTAGAAGCATTACAAGGTAGACACCATATGCAACATGCAACCACATATCACACTGCCAAGTAAGAGCAAGCACCTGCGATGGTGGTGTGGGGGAATTGCGGTGATCAACTAGAGAGCTACGTTGACTATCTTCATTTAGCCTTGCTGTTTCTTGAGAATCATGTGGGGAGGATGACACTACACTCTTTAAACGAGTAGGGCGTCTCACAGTAACCCACTCGGGTGACTGTCTCATCATAAGTGACTGAGGAGGGATACAAAAGAGCATTAGTTTGATGTACGAACATGGTTAATAGACATATGTAGTATGTATCAAAAACAGGAAGGCATGTCATTATCAAAGGTATAATGTGTAAAGTAAGCAGATGCATTTTAACCAAATTGGAAGCAATACAAGCTAGACACCATATGCAACATGCAACCACATTTGACAGCGCGAAGTTAAAGCAAGCACCTGGGATGGTTGTGTGTGGCAATTGAGATCATCAACTGCAGAGCTATGTTTACTGTCTCCAACTGCTGACACTGCACCCATTAGAGCGCTGAAAAGCTTAGTGCTTATCTTCGAATTACACTGGAGCGACTTCTGTCTTTTCTTTTCTGCATTCATCAACACTGCGTCAGAGTCTGAAATACCCATGCATGAAAAACAATAGTGTGAGTATGGGTGAAGTGTGTGCACAATTAGTACAGTGTAAAGGTAGCAAATAGCAGGTCGGTGAGAAATAAATGATGGGAGACATATGATAGCTCTACAACATGCATGGCACACTAAATTACTACAAGATTCTAAGAAAATAACAGTCGACTAAAAGCAAATAGGTCAGTCCATTTTTTCTGCACCGTCCAATGTACAAAGAACGGGCAGATCGCCTTCATCTACCTCCAGCCAGTCAGTGTTGACGATCTTCCTCGAAACGCCAGCGACCATCGGCCCAGTATTCCTCCCCTGCCTGCGCCCTCCCCTCGACCTCACCGCACCGCCGTGCTTGGCACCGCCCCCCGACCATCCATTCAAGCCCCGCCGACCTCCAGATCGGGCGCAAGCAGCTCCTGCGCCCCACACCTCTATGATAGACACCGATGTGCCGTTTCCCCGGGGAACAGGTGGACTAGGTGCTCCGCGCGCCTAAGCGGGTGCTGCTTCTTTTAACTGCGATTCGACTGACCTTGAATTGAAATCCAGGCGGGCTACTGACCTCTAGCAAAGGTGAAATAGTAAAAGGGAGGAAACCTTGCGCATTTAGTATCACGAAGAAGATGCAGTAAGAAGCGCTCAACTATTTTCTTTCGTGGGATGAATACGGTGTGAGCGGATACGTAAGATTTGCACGAATAAGGGAAGAGGAGTACCTCTTTCTGCTGGCAGTGCTGTGTCCTCCTTCTGTTTTTCCGACGATCTTGTTGTTCGCCAGAAACCAGAAGTTGTGGAGGACGGTGCAACCTTGGACGAACCCATGGCCAAGTTGTTGAGTGTGGTGCGGTGGCCGTCTGTCGGCGGCGGGGAAGCAGATCCGAGGCGGCGAATGACGGTGTAGCGGGAACAGCTCCGGTGCGGTGGACGGTTGCAACAGTGGAGCCGCAGCTGTGAGGCGCAGGACGACGTGGTCGGAGTGGTTCTGGTACGACGCACGTCGGCATCGGCATCGTGGAGGCAGCTCTGCCTCGGCTTCAGCTGCTAAGTCCTTGAGGGCGTTGCGGTTGCGGTTGCGTTGGACAACAACGTCGGGGTACCGGCTCCGGCATGATGGAGGAGGGCGGTGGTGGATTGGCCGCTATGGGGTGGAGGACGGAGGAGGCTGGGGTTTCGCGGCTGGTGGAGAGGGCGTTTTCGCGCCCACCGAGTATGAAGGGGGAAACGTAGGGAGGCGGGGAACTAAGGGGGAACAATGTTTCGGTTTGGGACGCGCTTGTTTGAAATTTGGGGAAAGTTACAAACTTTGCCCCCATCTAAAATTTCGGACATATTGCGGGTTGGGGGTAGGACAATCATGTCAGGTGTCCCAAATGTGGGCGGGATAGATTTCGGCCGAGCGCATGGGTGTTTAGGCGCGCATGGCGTATGAATGCTTCTCGAATGCGGTTGAGACTGGCGTCTTTGTGAAGTTACAAACCTACCTCGGTTTAGACCTTTGGACATCGGACCGATAGGCTACACAGGCCAGAGTCAGGACAATAATTTCCTACCACCAAAACATTAGTCTCGCGTGGTTTCCGGTGACCAGAGGCCTATTTGGCGCTCCGTTCAATATTTGGGAGCATAAGCATTAACGTTTTCGGTTCTCTTGAATTGAAGTTTTAGGATTTGTCAAACTTCACAAATCTTTACTCTTGAAAATCCTAAAGCTACGATTATTTTGGAATGGAAGGGGTACATTTGAATATACATTGTACATGAGTATATATTAAAAAATATGCAACTTACCTCAGTTCATGCATGGTTCCAGATATAATCTCCTTGGTTGCAAAAAAAAGTTAGATACGCGTATGAATACATATAGCATGTTCAAACTCACCACAAAGATTGATGCCCCCTTTTACATCTGATTTACAAATGCCATTATCTCGAGTTCAAATAGATGAATGCACTTCCTATGAATTCGAATCTTTGAAACCCCCTTTATGTTGAATTCGACATGTATTTTATTTCGTAGCTAGCAATTTGGAATGTATCCATGCAAGTGACAAATGTATAAAGTGCTTCACACTAACAACATGGAGTGCACTAATTAATGTTTATATATGAATTGCAAAAGCATCCATTGCCTGTATTTCAAACCGCTCTCACTCTATGGATCGATAATATGAAATAAACACATGCACATGCTAGAATTCAATAGAGTATGGGTGTCTGATAGACCAATTTTCGTCCATACGCAATTTTGCAAAATTCATGATCTCATCCAAAAATAATAATGCCATTTATATTTTAATTTAATGCGTAGAACCACCTTTTACACGTAGATGCACTATGCCTCGCCCCGTTCTCACAAACGCGTTATATATCTCTCTCTATCTAACGCATAAGTGCACACACTTTATATGCACCGGCATTTCTCTTTCACACATGCTCACAATCTCTCTCAGGGTGTCGAGGTGTCTCACGCACATGCTCTCTCTATTTCTCTCTCTCTCTCTCTCTCTCTCTCTCTCTCTTTCTGACTACTATGTACCACTCTTTTCACTAATCTCAGTTGGAAAACACTATTTATCTCACATGCATATATACACATGCACGGTCTCTACTAGCCCTCTATATGCACATATATATGCCTACGTGTCTCCCGCACGCACATTATCTTTAGGCCTCTCTCACACACATTGCCCCCCCGACACACCTCTCTCTTAGTAGTTGGCAGATATGATTTCATCATATCATTCGGTAGGACATCCCTGGCTGTTAGGCTAGATGGTAATACGAGGCAAAGTTTTACCCTAGTTTGGATCGGACCCTTGCAGTTGAAGAAAGAGCCTACTCCTGGTACTGTATATTAGTGATAGGGGTGTGTACAAAGTACACGTGAATACTAGGCATTGTGCGTGTGTGTATACTATCGACGAACTAGCCCCCAAGCTTGTATAACATACTAAGGGCCTAGGGTTACAAATCATATATAGTCGGCCTATCACCAGTGGGGATAGAGTCCTCCGCGACTCTGGTAGCTTCGTGTTGTACGCCGAGTCCTCCACATGGGTCTTTGTATAACACGTCTCGGTCCAACCTATATGTGGCGCAGGATGGAACTGACCCATGAGTCTTCATGTTGACCCACCATAACTAGAAATAATGTGCCCACCACACCACACACGCAATCGGCCACTAAGAAAATAAGCATATACAATAGTACAATGGTATCTAGCTCACGGTACGTCTCCATATTTTGTTGATGACACCGATGGACTTTGCATTTGATGCGTTCTCCGTATTTTGTTGACGACACTTACGGTCATTGTATTTGAAGCGAAAGCACGATATGGTCACTGGACTTCAGAATAAGCTCACCACGGTCACCACATACATTTTGTTGTGCTAACCAACATGTGGTTGGATGGTTAGAGGACAGTGGTTTCTCGAGCCCACCAAGGTTAAAGTCCCGGTGCTCGCATTTATCTTGTGTTAATTTCAGTATTTTCCGGCGATGTACATTTAGTGGGAGGAGACGTTCCACTCAACTACAAGGCACCTATGGTGACTTCGTAAAATCTCAAGATCATATATGCTGGCCCACTCTCTCGAAGGTGCCCATAGGGGTAGGGTTCGCGTGTGTGCGCTTATAGCGGTGAGTGCTTGCGCGTATATATGAGCCCTTGAGTCCGTACCGTGTTAACCAAATACATGTCATGATTATACGGTCACTGGCTCACCCGTACAACTCCGTATTTTGTTGATGACACAATCAATTGACCAGTCAAACGGCACAACTACTGTTGCACCATCGGGGCGTGTAACCGTGGGGCCCACCTGTCAGCCCGTATATGAAAGAAAGAAATGGTAGTTTGAGTCTGTACTATGTTAATAAAATAGGAGTACATTTTAGGGTGATCATACGACCACTTGCTCACCATACAGCTCCGTAATTTGTTGATAACATGATCAATTGACCAGTCAAACGGTCCACATTCAGCAGCGCACATTACCATAGGGCCCACCCGTCAGCGCGTATATGAAGGACAAAAATGGTAATAAACTAGTGGTCGGTGGGTATTCGAAGTCGTGAGACCTCTGGTTGGTAGTCACCGGCGGTTGGGAGAGGGCGTTCATTGGGTGGTGGGGTGGGGATCCCCGGAGAAAAAGCTCGGCGCGTGGGGGAGGGGAGGCTAGAGGGATGGCCGGTGCGGCGATGGACCGGCGGTGGGGAGTGGTTTCGAGGAGGGCGGGCCGGCCGCGGGCGGCGGGGCGGGCGGTTCGGCCGGTGGTGGCTGGCGGCTCAGGGGGGTGGAGTTTGATGATAAACTGGAGGCCCTTGATTTCGTATCCAATGGCTGGAAAATCTAATGACCAGAGATGAAAAAGCCAGTCGACTGATGTGTAGCCTCACCCCGCACGTACACATGCACGCACGCAAGACACGCATGCATGTAGGCGTGCAACACTGACACGTACACATAACATACACACGCACGCATGCTGGCGTGCAACACTGACACATACACATGCACTCACGAACACACGCACGTACACACCCATGCATGCAACACTGAAACGCACCCTTGCACGCACGCAACACTCGCACACCTACATGCACATAGCACATGACGCAAGACACACGCTCAACCTATACGTGCATGCACCCTTTGTTAAGGACATTGATTGTTACGGGTATTAATCAATCTTATCTGTGATAAGCAGAACATTGATGCAAGCAGCGACAGAAGCCGGGTGCGCGGAGAGCGACGAGTCGGTGGCCAGCGCCTCTGCGTCCGCCGCCATCATCGAGGAGAAGTAGAACACGGGAGGCCGCCGCCGCTTGGGTCCCATGAAGGCTACCGCAGAGGCGACGCCGGCGTACACAACAGGTGTCTTGCCGGATCCTTTTGTTGCGAGGACCTTCGTCAACCCCACATGAGCTCCATGGAAGAGGGGAATGTTAGGATGAAATCGAGCCGGTGCCGGCCATGGCGAAGTAGTGGCCGGTGATGAACTCGAACCGGTGCCGACCACCATCATCTTCGGCACCAGCCAATGATATCAGTTGGCCAGTGGGGAAGCGAGCCGTCCTTTGTGCTGAAGCATATACCTCCGGGGCTCCCAGCAGTCCGGTGATCGTGCTGCCGGACATGAGGAACACATATCGATCGGCGGGCGACCATTTAGGCCAGGTATTATATACCTGTGCTGTCCAGAACTATGTAACGCCCCGGATTCGTTGCGCCAGGTGTCTTCCAATTATTCGCCATCATTGCCATGTCATGTGCTTGCGTGTTGCATTTTTCCATGTCATCATCTGCATTTCATATCATGTCATCATGTGCATCTCGTTTTGCATACGTGTTCATTTCTTGCATCCGAGCATTTTTCCCGTTGTCCGTTTTGCAATCCGGCACTCCTATGTCCTCCGGTGTTCCCCTTTTTGTCTCTCGTTGTGAGCGGGTGTTAAACGTTCTCGGAAAGGACCGAGTCTTGCCAAGTGGCCTTGGTACACCACCGGTAGACCGCCTGTCAAGTTTCGTGCCATTTGGAGGTCGTTTGATGCTCCAACGGTTAACCGGCTAAACGCAAAGGCCTCTTTTGTGTGCATCCCAACACCCCTCCAAAATGGCCCAACAACCCATCCAAACCCCCTCCATGCTCTCGATCATTCGATCACGATCATGTGGGCGAAAACCACACTCCATTTGGACTCTCCTAGCTCCCTCAACCTATAAAAACACCTTCCCCTCCGAAATTCGGGCGAAACCCTAGACAAACTCCTCCCCGCCGCCACCGGACACGTCCGGATCCTACCAGACGCATCGCCGCCGCCGTCCGCAGCCATTGGCGTGCTGCCACGTGGCCTTCTGCCGCCAGCCGCCGCCGCCGGCCCGCGGGGCCCAGGGCAGGCCCGCCCGGGCCCGCGCCTCGCCGCCCCCGCGCGCTCCGCCCTCCGGAACCCCATCGGCGCCTCCCCGCCGGCGCTGCTCTGCCCGAGCGCCGCCCAACTCTGGCGCCCGTCGCCGCCGCCTCGCCTCCCTGCTCCCGACCGCGCTCGCCGTCCCCGGGGCAGGAGCTCCACGCCGGAGCCCCGCGCCACCGCCCGGCCACCGTCCGTCGCACCGCCCGCTCGTCGCCCGCCGCCGCCGCCAATATCGGTGCCGCCGCGGGCTCCCGCGCGCCCGAGCCGCCCTTCGCCGGCGCCCGCTCGCCGCCATCTCCTCGCCGGCTCTTTCGCCCGCGACCTCCCCGGATCCAGCCCCAACGTCCTCCACCGACCCGGATCCGGCCGGATCTCGCTTCTCCGACCCCGGCGACGCCTCCTTCTCCGTCTCCGGCGCAACTCCGGCCAACTTTGGTGAGATCTCGTTGGGGTGGATGAGATCCACCCATTCCTCCAACCAAACGGCCGGATCCGTCCCGCACCGCGCCGTCCCGCTCCGCTCGATCCCGCGTTGACTTTTTGCGGAGGTGATTTTTTTCACAGTCCCTGTTTTGCTACATTCCGGTGCCATGTTCATCGCATCATAACTCCATGCCTACCGCTCCGTTTTGTGTGTGTAATATATCAAAATGTTCGTTGTGAGATGCTCTACATTTCATTCCATTGTGCCATGATTGTTTGAGTCTGTCTTGATTCCCTAATCATCGTTGCAAGAGTGCTATGTGATGTTAACCTGCTGAAACTGTTATAACTTGTTGTTTTGTCTTTTTCGTTGCATTTTGTGTGTGCATCCTATGAGCATGAGCTCTACATGTGTTTTGTGATACATCACGCCATCTTCATAGTGGTGCAATCCATGTATTTTTTTGAGTCTTGTACTGAGTGCATCAAGCTTGTTAAGTAGTGTACTTGCTGTTACTGTTTTGCTAGGCTGAATCTGTTTTCGTGATGCTATGTAAACCTGCTGCTACAAGTCATTCTATGCATAATCTGGAGATATTCATTAAGGATGTTTTGTTATACATGTCATGCTCTATCCATCCATGCCCCTGGTTGCATTTTTAGCCTGTTGTAACTTGTTGTTATCTTGCTCCAAACTTGCTAAATAATGTTGCTGTCAGCCTGTTAACATTAAGTTCAATGTTGCCATGATTGTTGTTAGTTATCCATGCACCCTATGAACGTTCTCTTGCCATGCTTAGCTTCATAAACATGTATTATTACTGTTGGTCACCTTGTCATGCCATGTATTGCTCTGTGGTGAGTGGTTCAAGCTCACCAACATGCCTACTTATTGTTGTTCCTACCATGTATGAATCTGTCATATCACTTGCTATGTTTACATGGGTGCCATCATATTTTCTGTGCCCTTTTGGCTCATGTTCAGTAAGGTACTTTTGTTATATGCAATTAGTAGATTCATGACATGCCTTTGTTTGCCATGATAAGTTCCTGCAGCATGTTGTTTCATAGCTCTAAACATTGCAACCTGATGCTATTTCTGCCAAGTCTGTAAACTGTTATTATTTGCAATCTTGCCATGTCCTTTGGAGCATGTTCTAGTGATTTCTGGAGATAGCTCGGTGTTCATGTTTTGTCATGCTTTACCTATAATTCATGCCTTACCTGTACTTCATGCCCATGCCTTTTGTTCTTATGTTGGTGTGCTGTAGCATGTTGTTTTGATGCTTGCAAGATGCCTAGTTGCTGTTTTGGACAGATTGTTATATATCTTGTATAGAGTGTATGTGTTGAACCGTTGCTCCGTTTTGAGTGTGCTCTATATGAAACTTGCTTAGGATTGCATGTAGTTTCATATTATCATGTGGCATCCTTGTTTTGAGGTGTTTGCTTGATGTTTGCTTGCCTTTTGCATCAATGTCATGTTTAACTTGTTTTGCTCATATCTTCTAGGCCGTAGCTCCGAATTCAATGAACTTGATATGTAACTTGACTAGAATCTCATGTAGATCATCTTGGTGCATATTAACTTGCTGTTAACTTGAACATAAGGTTTATTCAGATCTGGACCAATTTCGAAATTTGCATATGAGGACTTACCGGATTTGTTATATGTTGTTTCCGGCCTCATTTAAACTTGCTTTGATGTGTTGTTCTTGTTTGCATCATCTATTGCCATGAGTAGCCTCATCTAGTTTTGTCATGCATCATGCTTGGTTGTGCATCATGTCATGTATATGTGTGGTGTGTTTACCATGTTGTGTGCTTCTTCTCGATAGTTCCTGTTTCGTTGCGACCGTGAGGATTCGTTCGTCTATGCTTGGTGGCTTCATCCGTTCGTCTTCTTCATGGACTCGTTCTTCTTCCTAGTGGGATTTCAGGCAAGATGACCGTCACCTTGGATCTCACTACTATCATTGCTATGCTAGTTGCTTCGTTCTATCGCTATGCTGCGGTACCTATCATTTGCTCTTCAAGCGCCTCCCAAATTGCCATGTCAGCCTCTAACCTTTTTCACCCTTCCTAGCAAACCGTTGTTTGGCTATGTTACCGCTTTTGCTCAGCCCCTCTTATAGCGTTGTTAGTTGCAGGTGAAGTTGAAGATTGCTCCATGATGGACAGGATTATGTTGGGATATCACAATATCTCTTATATTATTAATGCATCTATATACTTGGTAAAGGGTGGAAGGCTCGGCCTTATGCCTAGTGTTTTGTTCCACTCTTGCCGCCCTAGTTTTTGTCATACCGGTGTTATGTTCCCGGATTTTGCGTTCCTTACGCAGTTGGGTGATTTATGGGACCCCCTTGATAGTTCGCTTTGAATAAAACTCCTCCAGCAAGGCCCAACCTTGGTTTTACCATTTTCCTCACCACCACCTATAACTTTCCCTTGGGTCGGCCAACCCGAGGGTCATCTTTATTTTAGCCCCCTCGGGCCAGTGCTTCTCTAAGTGCTGGTCCGAACCGAGCAACCTGCGGGGCCACCTCGGGGCAACTTGAGGGTTGGTTTTACTCGTAGCTTGACTTATCCGGTGTTTCCCTAAGAACGAGATATGTACAGCTCCTATCAGGATTGTCGACGCATCGGGCGGCTTTGCTGGTCTTGTTTTACCATTGTCGAAATGTCTTGTAAACCGGGATTCTGAGACTGATCGGGTCTTCCTGGGAGAAGGAATATCCTTCGTTGATTGCGAGAGCTTATCATGGGCTAAGTTGGGACACTCCTGCAGGGTATAAACTTTCGAGAGCTGTGCCCGCGGTTATGTGGTAGATGGGAATTTGTTAATATCCGATTGTAGATAACTTGACACCAGATACGAATTAAAACGCATCAACCGCGGAGTCTGGGAAGTGAACACGGTTTTGGGTTATGTTTGACATAAGTAGGAGTTCAGGATCACCTCTTGATCATTGCTAGCTTCACGACCGTTCCGCTTGCTCTCTTCTTGCTCTTATTTGCGTATGTTAGCCACCATATATGCTTAGTCGCTGCTGCAACCTCACTACTTATCCATTCCTTACCCATTAAGCTTTGCTTGTCTTGATACCCATGGTAATGGGATTGCTGAGTCCTCGTGGCTCACAGATTACTACAACAACAGTTGCAGGTACAGGTTATGCGATGATCATGACGCGAGAGCGATGTTTGCTTGTTTTGGAGTTCTTCTTCTGCTTCTTCTTCGATTAGGGGATAGGTTCCAGGTCGGCAGCCTGGGCTAGCAGGGTGGATGTCGTTTGAGCTTCTGTTTGTGTTTCATCCGTAGTCGGATGTTGGTCTTATGTATGATGTATTGTTGTATTCATGTGGCATTGTATGCCTCTTGTATGTATCCCTATCTATTATGTAATGTTGATGTAATGATATCCACCTTGCAAAAGTGTCTTCAAGATGCGCTTCTATCCTTGGTGGGACCTTCGTGTTCCTTTAGGATAGGGTCACATCTTGGTCGTGACAAACTAGCACTGCGTAGTTCATTTGAATGTAATGAAATCCGTCATGTTTGTGTGAAAATCTGGTATTTTATATGATTTCCGTCGTTGTTTATATGAAATATCAGTTTGTCTACGTGTTTGCGTGAATTTCGTCCGGTTGGTTGAGTTGCTGTCATAATGTGTGCGCCTACGGTTGGATGGCGTAATTTGTGGGTCGCCGGTCGGTCTGCGGGCGGCTCGGGTGGCATTGTGGGACAAAAAAACACAGCTCATGCGAGCTCGTCTCCAACGTGCGCGCTGGAGGATGCATGACAGCATGAGCACCCGAACCATTCCTCGTTCATCGATGACAAAGGCATCAGTGGACAAAAGGGTCACCAATATTTTGTCTACCCCGGGCAAGATCCAAACAACCCCTCCCAATAGATTCGAATCCCTTGTTCGCCATGGAATTTTGCCATGTGTTGTTTTCATGGACTAGCAAGATGCCCGTGCATTGCACGGAACATCAAGATGCATTTTTTACAAACTCCCGCATGCATGCAAGGGATAATTAATGTCCTCCTTTGCTAGTACCATGAGGCAAACACCATTAATATTGCATCGATTAGTGTTAGTGGCCTTGTATATCTACAAATTGTGATTTTGATAGTGGCCCCATGTATATAAATATGGAGGGAGAAATATGAGAGATAAGGTGAGGAGGAGTGGGGCGTGGTGCCGTGGTGATGACTGGTGGTTGGACTGGGCGGAGGCATGGGGATGGACGGCGCATTATCTCTAGGTTTGTATCTCTCTCACACACACCCACGTAGGTGGGGGACGTGCACGAAGAGAAGAGGTGCACGCACGCCGCATGTACTCCTGTCTCTTTCCCAACCACACCTGCGCGGGTACACGGTGGAGCTCATTTCTGTACGAAAAAGGCAGCCCACGTGGTAATTTGGCACGTGTACTGGTTGTCCACTTGGTGGAGGGAGGATCGTCTACCATGGGTGAACAAACAAATTGCGACTTGACGCGTTATGTTAAATTAAAAAAGAGGCAAACCATGTGGGGCCTACCTTAGAGGCAAGGCTCTATACACTGGAGTACTTTTTATGTGTCCCGTCAACTCGCAGAACGAGGAGAAGCTTGCTTAGTACGCCGTATCCCCCGCCCACGGGCGCGGTGGCTCGCAGGATGAGGTGAAGCTTACTACTACTGTACGCCTTTACGCCCGCTCCCTCGCCCACGCACGCGGTGGCTCGCAGCATGAGGAGAAAATTTTACTGCTCCCTCCGTTTACTCCTCGTCCCTACTACGTACTTTGGTTAGTACTCCCTCCATTTACTTATACAAGGCCACTATAAAAAAATACATTTTGCATCTATACAACGCCACAAATAGTAATCGAGACAAAAGTTACTACTCCCTCCTTTCCAGTTTATGGCTCAATTTCAAAATCTTTCCAACCAAGGTAGACGGTGAGTGGTCGAATTAATTTCATAGTTTGCATAGTACGCTCGTTTTTCTCAAGAAGTTATGTTTACCGAGGCATTAATTAGAACGAATGCATGAATGACCACTAAATTTCCATGAACTTGTACATGCATTGGTTAGTTTCCTCTTGACACTGCTTGCGTCGGGTGATCTAACGCACCTCGAAATCCAACATGTAATGGTACTACTACTAGTATAGTAGAATTGAGACTTATCAAACGGAAAAACGAATGTTTTTTAGATGAGCCCTATAAACCCTAGTGGGTACGTACTCCGTAAAAACAGATTTTTCCAAAACTAAGTCGCTCCCTTTCATGAATTCTGTAGTATACTCCTCCGTCGACGCTCCCTTTCATGAATTCTGTACTTCCTGTCGCCGACATGTGGGACATATAGCAACCGGGTCGACGTGTCAAGCACCAAATAACAATGCAGAACAGCAGGGGGACGCACCCCACTCATACCGGCCCAGTAGTAGTAATGAGCAAGGAGACGTCAAATCACAATGCCGCACCTTCCCAGACGGACGAAGCAACCATTATTTCACACTTCGGTTCGACATCATCTCAAACCACGTACTAGTATTGCTTCTGCCTCAAGAGGGACACGCGCATCGCCTTGGTACATCATGACACGTGGGACCGCATGACAGGCCATGCTCCCCCGCCGATCGCTCGGTAAAATCACCTCATTTTTACTATATTTCCTCCGTATCGGTTTACTACATGGCATGCACGTCGTTCTAGGTTGAGAATTTAACTGGCTATATATATATGTGATGAACAGTACACTAGCCTTTTAAAAATGTATACTTTTGTACAGTAGTACTATCGATGGATTGCGCCATGGAGCAAAAATTGAAATTTTAAAAAAAGGTGGTACATATAGAGAGCGCTCGTCGCCAAATTATGCATATAGTACTATTAAAAAAGCTAGTACGTGCTTAATTGGGGTGCTAAATTCTATTAAAGAAATACTAGTAGTATGTACATACTGAAGAGTTAAAGTAACGAGAAGAAACATAACATAGTTTTGCTGGGGGCTCAGCACAACACACCCCTCAAATTAAACTAAGCACACCTGAAATTAAACTATGCAACTAATCCGGTAGACACTGCATTAGAAGTTTAGAACCACCATGAGCAACGACACTGCCACCTTACTCGGAGTCCTCGTCCACGTCCTCGACTTCGTCCTTGTCCCTCTTCCTCTTGGCCGATACTTCTTTGCTTGAACCGCCAACTTGGCTGTTGCTCTTCATCCAACCCTTGTAGATATTGAAACAAAGGTAGCCATCCATTGCAGCGTAGTGGATGTGGTCTATATCTAGTACATTCCGCTGCCATGCATGACGATGAAACGTGTAATGAGGTTTCTCCAGTTTACGGTACGAAGGATGAACCATGGCTCCTGCCAGGGTCAGCATTGAGGGCTGACGAGAGGGCACCAGCCGATTCTTCTGGAGGTCGAAGGGGTTGCCTACAACGAGGCCTATCCGACCCAGGACTTCTTTGTCGTTCTTAAAGTCTACAGTAACGAATTTCACTGTTTTGTCCTCGAGGAAGTTCTTAAAATCCTGGCACTCAACGTCGGCATGGCATATGTGGTAGACCAAGCAAACGTTATGTACGCAAACCTGGATCACGACGGGCTTCTTCCTCTCTTCGTCCTTTAGATCCTTCTCTCGTCCCAGGACTGTGGTGTACTCAACATCTAGCCCAGCGACCCACTCATCATCTGAGTTTTCGAACATGCGTCTGAAGCGAGAAAGGCATCCTTTCACCGTCGCGGAAGTACGGGTGTAGATGACGTCGAACTCATCGCCGGTGATGGTTCTAACCTTGTACTCACCGCCGATCGGGGAGATTTGGGACGCCATGGATTTGGGAGGAGGGTTAGGATTAGTGGAACTGCCGTAATGTGAATGGACGGGACGACTAGGAGCGAACCGCCGTAGTATTAAAGGACGTGCGGGGACGAGTAGGAGCGAACTGCCAGCATGCGAACGGCAGGGTAGTGGCTTTCCATTCTCCCATGATACGGGCTTCCGAGAGCCCTTGGATCTGAGATCGAACGGTTGCATGGCGTGATTCTAGACCTATGGGTGAATATCCTATCCTGGAGGGTTATTCTGCAAATTTTCAGCAACTTAGCATGCGACCGTTTGATCTCAGATCCAAGGGCTGCCAGCAGCCCGTATCATGGTCGCGCCTACCACGACCGTCGCGTCGCTCGCGCGGTCGCGCCCTTGGAGATTTAACACGGTGCGTTAGGCTATCTGATGTTGGCATGTCATACATAGTCATCACTTAGTCACTCATACTACAACAAGGTTGGCTATAAGGTTGGCTATAAGTGTATTTTTTACTCCTCTCTATCTCTTTCTTCATACTCCCTCCGTCCCATATATAAGAACGTTTTTGACACTAGTGTAGTGCCAAAAACGTTCTTATATTATGGGACACAGGGAGTACTAGTATTTATTGCATTTGCCAAGGAGTGACCTCTTCCAATGAAATGGTGTTGCTAAGTTTGCTTCATTTAATTAGCTATAGACTCAAAATTGTCTTTTCACGTAGGTACACGCGCTTAGCACCGTTTCTTCCTGGGGTCACCAAACTAGTCTCTCTCTTCTTGATTAACTTGCCACATCAGACTTTATGCCTATGTGGCAAGCTTAAGCACCTGTAGGAGCAAGTAAGTACAATAGTGCGCTTTACATGGCATTTTTGCATATGTGGAGGAAAGAGAGGCAAGGAAAAAGTGGAGAAGTGAGCTCTCATGCAAGAGCCAGCCTCTACTACATGGTGGAGCATTGGGAGAGGCACCTGTATGGAGGTGGTCAGGAATCGGGAGACTCACGCCGGTCGTAGCGCCGCAGTTAAAATGATAATGGCAAGTCAAATCACGGGGCCCCACCTGTCCAGCAGTAACTCGCTGTCAAATCACACAGCCCTACGTTTGCAGCAGCCTACTCCCTCGTCTTCTCGCGTCTCTGTCGAACCGACTAGGCGGAACTGCCCCGCCTACCGCGCAGGAAAAGCCCCGCCCTCGACTTTTAAATACAACTACTCCCTCCGTCTAGGTGAGTAAGTCATCTTACGAAAACCAAATAATCCCAAAATACTAAGGCGCGGTGCATTAACTTCTACCTCGTTTCTTGTTTCTTCACATATCAACCAATAAGAATCCAATGATATACTTTTTGTGACATAGTAACTCATATTTAGTTAGTCAAATGGATGACCTAGAACTACGTGCAGGCCCTATAAACCGAGACGCCTACAAATAAAAAACCGAGACGGAGAGGGTAGTTCAGCACGTATCTTTTTAGATCAATATAGTCGGGATTCACCAAGGAGCAAAACCAAGTGGTAGGCTGCTCCTGTCGTGTTGGCGTAGCAACTCAAGCAGGGTCAGTCCGCACACGAAATGGCGACACACTTAACAGGACCCCTTTGGCAGACATGTGGCTCATCCACCGTCTTGTTCCACGTGCGATGCACCAAATTACAGTTCGGAGCAGCGGTTGGAATTGGAGGCACCCCGGTCGTAGCGCCGCAGTAGTAGAAAATGAGCGATGAGGGGTCAAATCACAAAGCCCCACCTTTCCCGCATTAAGCTGGACGGACGAAGCAACCATCATTTCACTCTAGCGCGCAAGAGCATAAAGAAAAGAGAAAACAATGATGCGTGCGGCAGCTACCTAGGGCACCCTAGGGTAGGGGTCTCCACTACAGATCCTTTTTTTGAAAGCGCCTCCACTACAAATCGGCTTCTCCCTCGTCCTCTTGAAGAAAACCGATGATGAGTGCGGCGGTAGGGTTTGTAGGAGTACTACGGCGTGCGGGGCCACGTCGTAGTAAACGGGTTCGAGTCGACGCCTTAAATATGTGTGGGCCGCTTGGTTTTACGGGAACGAGGCAGCATTTTGGGTTCGGGGACCAGTGGAGATATAGTACGTACAAAAAATTGTGGACGTAGGTTCGACCGAAAGGCAATGATGCATGGGCCCTGCATTTTGATATACCCGGGGCCGCGTGAAATTTGCTACTCTACTCAAAACTAGTAAGGTACACATGTATTGAACGCATGAGATTTCGAAACCAAATTATGAATAAATACACACTATAGCATGTAAAGCTTTGAGTCATATATGCATGATGTAGATGTTCGTTTAGTTCTTATAGTTCATCTCATTCAAAATCAATTAGTTTTATAAAAATGTTAAGATTCATGGGGTTGTGCATTGTAAATCATAAAGTAAAAAACAAATAATGGCAATTCATTTAGAAAAAATAATCAATTATGATACAGAAGATTCTAGAACAAAGGAGAAGTGCTTGTGTTTTGAGGTTTGTGCATTATGCTTAAGTTCAACCATGGAGTCTTCTAAATTGTACATGTGGCAGATCTGGTGGAATGTTGATGATATCCAACGGCCAGTAGTGCTCGGATTTGCCCATCTCTGCACTGTCGGGTTAGCTTCATCCAGCGACCATCTTTCAAAGTTATTGGCACACTATATAGTTCTTGTGCCATAGTTGCATGTTTTGGAAAAAAGCTACTAGTGGGTTGTACTATCTATTTAGGAATAGAAGATGTATACATGGAAGTTGTAGGGAAAGAGATGACATGGAGCATCTCAATTCCTATGAGTAGGGATTGGAAAAGAGATGTCATTTGGTTCACATCATAGGAACTTTTCTATTGAATCTAGAGATGACATGTATCTCAATTCCTATGAGGAGGGATTAGTAAAGAGATGTAATTTGGTTCATATCATAGGAACTTTTCTATTGAATATACGCTAATGTTTATTTTCCTTTGAAATTAAGGGAGTATAGGAATCCATTCATATGAACCAAGTGGCTCTAAAGCTATAGAAATGATATCATGTTTATTTCCTTTTAAATGTAGAGTATATGAATCTATTCCTATGAACCAATTGGCTCTAAAGGAAAAAAAATCCTATAAAAATCATATCATATAGAGTTCCTATGATATTCCTCGACACTAAAGGATGGTTGAAATTGCTGCGGGTGATACGATGGTCTTTCTTTGTAGACTCCTCACCCATCTTTATAGTTACCTCTCGAAGATGAATGAAACGATATATATAGGGTATTCTACATGTGCAATTTGGTACAAGAAAACTCGGTAAAAGTTTGCGAGGTTCGAATTTTCAATAAGGCTATATGCACTGCATTTCGGAACGGAGGGAGCATACGGCAGTTGCTAACACTCACGTGGAAGATTTGTGTGTAGGAGGAGTGGCTGTTCTGTTAAATGACATGGCAAAACTGACACTGTCGGATGCCGATCTAACGGTTCTTACGGCGTTCGTCAGGAAAAGGCTTGTGGCGAACGTTTGTCGGATAATGATTTACGGACACATGCATTGCATTGATACGTGCCCCCCTCTCTCTCACGCACACGCACCCTCACGAGTCACGACTCTCCCGAGTCCTCTCGCAGACTCGCACGTCGCACCCACCGTTTATCTGCAGGTAGACGTCACGCACATATGTGCTCTTCACACCCTACCCTCAGAACTTCTAAAAAACAAAAGACGGCGCGCACATTTTATTTTAGCTCACACGTCACACACTTATACTATTACTCTTGCGGCGAACGTTCTTTGGGCATAGTATATTGTACTCTCACGAAGAGAAGCGGTGCACGCACGCACTAGTTCTCTCACACCCACTCGCGGGTACACGTAGGAGCACATTTTTTTGAAGCTGGTACAACAAAATCACTCCACTATATATAAAAGTAGGAGCCTTAGCGCTTGCTTTACTACGGTTCCTCTCGTTCACTCTCTCATGCTCTCCGGATCTAAGCAAGACATAGGTGTCCACACTCAATCTCTCAGCTCACGGCTGGTCACAAATCCGGCCGGACTACCTCGACCGGGGCAGGGGTGTAGGTGCATCGTTCATGCTATCGTCGGCGGCGAGGGAGGAGACCAACGGCTGCCCGCGCGTCCCGATCGGCGGCCGTGCCGTTCTCTCCGAGAGAGCGCCGGCTCGGGAGGGCCTCCGACCCCTTCTTCCTCCCATCGGTATTGTGTCCAAGATGCGGCCTCCCGACGCTGTCTTTGCCACATGCCAACGACCCTCAGGTATATATTCCTTCGAAACCTGCCTTGTACTTCCGTCCGCTGTTCCAAAGCCACCTAGACTTCTACTATTATTAGAAGTAAAGCTAGTTCATATAGTCAACTCAAAGCGTTGCTTCAAACAGGGAAGAAAGTGGGAAAGCTGTAGCATGAATCTAGGACTTGGTTCTAAGAGGAAACGGGGGAAAGTAGTAATATCTGTCACTGTTTAAATAACCGTATTTCGTATTTGCGCAGACAGGGATGTCTGTCTCCATATCGTTTTGGGATGTCTGTCTCTGTATCGTTTCTATCCGCGCAATCAAAAGCACACACCTCAGTTTTAGTACAACTGCGTAAAATGAGATGGCTATCCCTCGTTGCCATCGTCTAACCTCCCGTCTTCAAGGTATCCTTACATTGGTAGTAACTAAGGTAGAATGACCAACGCAATATAAAAGAAGCTGATTCGTACGTTTTACTTCCTAATTGCAGTGCAGGAACGAGCGAAAACAACTGCATCCTAGTCTGGAATGCACTTTCTACCAATTCATCCATGGACCGAGGACTAGCTGGCACGGCTGCACGGCGGTTTTTTGGACAGGTGCGCGGACAAGAGGCATTGTGGTCTGCTTATTTTTGCAAATAGCGGTGCTTAAATTTAGTGGAATGCACAATAATTTCACCTGGTCAGTACACTGCCTGGTTTAGTTCAGCATTCCAGCTGAGACCACAATTATAATTGGTTATTCTGGAATGAGAGAACCTAACCCTGGATGGTGGCAACAAGAAAAAACCAGAGTGAACTCCAGGAAATTTAAGCCTGCCGGGAGGCCCTTTGCTCAGAGAAGCCTTGCTTGTTTTTTCCTGATTTGTAAACCTTCTCACAACTTTGTCTTTTGCTGTGAACTAGTATATGTTTGTTATGTTCTATGAATCATTGAGATGTATAAAATTGCTTAACTTATGCTTTTCAAGATTTTTATGAAGACGAGTTTAATGTGAGTGTTCCACATGAGCGCTGGACTAGCGTGTGAACGTTTGGAATTTATTACATTGTGGCCTCAATTAACTGCATGAACCACTGTAACAAGATACATAGTTGCTTATATGTCAGACAGCAGATTGTTGATTGTTAGCTGGTCGATAGCCTAGTGTTGAAGCGAGCTGAGCCAATGTGCCGTGTTTTGCACAACTGCTTACAAGTGGGGTAGCACCAACAGTGTTTACAAGTACTTATGTATACGTCGGCGCACGGTTCTCGAACGAGTGCTCTATTTCATCAAAACACACACTGCTCGTATGATAAACCGTGACAACTTATGTCTTACCATGCCATATTCATGAAAAAACTAGTGAGGACGCATCTGTTTCGGCAACAATTACGATGGTTCTCACATGATTCACGGGCACACAAAAGTAGCAGCAGTTCCCATAGACGGATTCAAACAGAGTACTAGCCCCAGAGGGGTCGATAACAGGCAAGGTTCGGATAATTAGACACAATCCAAACTACTATTAAACACTAGCTGGGGCAACTATTTCATGCCTCGATCTAATTTGGGCTGGACACAAGACGGACCTTGCCATGAACATCATCGAGGACGTCCCGCAGCAGCTCAATCCTGTGAACCTTCATGAAGACAACCTTGTGGCCTTGCCACTGATAAACTTGTTTGTGGAGGCATGCCACGTCATCTTCCTACGTAAGCTTGACAAGAACAGTATGCCTCACAAACGAAGGAGTAGCTTTGAACTTCTTGTGCTTCAGTACACCCTGGACAACACGCCTGACAACAGTGAGGCTGGAATACAACTCTTCATTGGTATAACCGCAAATGGCTTCCAGGATCCAACAGCCTAAGAACTCTGTTTTCCCAGTGCGTATATTCAGGTCGTCCGCCTCATAGCGAGTGACATGCACAACCACACAATCCTTGTCTGCATCAGGGCTCTAACTGAAACAAAAACAAATTCTGAATTACTTTTCAGTATAAGAAACACAAGTTATTTAAACCACTATGTATAGCATGGCATCGAAGCTAATAAATTTTGCATTATTAATCACCACATACTTCCTTTTCTAAAAAAATCACCACATACTTAGATGAAAAACCACAATCAAGATCGGCAAAGAAGGAAATCACCTTGGGCAGCTCAGCGGGGGGGGGGGGGGACACATCCTCGAAGGGGGAAAACTAGTCCAACAGTGCCACAGGGGCTGTAACCTCAAACGGGGCATTGACCATCTCAGTAGTGGCCGTGAGCGTATCCAGGGTCGGCTCGGTGGTTGCCTCCATCTTCTTGGAGCTCTCTGTCTCGTGGGGATCAGCCTCCCGCGTCTGCTCCAATATCGGCAGATCTTTGCCTGGTTCTCCTTTGTCCATCATGAAACTGACAAATACTAGGAGACCACTGAAAGGAAAACACAATCGCAATGACAATGAAACAAAAAAGAGAGTGAGGATCGGTTACTGCTTTGCAAAAGTTTTTTTTTCTCTGAACGAAAATATACCAACATCACGGATCCGCTTACCTTCCCTTTGTTGGGAGAGAAGAACAGTGGCAGATGCGAGTGTTGCCTTTCTTGAAGATGGTGAGGGAGAAGGGGATTCAGCGAAGAGTGAAATGATGGTTGCTTCGTCCATCAAACTTAGACTGCGGGGAGGTGGGGTTTTGTGATACGACGGCTCTTCACTGCCGCACTACGACCGGGATGACTCTCCGCCTGCATACTGCCTTCTAATTTGGTGGATGGCATTTGGGCCTGCGCGCTGCATGGCCTGCATGTCAGTGAACAAAAGTATAACGACATTCAGTAGAGGGAGACGTTTCAATGACCTAGGAGGAGCCAGAAGCGGTAGAGTGTCTCCACTGTACTAGTAGTAATTGTTTTTCTGGGTAGCTGTAGAGTGTCTCCACTGTACTAGTAGTAATTGTTTCTCTGGGCCCAAGACAAAACAGCCCATCCACACTAGTAAATAGTAAAATCAATTCAAAAGCCCATATATTTACTGAATGAGAGGCGCTACCCACATCCAGCACACCGACCCCCCCAAAAAAACCTGGGTGCTCTTCTTCCTCGTCGCTCCCACCCACCTCACGTCAGCTTGCTCCACTCGTACCCCCAAATTCCTCACCTCACTCCTACAGAAAACCCCTAGCTCCCCTTCTTCTTCGCTCGCACTACAACTAGGCTCGTCATTCGTTACTCTGCTCAAATTCGTGAGCGCGACGTGACACCCTCGAGGAAAATGGAGTCAGCTGACCCCAGCGCCAAGAAGATGAGGCTCCCGCCAGCGGCGATGCCTGTTGTAGATCCCGCACCCGGCAACGCAGGGAGAAGCAGCGACCCCACACGACTCGATCTCCTCCATTGGTTTGGGGCGGGGACGTGACTAATCATGATTAGCTTATACACTCTGCAGAGGTTGCACACTTTTCCCCACACGACTCGATCTCCTCCATTGGTTTTCTCACACTACATGATGTTTGAGAAACGGATGACCGAGACATAGTCTTTCAGAAGCGCTAGCACCTTACGATGGGTAGACCTGTACACCTACTTTCCCCTACATCTGCTAGTCTACCACTGTAAGAGTTCACACGACTTAGTCGACTATGCTAGAGCCCATAATAGCATGTGGCTGCACACGGAAGTTTCTAGCATGAATAATCTCATGATCCCTTTGAGCCTGGGTGGCGGTCCAAAAACAAACAGGCAATCCTGGCATACCCAGGTACCTCAATCCACCCAGATGTGTATTAAAGTTGCCACCTTAAATAAACCATTAATTATCAATCTCACATCTGTCATGGATACACTCACCCAATCCACGTCTACTAGCGTAGCATGGCATAATAAGCAAACGTAGAAGTAACTCCCAAAGGTTTGATAATAAAATAGGTAATAGGTACTACCTCATCTACTTCCCAAAACCCACATATTAATCAGATCCTAACCATGCAATTGTTTGAGGATTGATCTAATGCATAAAACTGGGTAATAAAGAAGTATGATCAAAGTGTTACTTGCCTTGCTGATGATCCGCGAAACCTAGGGATTCGAAGTAGCACGCGGCGTAATCCGGGTACTCTGTCGCAAACAAAACAAACAAACAAACAAGCATACAATAAGTACTCATCTAATGCACAGGTAAAACTCAAATAAGAGATCTAACCAGAAAGTTCAACTTAAGAACTCCGGTTTGCAAAAAGAATCAAATCGAACGAAGAAACAAAAGTCAAACGGCTAAAGAAACAGGCTTCGATTACTAATCTGGACCTAAGTCAAATTTTACAGTAGCAAAAACTTGTTTGAGTAGATTATTTGGAAAGAGGGTTTCGAGACGAAACTCTATGCGCTTGAATCGCCTGATTCCGATAAACGAGCGAAAAGTTATACTAAACAAAAATTGGATCAGAAATCACGATCAGAAAAATCGCAGAATAAATCTGAGAAAATGAAAAACGACGAACAGATTAACGAACGAACGTTTGTTATCTGGATCTAAACGATGAACGCGTTCGTTAAAACGAACGAATGAGCGAACGCTTGCTACTTAACCTAAACCAGAAAAACAATCGGATAATAAAAAACGAATCTAAAAAAACCGACGAAAACCGACGGAAAAATCGAACGGTTTTTTCAAAAAAAAACGGCGGCGGCGGTGTCAACCTCGGGGTGCGGGTCCGGCGAGGGCGGCGGTCGGGTCCGGCGGCGGCAGCAGCGGGCAGCGGCGGCGACGCTAGGGTTAGGGTTTGGGGCGGCGGGGCGGCTCGGGTGGGCTGGCGGCGGCGGCCCGGGGCGCTTTGTAAAGGCCCCGGCCAGGAGAGTCCTGGCCGATTCCGGCCCGTAGTCGGTTCAGATTTTTTTTAAAATAATTTTACGAAAATCAAGCCGGTTTAGATGAACATTTATTTGGGGCCTAAATGCAATTTTGAAAAACACGCATTTTTCCTAAATTGAAATAAAATAGCAATAGAATCCAAAATAAAATCTTATTTGATTTTTTTATTAAATCCTCAATATTTCTTTATTTTGGGAAAGTCATTTTATTCCCTCTCTCATATTTATATAATTGAAATAATTGAAGATAAAATAAATAAAATCAAATGATCCTATTTCCAAAATTAGAGAAAAACTCGAATATGAAAATATCGAAATCACCAACTCTCTCCGTGGGTCCTTGAGTTGCGTAGAATTTCTAGGATCGAGGCAAAATGCATTAAATATGATATGCAATAATGATCTATTTGTATAACATTCCAAATTGAAAATTTGGGATGTTACAAACCTACCCCCCTTAAGATGAATCTCGCCCTCGAGATTCGGGTTGGCTAGAAAATAGTTGAGGGTGGTCCTTTAGCAAATCTTCCTCTCGCTCCCAGGTGGCTTCATCCTCGGTGTGATGGCTCCACTGAACTTTGCAAAACTTGATAACTTTGCTGCGCGTGACTCAGCTGGCATACTCAAGAATCTTCACTGGTTTCTCCTCATAGGTCAAATCACTGTCCAACTGAATCGCCTCTAGCGGCACGGTATCTCTCAGCGGTATATCAGTCATCTCTGCGTGGCACTTCTTCAACTGGGAAACGTGGAACACGTCGTGAACTCCTGACAATCCCTCAGGCAATTCCAACTTGTAGGCAACTTCTCCCATACGCTCCAAAACTTTGTATGGTCCCACAAAATGTGGCGCTAATTTTCCTTTGACTCCAAAATGCTTAACTCCTCGAACTGGAGATACACGAAGATAGACTCTATCTCCGACTTTGTAAACTGTCTCCTTGCATTTTGAATCTGCATAGCTTTTCTACCTGGACTGGGCTGCCTTGAGCCTGTCGCGAATCAACTTCACTTTCCGTTCAGACTCCTTAATCAAATCCGGTCCAAACAACTGGCGGGCTCCAACTTCATTCCATGACAACGGGGTTCTGCACCTCCTTCCGTATAAGGCTTCGAAAGGGGCCATCTTCAAACTGGATTGATAACTGTTGTTGTAAGAGAACTCTGCATATGGCAAATTGTCGTCCCAACTAGATTCGTAATCTAGCGCACAAGCTCTCAGCATATCCTCCAAAATCTGATTGACTCTCTCGGTCTGTCCATCTGTCTGCGGATAAAAAGCTGTACTGAACTCTAGCCTGGTACCCAAAGTTTCGTGCAACTGATTCTAGAACTTTGAGGTAAACCGGGTTCCTCTATCTGATAAAATGCTCCTCGGAACTCCATGCAGACATACGATCCTGGTCATGTATATCTTGGCCAACTTAGCACTAGTGTAAGTGGTATTTACTGGGATGAAATGTGCTACCTTTGTCAAACGATCGACTACAACCCAAATCGAGTCATAGCCTGAACGAGTCCTGGGCAATCCTATGATAAAATCCATGCCTAGCTTATCCCACTTCCATTCGGGTATCGGCAATGGTTGCAACAATCCTGCTGGCTTCTGATGCTCTGCCTTTACTCTCTGACATACATCACAAACTGCTACATACTCCGCAATATCCTTCTTCATTCTGGTCCACTAGAAGGTCTCCTTCAAATCCAAATACATCTTGGTATTTCCTGGGTGAATCGAATACGACGAATCATGAGCCTCTTGCAAAATCAACTTCCTGAGCTCCAGGTCATTAGGCACATAAACACGATCTTCAAACCATAAGGTATCGTGCTCATCCTCATGAAATCCCTTAGCTTTTCCTTTGCTCATCTTCTCCTTTATCTCAGCAATTTCCTTGCCGGTCTTCTGAGCTTCTCTGATCTTATCCATCTAAGTCGAATGAATTTCCAATGTTGCTACATAGCCTCTTGGAACTATCTCTAAACATAGTTCGCAAAGGTCCTCGGCTAACTCCTTTGGCAATCCTGCGGTCATGAGTGTATTGACATGGCTCTTACGGCTCAACGCGTCGGTTACTACGTTAGCCTTTCCGGGGTGATACTGCAATCTCATATCATAATCCTTGATGATCTCCAACCATCTCCTTTGCCTAAGATTCAACTCCTTCTGCATGAAAATATACTTCAAACTCTTGTGATCTGTGTATACCTCACAATGATTTCCGATAAGAAAATGTCTCCAAGTCTTCAACGCATGCACTACGGCTGCTAACTCCAAATCATGCGTGGCATAATTCAACTTATGAGGTTTAAGCTGTCGTGAAGCATACGAAACAACTCTCCCCTCCTGCATAAGCACTGCTTCAAGTCCTCGACGTGAAGCGTCGCAATACACCTCGTAATCCTTGCTCTGATCTAGCAGAATCAGGACTGGTGAGGTAACTAGATGTTCCTTCAACTCCTGGAAACTAGCCTCACATTCCTTAGTCCAGTTGAACTTGGTATCCTTCTTCAACAACTCCGTCATGGGCTTTGCAATCTTTGAAAAATTCTCAATGAATCTCCGGTAGTATCCTGCCAGTCCAAGAAAATTTCGGATCTCTCCAACTGTCGTTGGTGCTACCCAATTTGTCATGGTGACAACCTTTGTGGGGTCTACTGCTATTCCTTCTACGGATATAACATGTCCGAGGAATCCAACTTCCTTCAACCGAAATTCACATTTGCTGAACTTGGCATATAACTGGTGTTCTCTGAGCTTCTCCAATACCAAACACAAATGCTCCTTATGCTCCTCTTCATTCTTCGAGTAAAGCAAAATATCATCAATGAAAACCATGATGAACTTATCCAGAAACTCCATAAATACCTTGTTCATCATGTTCATGAAGTAGGCAGGTGCGCTAGTCAGACCAAATGACATAGCGGTGTACTCGTACAGCCCGTACCTGGTGGTAAAAGCCGTCTTGGGTATATCCTGCTCTCGAATCTTCAACTGATGGTATCCTGATGGCAAATCGATCTTGGAAAATACCTTTGCTCCTTGCAATCGGTCAAACAGATCATTGATCATCGGCAGTGGGTACTTGTTCTTGATTGTTACTCCATTCAAGCCTCGATAGTCAACAACCATCCTCAATGATCCATCTTTTTTCTCCACTAGAAGTACTGGCGATCCCCAAGGTGAAGAACTTGGGCGAATATAGCCTTTATCAAGTAACTCCTTAATCTGACTCTTAATCTCCTCCAAATCCTTTGCTGGCATCCTGTATGGTCTCTTGGATATCGGCCCTGTGCCTGGCAAAAGCTCAATTAAAAACTCGATGTATCTATCCGGTGGCATGCCTGGCAACTCTTGTGGAAATACATCGGGAAAATCCTTCACTTCTGGTACTTCCTCCTGCACAACTCCTGATAAGGAATTTACGTGCATCCTCTTTGGCTCATGTCTTGATACATACCTTATCCTTCTCCCTTCTGGGGCAGTAAGCAAAATCGACTTACTGGCGCAATCGATGTTTCCTCCATACATCAATAGCCAATCCATACCCAGAATCACATCCAAACATTGAGATTCCAAAATGATTCAGTCTGAGGGGAAAACATGCTTGCCTATACTCAACGGCACTTGAAAACATCCTCGTCTGGCCATATACTCTGCTCCTGGTGAGGTTACTAGCATATGTGTTCCTAGAACCTTGGTGGGCAGTCTATACTTATCCACAAATCCCCTTGATATGTATGAATGCGATGCACCAGTATCAAAAAGAACGAGTGCAGTAAATGACTTAACCAAAAACTTACCTATTACTGCATCTGACTGGGCTTCAACCTCCTCCACGCTAATGTGGTTCACCTGTCCTCTGTTGAAAGGGTTCGGCTTCTTCCCAGAGCTTCCATTGCCATTCCCATTCTGGCCTTCAGGACATTCATTGGCGTAATGTCTGGTCTTCTGGCACTTAAAGCAAGTGACTTGACTCAGATCTCTCTTGGCTGGTGTTGAGGGGTTGGTACGGTTCTGGCCATTGCTTCCTCCATTTTTGTTACCATTCTTGGAACCATTATAGTTGTGTGAGCTACCACCTCCATGGGTATGCTGGAACCGTCCTCCCGATTTCGGGGTAAAACGTGGCTTCTGCTGAGCTCCCGAATTGTACTTCCCCTGTCCATACTTCCTCTTGCAGTTCTCAATCTGCTGTTGCTTCCCTTCAATCATGAGGGCTCTATCTACCAACTCCTGATAGTTATTGAAACTTGCTACCATCAATTGCATACTCAGCTCATCATTCAGTCCTTCCAGAAACTTCTCTTCTTTAGCTGCATCTGTAGCAACGTCATCTGGGGCATAACGTGCTAGCTTACTAAAGTCATCCACATACTGGCCAACTGTATGTCCTCCCTGGCGTAAGTTGCAAAACTCACGCTTCTTCATGGCCATAGCTCCTGCTAAAACATGAGCGGTACGGAAAGCCTGCTGAAACTGATCCCATGTGATAGTGTCTACTGGATAGGTGGCTGTGAAATTCTCCACCATGATGCTGCGGGTCCCTCAAGCTGATGTGCGGCAAATCGCACCTTCTCCGCATCCGTGCATCCTGCAGTGGTCAACTCCCTGGCTATCTTGCGAAGCCAATCATCTGCAACAATCGGCTCGGTGCTACTGGAAAACACTGGTGGATTCAGCCTAAGAAAACGGGTTAAGTGATCAACAGGTGGTGGTGGTGGTGGGTTGTTGTTATTGTTCCCCTGATTCCGATTCTGGACTAGTATCTGCATCAATGCATTCTGCTGCTGGATCAACTGGGTGAGCTCCGGTGGGAAAGCAAATCCATTGTCACGTCTCGGAGGCATCTGAGGGTTTAGAAAAGATGAGAATATAGAATAGAATGAGGTCTAGAGGGAAAACACTACCCATATGCACATGAGACAAATGCAATCAAAACACTTCATTCAAACAAGAAAGGGCATACAACGGTCTATCTATCGTTACAAAAGTGCTCGGACTATACTAGATACATGGGGAAAATACTACTGCTGTTATGGTGGTCGACTAGAAAAACTGCTCCGATGAAGACTCCATGATATCTGCTCCGGCTTCATCAACATAGTCATCATCACTATCATCCGGGTCCGAGTGGGTGTCGTCGATGATGATGTAGTTCTCTGGACAAGTGCAATCTTCATCTTCTCAAGTTGCGGGAAATCCCATAAACACTCTTAGCTTCTTCTTCAGATCATCGTTCTTCTCTACTAGCGTTGCTATTTTCTCCTCATATCCATCACGTGTAGACTTGAGTTCTTCCTATAATTTCGTGATCTTGGTCATGGCCTTCTTCAGATCCATCATGCCTGCGCACATCTGGTTCTCCTGGCGTCGAATGTGCTGGTTTAACTCCTATATGAAAGCTGCAATTGATCTGTCCTTCCGGGTGGTGACCATCTCCCATTGCTCATCTCGACGCCCACAAATATGGTAGATAGTATCCTTAAGCTCCTTGTGGTAAACTTCTCCAATACATCCCATGGTGATGTGGGCTGCCATGCTCTTTCCTAGACTCCAGGTTGGTGCATCAAAGGAAAACTCTACGGGCTCAGTGACGGGCATGAACGTCCTTCCTGGAACTTGAACTTGAACCAGCCAGCGCTCCTCTTCAGGTAAAGTGGCGTTGTAGGTCCCAGTGAAGCTTGGTACTCCGATGTTCAGGTATCTCGTGACTTCCTTCAGGTGTCGTCCAAAGGGTGTATCTTCATTCGGTTGCGTGAACTTGTTCCTTGCATCCGCCATCCTAAAAGAATAGAAAAGATGAGGAGTCAGAAATGAGAAGAGAGATCAGTGATCTAGGGCTTTAGCTTAGTGGTTGTGTCCTATAGTCAACATGTGCTCTGATACCATCTTGTAGCGACCAGCCTCAAACAGTCTGATCTTTGTGCATCAGTGTCATCCCTGGATCAGTAATGCTGACATGCACAGTACTCGAAGGATTTATAATAGAGTAGCAGTCACACACTTATTACATCGAATGTCTCAAAAGAGAGCTTATTACAAATAATATGGCTTAAGGCCATCTAATAACGATAACAGCAGAAGGCTTGGAAGATAAGTGAGTCCATCAACTCCAACGGCATCACTGAGTATAGAAACACGATCCTAAGGCATCTTACTCGTCGTCTGGAAAGTTTGCAACATGAACATTGCAGCCCGAAAACGGGTCAGCACGTGGAATATGCTGGCAAAGTAACACATAGAGAGTAATGAAAGAATAAAGCTATACTACATGCATATATGGCTTGGCGGAAAAGCTCTATGGTTACAGTTTTGCATAAAGCCATTTTTTCCCTACTGCAAAGGAATAAATTTTATTTAACTATCATGGTGGTTGTTAAACATTGAGAATGGTTGACAGCATTCTCAATCCCAATTAAGTAACATCATCTTTAAACAAACCCAACAAAATTAATTAAAAGTAACATGATGAGATTCACATGATAATCCAAGTACTAGATACTCAAAACGTCCATAACCAGGGACACGACTAATCATGATTTGTTTATACACTCTGCAGAGGTTGCACACTTTTCCCCACATGACTCGATCTCCTCCATTGGTTTTATGGCACTACATGGTGTTTGAGAAACAGATGACCGAGACATAGTCTTTCAGAAGCGCTAGCACCTTACGATGAGTAGACCTATACACCTACTTTCCCCTACATGTGCTAGTCTACCACTGTAAGAGTTTGCATGACTTAGTCGACTATGCTAGAGCCCATAATAGCATGTGGCTGCACACGGAAGTTTCTAGCATGAATAAGCTCATGATCCCTTTGAGCCTGGGTGGCAGTCCAAAAACAAACAGGCAATCCTGGCATACCCAGGTACCTCAATCCACCCAGATGTGTATTAAAGTTGCCACCTTAAATAAACCATTAATTATCAATCTCACATCTGTCATGGATACACTCACCCAATCCACGTCTACTAGCATAGCATGGCATAATAAGCAAACGTAGAAGTAACTCCCAAAGGTTTGATAATAAAACAGGTAATAGGTACTACCTCATCTAGTTCCCAAAACCCACATATTAATCGGATCCTAACCATGCAATTGTTTGAGGATTGATTTAATGCATAAAACTGGGTAATAAATAAGTATGATCAAAGTGTCACTTGCCTTGCTGACGATCCGCGAAACCTAGGGATTCGATGTAGCATGCGGCGCAATCCGGGTACTCTATCGCAAACGAACAAACAAACAAATAAGCATACAATAAGTACTCATCTAATGCATAGGTAAAACTCAAATAAGAGATCTAACCAGAAAGTTCAACTTAAGAACTCCGGTTTGCAAAAAGAATCAAATCGAACGAAGAAACAAAACTCAAACAACGAAAGAAATAGGCTTCGATTACTAATATGGACCTAAGTCAAATTTTACAGTAGCAAAAACTTGTTTGAGTAGATTATTCGGAAAGAGGGTTTCGAGACGAAACTCTAGGCGCTTGAATCGCCTGATTCTGATAAACGAGCGAAAAGTTATACTAAAACGAAAATCAGATCAGAAATCGCGATCAGAAAAATCGCAGAATAAATCCGAGAAAATGAAATACTAAATGGACTCCAAAAATCAAACGAAAGAAATACTAAACGGACTCCAAAAATCCTGAAATAAATTTTCCCCGCTTATAAAATCAAGCCAGTTTAGATGAACATTTATTTGGGGCCTAAATGCAATTTTGAAAAACACGTATTTTTCCTAAATTCAAATAAAATAGCAATAAAATCCAAAATAAAATCTTATTTGATTTTTTATTAAATCTTCAATATTTCTTTATTTTGGGAAAGTCATTTTATTCCCGCTCTCATATTTATATAATTGAAATAATTGAAGATAAAATAAATAAAATCAAATGATCCTATTTCCAAAATTTGAGAAAAACTCAAATATGAAAATATCGAAATCCCCAACTCTCTCCGTAGGTCCTTGAGTTGCGTAGAATTTCTAGGATCGATGAAAAATGCATTAAATATGATATGCAATAATGATCTATTTGTATAACATTCCAAATTGAAAATTTGGGATGTTACATATTATCATCTACACTTGTAACCATAAGCTGCATTTTAAATTTCTGCGCATAATTTATATATCATCTTGGAGTACACATTTTGTACTAATATTATGATCTATGCTCACTGAATAGTTTCTCCATGGATGGCCTATCAATGGTGCTGGATTCTGTCAAGATCTTATATATCCAAATGAATAGTTTTTATCTGAACAAGATTATTGGCTTGCTGCAATGCTTTCCATGTTTGGAGAAGTTGTATATGTGATAGTTTCATGCACATTGGAAGCCCGCATATAGTGTACTAGAATTAACCGTTCAGTTGTTTCTCTTTCGACACTCTTACTTTGGACCTTAACTATTTTCAATCTTCATGTCTATTTAGGCAACAGGACAGGGTAAGAAAGTTATAACCAATTGGTGGATTCGTAAGCATCGGGATTTTCTAACTTCTCATGAGATTCGATTGAAGACAATAACGCTAGAACGATATGTAGCCAATCGCGCAAACACAAGATTTGTCACATTCTTCCTGCTGAATGCGAGGTTACTATTGTCCATCAGGCTTAAGTTTATCAGCAACATGGTTTTGACGGATGGGTATGTCGAAGAGCAAAAAAAGGAGTTTCAGGTGAGCAAAAGAGCTTCTGAACGTGTCGGGCTTCTATTTACAACATATTGTGGTCATAATCCAGTAAATTTTACGACCCATGATGTCCATTCTATGGACCTGACCGATCCATTTGACTGTGACTGCCGAAAACAGTGCTGGAGTTAGATGTTGTTGCCCTTTTCAATCTGGGTTTTTTTGTAAACCTGATGAACAATTAAACCTCGTGCTGTTGTACAGTTTGTAAGCTAGAGTTAGATGTTCCTGCCCTTTTCAACTCGGCTGTGACTGTCATATTTTCTTTGAAACAAGGCAAATGGCTTGCCATTCATTTAATTTAGAGTGAAATATTGTAACAAATCCCAACCGAGGGAAATAACATCAATCTCCCCGGCTGCTTGAGCTCACTGTGCATTACAGAAGCCAAGTGATTAGCCCCCACCAGCACCCACAAACTTATTTTGAACTAGCACATCAAATAGGTTGTAAATTTTCATAGGAAAGGCTGCATGACCGTGACAGATTTGGATTCTAACATTTGGGACTCGTGAGGAAATAGCCTATCCAAGGTGGTGTCGACTTACTAGCCAGTCAACAAACGATTCTTCCTACCAGCCGTTGGATTGACATCCAACATCTGTCGTGTATCTTCTATCTCTTGTCTTCTTCTTCCTCCAGCCGCCCAAACCAAACCACCCCGTCGGCTCCGCCTGCTCCTGCCTCCCATGGCTGGCTACGCCTCTGCCACCCTACCGTATGTACCCTCCAACGTTGGCCAGTCCCTCCCTCTATTCCCCCACATGTCCTGTTATTCTCCAGCGACGTCAGCCCCAACACGCACCCGCACTCGAACCAGTCAACCCTCGTACTCCCCTCCACCTGCGACTGGACCGGTGCATCTTGAACGGCTCCTGTTTGTTCTGTCTAAGGCCTCGCCGTCGTCCTCCGCCTTGCGGCCTTGGTTCGCTCGCCGTGCGCGGTGCGCCACCCTCTTGCGTTGTCAATGTCGTCAACAACCGAGAGGAACAAGGAGATGACTACACGTGGAGAGGATGACAGTAGGGACCCACCAGTGCCATGGCAATACGCAAGCAAGTGCCTCTATAGTACAAGCCCAAAAATATGGTTCCTTCTCATGGTTGGACATCTGGGGCTCACGCCATTGTCAACGTAGTCAATAAACGAGAGAATTACACTACGAACGGCTGACACCAGGGACCCAGCAAGTCATGCAGTTTTTTAAGGAACAAGCAATTGTTATTTATAATATTTTTAGCAACGCATCAGGGTAACAACGGGGCTGTGCGGGGGCTATGGCCCGTCTAGCCAGGGTTTTATTTATGTTTACCACATCATGAGCCCAATTGTGTTTTTTTCTTGCTAAAAATGGCTAGCCCAGTTCTAATTTTTTAAAAGAAATACCCAAACAAGGCCTACTTGCTTTATCGGCCCTGCTGGGCTGCAAATCTTTCAAGACAAGGAGAGTTTCATTCGGCTTGCCCAGAAATGGCCTGTACATTTTTAAAACACACCAAACCGGGAATTAGTTTCAATTTTTTCATTACAAGATCTTAAATTCCATTGATTTTTATGCGTGGACAATTATTTGGATTTTATATTTATATAAATTATTTTTCAAAATAGTTTGAATGTGACTCGATATTTCTGGATTAAAAATCTTTGACCGCACCGAAATATGCTAAATTTTGTATACTTATTAACCGTAGCCACAATATGGGGTGTAATGCTAACAAAAAGAAGATGGGCTCCAAAAAACTTCTTAAGAATTAGCAAATGGGATGTACATTATTAGAAATAATTGCAGATGGGCTGTATGCTGTTTTCCACAGATTTGAGGCTGACTTGTGCGCCTACTACAGGTTGACGCGTATGCTTTCATAAAAAAAGGTTGACGCACACGCAACGCCCTATCAACTTAGTCAACACACGAGAGCAGTGACTGTTGGATGTCCATCCAACGGTTGTCGTGCTTCTTCAATCTCTGCTCTTCATGCTCTAGTCGCTCAAACAAGTGTCGGTGGTACTGCCTGCTCCCATCGCTGGCCTAGCCATCCCTCTACTCACCCACACATGCTGTTATTCTCCGGCGACGGCAGACGAACTAGTAAACCCTCGTACTCCTCCGCGTGGGAAACAACTACTGAGTATTCCCTGGCTCCGTGTCGTTCCCTTCCTAGGCCTCACCGTCGTCCACCGCCGTGGTGCTCTCGGCGCGGCCTGGTGAACGTGGTCAATGAACGACATCCATCGGAAGTGGATTGTACGTGGAGAGGATAACGGCTGGGTCCACGGCCGCACGCAAGGAAATGCCTCCTTATTACGTGCAAAATAATGATTTCTCCACCTGACAGCTAGGACCCACAGGAAGGGCCTCTGTATTTGGCGAAAAAACGTTCCCCCGCCGACAGGTCGGACCCACCAGCTATATCTTCGCACGCAAGGAAGTGCCTCCTTATTACGCCCAAAAAATGAATACCCCCTGCTAGCTGGGACCCACCATATTGTTGGGCTGACTTGTGGGCCTACTAAGTTGACGGGGACGGAGGGCTTTGTCAACTTAGTCAATACTCCAGTGACCGTATGATGTCCATCCAATGGCCATAGTGCTTCTTCAACCTATCATCTTCTTGCTCCAGCCGCCCGAAGCAGCACCGGTCGTGCCGCCTTGTCAGGACCCCGACTCAATGCCACATCGATCTAGCATGTAACACCTCATATCACTTTGCGTCCTCACACACGGTATTCCCACGGGTGTTGCCTTACCTTTGCCCGGGACGTTTGCGCCTTTTGGCACACGTATATGATAGTGTCGCTAGCATCCATATGATAAGGAGCCCGGCCTGACATAGCTAGTCGTAAACCCAAAGTGGCACAAACTTATGGGGACATGTATCCATGACCCAGCATCGAAAGTGTCGGTCATCAGCGAGTGAATCCAGGCTGTAGCACTGGGCTAGCAGGACTCCGGTGAACTAGGCTGTAGCGGGCTAACAGGACTCCGGTATTCATCGCGTGACATTTCCCCGAAGGGATAGACACAGGAACAAAGAAGGACACATGCCGGCCAGCCTAAGTGTTCTGGGGCAGTAGCAAGCTACCGGCTCAGTGGAAGCACTAGGAGACATTTCCCAGTAAGAGAGACTACTAAGGATAAACAACTAGATGGTCAGATCCCACACATACCAAGCATTTCAATAACATACACACAATATGCTCGATATGTCAAAATACAAAATGGCATCACAACATGACTCTACGACTCAACTATTTTATTCAATAGGCTCCGAGGAGCGAGATATTACAAACATGGGTCTCTCGACCCAGCATTCAGAGCATACAAGTCAAAGCACATGCGGAAGCTTAACATGTCTAAGCACAGACATCTACAAATGGAAAAGGCTGAGAAGCCTAACTATCTAGCAGATCCTGCCGAGGGCACAAGATCGTAGCTGAGGTAACAAGCTAAACGTCGAAGTCCACGCGGAACTACTAGGGAGACTAAAGTCTCTCTGCAAAAACATAAAATAGGCAAACGTGAGTACAAATGTACCCAACAAGACTTAAATCAGAACTAACTACATATGCATCATTATCAACAAAGGGTTGGTGGGGTTTAACTACAGCAAGCCAGCTTTGACTCGGTGGCTATCCTGAACTACGACTGCAAGTAACTCTTTTGAGGTGGCGCACACGAGTCCACATATTCACCATATCAATACACCACTATGGATCCGCTCCCGTCTCCCTACGAGAACACCATCCATAGCACTCACGCTTATCTTGCATATTTTAGAGTATCCAATTTCACTAGTCTATGAACTGTACATGCAACCCAGAAGTCCTTTTCCGTGGACACGGCTATTCGCATAGATCATATTAACCCTGCAGGGGTGTACTTCTTCACACACGCTCTCACCACTTACCACCGTTTACACGTCATGTACTCGGCAACCTTCAAGCGGAAGCCCAGCGAGGGTGTCGGCCACGACCTGACTAACCACACAAGTCTCTCGTCCAGGTTTATCGCCTATTCGGGTTCCATCCGCAAGGAGATTCGGCCGGGGTGTCGCTCACGGCCCCAAACGATGTGAGTAGGGTTCCCAAGCCCACCATCCGGGTGCCACTTGGTACACCGTGCCACTGTGCCTAGTCTGTCCCAAGCCCACCTATACCGGGTGCCACCTGGTAGACTACTAACACTACCTACAAACACCAGAAACTAGTTGCAACTCCTGGACAGAGATCAAGTTGATTAATAAGTCGAGAGAGCTTGGAGTGCCCGGAGCCCAATGTATGGTAGTAACTGTTCATGGATCACAAACACATAACTCAGTTCCTAAGGACGGCTTCAATGAGACAACCCACCATGTACTCCTACATGGCCTCTCACCGCTACCTTTACCAAATCGTGTTCACACACTTAGCTCTCAACAGTAGGACATGTTCACCACATTCCAATTCATCCCCGATGAATCAGACCTGACACAACTCTAAGCAATAGCAGGCATGACAAACAAGCATGAATGAGTAGGCACATCAGGGCTCAAACAACTCCTACTCATGCTAGTGGGTTTCATCTATTTACTGTGGCAATGACAGGTCATGCAGAGGATAAAGGGGTTCAACTACCGCAGCAAGTAACAGATGAATCATTGTTGTCCTAATGTAGTAAAAGAGAGCAGGAGCGAGAGAGTGGGATTGTATCGGAATGAACAAGGGTTTTTTTCTTGCCTGGCACTTCTGAAGATAATATAGTTCTTCATTGGTGTCATCGAACTCATCGTCGGAACCATGTCTACCGAGAGGGGACAAATACCGGGAACACAGAGAAAACACAATCAATGCAATGCAACAACATGATGCATGAATATGACATGGCAAAATGAGTGTGTTTTGGCTAATGCAACTTAGAACAGATTAAATGAAGTTGGTTTGAACCAAGGGTTCAAATTCGAACTCCATATGTGCTTATTTAAATGCCAATTATGCAAATTGCCATATACAGCAACCTTATGTTGCTCAAACATGCATGAAAATGGTATAGATGGATAGATTGGATTTTTCTGATCATTTTTCATATATAATTTATTTCATTCTGAGCTACGGTTGAATTTCTATGATTTTTCAAAGTTTTGGACATTTTCTGAAATAAATAAATCATTTAAGACTTATTTAAATTACAAAAAAGAGTTATTGCGTCAGCATGACGCCTCTATGACGTCAGCAGATCAGCAGGGTCGCCCAGGTCAAACCTGACCAATGGGTCCCACTGGTCAGTGGCACAACTAATTAACCAAGTTAATTAGCCTTAAGTTAATTCTAACTAAACTGTTTGTGGGGCCGGAGCCCACTAGTCAGCGTTTAATTAGCTAACTAACCTAGGTTAATTATTGTTAAACTAATACTAACTAAAAATGCGGGGGGGGGGGGGGGGGGGGTGGCCCACGCGTCAGTGACACATGGGGGGAAGTCAAACCCTGGTCAGCGGGGTCAAACCCACCGGACCTGGTCCACGACTCGTCGCCGGCAATGACAGAGATGGCGGAGGGCTTCGGAAATCACCCACAGCCGATGGTTTTGGGCATGGGGAGGCTCTACGAAGAGCTGCTGCTCGCGCACAGCTGATGGAGCAGACGGTGGGAGCTCGGGTGGCCGGAGACGACGGCTACGAGCTCGGCAGTGGCGCCGGCATTCGGGCATGCACGGGAACGCGGCTGCGGTGGCCTAGGTGATGCGAGGTTAGCACTTACTGAAACTACGCGAGGCAGCGAGCGTGTTAGGCATGACGGCCGGACCATTTGGTCGCTGGGATCACATCAGCGGTGAGCGTAGGCGACGGCGCGTACGGGTGTGAGTGGCGTGGCGGCTACGGAGTGCAAACGAGAAAACGGAGAGGATGGTTCGAGGGAGAAGCTCACGGCGGTTTCAGCGGTGCAGATGGCGAGCTCGAAGGAGGACCGGAGCGAATGGGGCGACAGAGTGGATCTCCGGTGACGGCGGTCGGGGAGGAGCTTGGTGGAGGCAGTGCAGAGCATGCGAACGCTCTTGGCTGGGTCTTCTGGATGAATAAGACCACGACGGAGCTCTGGGACACGATGGTGAGGCGAGGCGGGGACGGTGGCCATGGCAGCAGCGAGCGGCGGCGACAAGCATGCTCGGGTGCGCTGCGGGGAGGGAGCAGAGGAGGGGAGAGGAGGAATGGATAGGCCAGAGGGGTCAGGGAGGCGCCAAGGAGAAGCAACCCGACGTCGTGCTGGCAAGGGAGGCAGGCAGGCGAGCTGGTGGCGTGGCGCTCTGCCCGCGCGCGCGCGTCGGCCACACGCCTGGCCGACTGGCGCCAGGAGGACGACGACAGTTGTGGGCTGGGCCGGTCTGTTGCGGTGTTGGGTCGCATAGGCAGGTGGGCTGCTGCCAGGTCAGTTCTTTTCTCTCTCTTCTCTTTCTATTTTGTTTTCTGTTTTTGTTATTTTGTTTTGGTTTAGTTTGGAAACTAAACCATTTTTAAACTTTATGTAAATTTTTATGTGAGCTTAGAGAGCTAGTCCAAGGTCACATGCAAACTTACAAAATATATGAACATTATTTCTTATATAGCGGAAATAATTCCAACCCAAATATATCATTGATTTAAATCAAAGACCCAAAATAAATTATTTCTGTGACTCTGAAAATATTGGTTTGAATTTTACCTCACGCCAATATTTTCACAGAATAACAAGAACATTTTCTTGGACTCATTTGATGAGATTTAAATGTTGGTTATTTTTAGAGGTTTTTTGAGGCTTTTGAAAATTCCTCCATTCAAGTTTCATTTGAATTTAAACATGATGCTCACATGGAAGGCTAGCCTAGTGCATACCAGAACTGGGGATGTGACAGCTCACCCCTACTAAACAAGAATCTTGTCCCGAGATTCAAGCGTAGGGTAAGATGAAGGGGGATCGCAAACTAACATAATCTTCACGATCCAGGTGGCACTTCAAAGAACGTTGACTCGATCACCATCATTGTCTCGATGTCTTGCCCCGAGAACTCCAACTAACATGACAATGAAAGGGAAAGGAAAACTCTAGAGGGATCGATCTCATCGAATGTAGAACAACTCATGATCAAATCACGGAGTGGGACATTGAAACATCTCTCGAGCTGAGACACAAAGCATTCGTACAGAGGGATGGAGTGAAACACATGACAAAGGTTCACTAGGTAGGCAATATTCCACACCTAAGAAGGTGGTTAACGGTTGTCAACGTAGCGAGGAGTTGAGTTGCCATGATACCATAACGATGCACCTTAGGGAAGGTGACTCGTAGAAATATCCCCTTAAGTGGCAAAAAGAATTACCTTTGATTCAGAGATCATTGAAACTCTTTATACCAGCCTAAGGCAATTCTCGAGCGACCATTTGGACGGGTTCGGTAGAATGACATACTCAGACTAGAATGGATGATGTGGATTACCTTGTTGAAGCCAACACAAGGAATGATTTTAGTAACTGGGGAGAGGCTCAACAGTAGAGAGTGAGTCCACTGTTGAAATTTTATAGCATAACCAAGGAAACGGGAAGCAATCCCAGTTGGTGCCGATGATAACACCTAGAGATTGTGCGTGCTCTCAAGAACTTGAGCAATTGCATACTCATCAAGATTTTACCAATATCCATGTCAAGGATCATGGCAACACAACGTACTACCATGATGAACATCGATGGATGATGCAGATACAAAGGAAGATAACCTTCTCGGATTTCACCTTAGCGGAGCCAAGGAAGCAAAATCTGGATGATCGACTGAGAGACATTTAGCACTCCGCTTCTAATGTTCTCCTTGACGTTCTAGGTACCACGATCATGCTTGAAAGCATCAACATGGCCATCAAGTAAAGGTTGGACTTTGGAATACAAAGGATCCATAAGGAGAAACTTCTATAATAAGTCACTCGAAATCCTCATGGAGAAGATGGTCGACTTGCTCAATCAAGATACTACAAGGATAGATCTTCCGGCTAGGTGTGTCGGCCAGAACATCAACCTTGTTAGGACCTACATCATATATCTTGGAAAGGTTCCAACCATCATATCTGCCTGAGATTCAGATCTGGTTGGTTACATGATATTCCAGACTCATCAAGTCTAGAAAGAAAAATGAAAGTTTGCAACACAAACCGACGAGATGACGTTGCAAGATTCTCGGGAAATGAACTACGATAGCAAGCTCCAAAACATGAGCTATTTCTGCTACATACATGTGAACACGCTGTCCTAGACAAGCATGACCATATAGTAGTCTTATAATAAAACAGTACCGAGTTCAGGTTGGGAACCATCATCGAGGATATCAAAGTCCTTGCATAAGTCTTGCTCTTAAGAAGGAACTTCTTCTCCTTGAACAAATCAATCAGTGGCTTGGTGTGCTAGGAAACACATATGGAATGGAGGCGGCCAACCTATCAAACCATAGAGTACTTCGCACATGCGTGACTGACTTGGGATGATTCCAAAGGAAGCAAAAACAAACTTTCTCGAATTCACGGCGGCAACTTACATCAAGTGCACGTGAATTAAAGAAAGTCACTTCTTTCATCCAAACATATCCTTCATGAGATAGCACGAAGAAAATGCTAGCACAAGTTTCCAACACTAGCTTAATGTCCAACAACATCATGGAGGAGATAAGGATGTTGTCGATGGGCTCAACAACAATTTATCAAGATTCCAATGGAGATGGAATTCCACAACTATGTGAACAAGACGATAGTATTGGCTAGACCCAAAGAATATAATGGTGTATGCTCGAGGAAACAACCACGAGTAAGACAACATTACGAATATCATTGGTTTTGATTTGATTTGACGATAGCCCATACTCAAATCAAAGGTTGGATAAGGTGATAGGTCCCATTAACTGATCACGAGGGTCAATCGATGAAAATACCAGCTTCCTTCAACACACATACAAGATATCCCTTAGTGATGAGCTAGGTCGGACAAGCTTTTATCTTCCAACTCTCCAAGTTGTTGTTTAGCTTAACCAACTAGCTCAGGGGTATGCAACACAGATTCTTGGAGAAGGGGGTGGTTACAAGGAACCAACTTGATCAGAATTCAACATAGCGGTCAGGTGACAACCTGGTGATACCTCCGAGAAGATATTCGGAAAATCACGAACCACCGATATGTTACTAAGCACGGGAACAATCATGTTTTTCAGGCAAGACGATATGATCAAATAACCAAGGAATTGGCATAGCCCTAACTCATTGATCGAGAGGTGCACCAGAAATAAGGACTAGGTAGCACGATCTATCTTAGAATGGTGATTCAGGAACCAACACGCTAAGAATGAGATTATTGTCCTTTAACCACCAAGCAACGGGGTTGCCAGGAGTATTGAATTCACACATCACGGTTCACTTGTCGGCATTCTGGTTGCAACAACACGGAACCGATGAACGAATGATGATGGCGAGAAGTATCACTACATCAGGAATTCATAAGAGATGGTGCAATTCTCATGACATTCCTGACATAAAGAGGGCAACACTCCAAGGTAGAACAGAACAAAAGCTGGATTGGCATTTTGATCTGCGGGATACCACTACTTTGACCCAATATTGGAAATGGAAAAGGGTACTGGAGTTTGTTTCTCCTAGTCACTCTAGAATAGAATGGCTTGACGGACCACAAGAGTAATAGGCATCGACGATCGAATGCACGCATACTCTTGACTATCAATTGATAGACGAGGGTCGGAAGACAACTAAAATGGGAAAACTCAAAAGAACATATGATTTTCTGAGTTGTGGATGCATGGATTAGCATGTCGAACGAGTTCAACATATTTCTTCCGGATAACCCATGCAGAAAAGGTACGACTGGCAGGGTCACAATATAGAATGGAGAACTCATCGAGATCACTCTGGTTGTGATCGTTGGTTCAAAGAACTTCTGCCATAAGTGGTTCGTAGTATTTGGAAGAAGGATATACCATGAATCTCAAGGACAATCGCAAAGGTTACTAATAACCTAAAGGAACTAGCAAAAACTATCAACATGAGGTAGGGTGAATCTTGGGTTCATAACCCAGGAGTGGAATACCTACTACTAAGTTGCATCATGGGATGCTTTCGAGAGTAATGGCCAGAATCATCACACTGGGAACACAGAGCATGGCTGGATTACTAGGTGATACTCTAGACACCTAGGGTCATAATAATAGCTCCAACATAAATGTTGAGGCAATGAAGTACCTCAACACACTAGTTAGTGTGGTTGATCTGGCACAAAGGATCTTCAGAACGGTAAAAAGAATTTGCAAATGCATAAGACTATTTGAAAACCTGGGATGACCCGGACAGCATAACGGCTGTAAAAGCTTAAAAGAATTTGAGACATGCTACAAAAATGGTGGCATAGCCACTCGGAAGCACAATATCAAGGTTTTGAAATCAACAATTAACATACAGAGGTAATAGGAACTGAACCGAGGCTTAAGTCCGACAATTCTATAAGTCTACGGATTAGTAACACGTGATCCTGATAGAAAGAAGAGAAAGCCTAGTTCCTTAACCCGGTAGGAAGGTAAGATGACTCAGATCAGAAGGGCATGAGGTAAAGGAGTAAAAAGAGCCTTACGTTCCATCCCACAATCAATTCCCCTACATATAACTAAAGCATTTCTAGACTCAACTTCGACCAGTTTGGCTTGGTAATCCTACAGACAGTCAAGCTCTGATACCAAAGCTGTCAGTACTCCGATTCAATGCCACATCGATCTAGCATGTAACACCTCATATCACTTTGCGGCCTCACACATGGTATTCCCACGGGTATCGCCTTACCTTTGCCCGGGACCGTTTGCGCCTTTTGGCACACGTATATGATAGTGTCGCTAGCATCCATATGATAAGGAGCCCGGGCTGACATAGCTAGTCGTAAACCCAAAGTGGCACAAACTTACGGGGACAGGCATCCATGACCCAGCATCGAACGTGTCGGTCATCAGCGAGTGAATCCAGGTTGTAGCACTGGGCTAGCAGGACTCTGGTAAACCGGGCTGTAGCGGGCTAACAGGACTCCGGTATTCATCGCGCGACATTTCCTCGAAGGGACAGACACAGGAACGAAGAAGGACACATGCCGGCCAGCCTAAGTGTTCCGGAGCAGTAGCAAGCTACCGGCTCAGTGGAAGCACTAGGAGACATTTTCCGGTAAGAGAGACTCCTAAGGATAAACAACTAGATAGTCAGATCCCACACATACCAAGCATTTCCATAACATACACACAATATGCTCGATATGTGCAAATACAAAATGGCATCACAACATGACTCTACGACTCAAGCATTTTATTCAATAGGCTCCGGGGAGCGAGATATTACAAACATGGGTCTCTCGACCCAGCATTCAGAGCATACAAGTCAAAGCACATGCGGAAGCTTAACATGTCTGAGTACAGACATCTACAAATGGAAAAGGCTGAGAAGCCTGACTATCTACCAGATCCTGCCAAGGGCACAAGATTGTAGTTGAGGTAACAAGCTAAACGTCGAAGTCCACGCGGAACTACTAGCGAGACTAAAGTCTCTCTGCAAAAACATAAAATAGGCAAACGTGAGTACAAATGTACCCAGCAAGACTTACATCAGAACTAACTACATATGCATCATTATCAACAAAGGGTTGGTGGGGTTTAACTGCAGCGAGCCAGCTTTGACTCGGTGGCTATCGTGAACTACGACTGCAAGTAACTCTTTTGAGGTGGCGCACACGAGTCCACATATTCACCATATCAATACACCACTATGGATCCGCTCCCGTCTCCCTACGAGAACGCCATCCATAGCACTCACGCTTATCTTGCGTATTTTAGAGTATCCAATTTCACTTGTCTATGAACTGTACAGGCAACCCAGAAGACCTTTTCCGCGGACACGGCTATTCGCATAGATCATATTAACCCTGCAGGGGTGTACTTCTTCACACACGCTCTCACCACTTACCGCCGTTTACACGTCATGTACTCGGCAACCTTCAAGCGGAAGCCCAGCGAGGGTGTCGTCCACGACCTGACTAACCACACAAGTCTCTCGTCCAGGTTTATCGCCTATTCGGGTTCCATCCGCAAGGAGATCCGGCCAGGGTGTCGCTCACGGCCCCAAACGATGTGAGCAGGGTTCCCAAGCCCACCATCCGGGTGCCACTTGGTACACCGTGCCACTGTGCCTAGTCTGTCCCAAGCCCACCTGTACCGGGTGGCACCTGGTAGACTACTAACACTACCTACAAACACCAGAAACTAGTTGCAACTCCTGGACAGAGATCAAGTTGATTAATAAGTTGAGAGAGCTTGGAGTGCCCGGAGCCCAATGTGTGGTAGTAACTGTTCATTGATCACAAACACAAAACTCAGTTCCTAATGACGGCTTCAATGAGACAACCCACCATGTACTCCTACATGGCCTCTCACCGCTACCTTTACAGAATCGTGTTCACACACTTAGCTCTCAACAGTAGGACATGTTCACCACATTCTAATTCATCCCCGATGAATCAGACCTGACACAACTCTAAGCAATAGCAGGCATGACAAACAAGCATGAATGAGTGGGCACATCAGGGCTCAAACAACTCCTACTCATGCTAGTGGGTTTCATCTATTTACTGTGGCAATGACAGGTCATGCAGAGGATAAAGGGGTTCAACTACCGCAGCAAGTAACAGATGAATCGTTGTTGTCCTAATGTAGTAAAAGAGAGCAGGAGCGAGAGAGTGGGATTGTATCGGAATGAACAAGGGGGTTTTGCTTGCCTGGCACTTCTGAAGATAATATAGTTCTTCATTGGTGTCATCGAACTCATCGTCGGAACCATGTCTACCGAGATGGGACAAATACCGGCAACACAGAGAAAACACAATCAATGCAATGCAACAACATGATGCATGAATATTACATGGCAAAATGAGTGTGTTTTGTCTAATGCAACTTAGAACAGATTAAATGAAGTTGGTTTGAACCAAGGGTTCAAATTCGAACACCATATGTGCTTATTTAAATGCCAATTATGCAAATTGCCATATACAGCAAACTTAGGTTGTTCAAACATGCATGAAAATTGTAGAGATGGATAGATTGGATTTTTCTGATCATTTTTCATATATAATTTATTTCATTCTGAGCTACGGTTGAATTTCTATGATTTTTCAAAGTTTTGGACATTTTCTGAAATAAATAAATCATTTAAGACTTATTTAAATTATAGAAAAGAGTTATTGCGTCAGCACGACGCCTCTGTGACGTCAGCAGATCAGTGGGGTCGCCCAGGTCAAACCTGACCAGTGGGTCCCACTGGTCAGTGGCACAACTAATTAACCAAGTTAATTAGCCTTAAGTTAATTCTAACTAAACTGTTTGTGGGGCCAGGGCCCACTAGTCAGTGTTTAATTAGCTAACTAACCTAGGTTAAATAGTGTTAAACTAATACTAACTAAAAATGTCGGGGGTGGGGGGTGGCCCACGCGTCAGTGACACACGGGGGGGAAGTCAAACCCTGGTTAGCGGGGTCAAACCCACCGGACCTGGTCCACGGCTCGTCGCCGGCGACGACAGAGACGACGGAGGGCTTCGGAAATCGCCCACATGCGATGGTTTTGGGCGTGGGGAGGCTCTACGAAGAGCTGCTGCTCGTGCACAACTGATGGAGCAGACGGCGGGAGCTGGGGTGGCCTGAGACGACGGCTACGAGCTCGGCAGCGGCGCCGGCGTTCGGGCATGCGCGGGAACGCGGCTGTGGTGGCCTAGGCGATGTGAGGTTAGCACTTACAGAAACTACGCGAGGTGGTGAGCATGTTAGGCACGACGGCCGGACCATTTGTCGCTGGGATCATGTCGGCGGTGAGCGTAGGCGACGGCGCGTACGGGTGTGAGTGGCGTGGCGGCTACGGAGTGCAAACGAGAAAACGGAGAGGATGGTTCAAGGGAGAAGCTCACGGCTGTTTCAGCGGTGCAGACGGCGAGCTCGAAGGAGGACCGGAGCGAACGGGGCGGCAGAGTGGATCTCCTGCGATGGCGGTCGGGGAGGAGCTTGGTGGAGGCAGTGCAGAGCGTGCGAACGCTCTTGGCTGGGTCTTCTGGATGAATAAGACCACGACGGAGCTCTGGGACACAATGGTGAGGCGAGGCGGGGACGGTGGCCATGGCAGCAGCAAGCGGCGGCAACAAGCACGCTCGGGTGCGCTGCGGGGAGGGAGCAGAGGAGGGGAGAGGAGGAATGGATAGGCCAGAGGGGTCAGGGAGGCGCCAAGGAGAAGCAACACGACGTCGCGCTGGCAAGGGAGGCAGACAGGTGAGCTGGTGGCGTGGCGCTCTGCCCGCGCGTGCGCGTCGGCTACACGCCTGGCCGACTGGCGCCAGGAGGACGACGGCGGTGGTGGGCTGGGCCGGTCTGTTGCGGTGCTGGGCCGCACAGGCAGGTGGGCTGCTGCCAGGTTTCTGTTATTTTGTTCTGGTTTAGTTTGGAAACTAAACCATTTTAAAACTTTCTGTAAATTTTTATGTGAGCTCAGATAGCTAGTCCAAGGTCACATGCAAACTTAAAAAATATTTGAACATTATTTCTTATATAGCAGAAATAATTCCAACCCAAATATATCATTGATTTAAATCAAAGACCCAAAATAAATTATTTCTGTGACTCTGAAAATATTGGTTTGAATTTTACCTCACGCCAATATTTTCACAGAATAACAGGAACATTTTCTTGGACTCATTTGATGAGATTTAAATGTTGGTTATTTTTAGAGGTTTTCTGAGGCTTTTGAAAATTCCTCAATTCAAGTTTCATTTGAATTTAAACATGATGCTCACATGGAAGGCTAGCCTAGTGCATACTAGAACTAGGGATGTGACACGCCTGCTCCTGCCTCCCGTGGCCGGCTGTGCTACCGCCTGCTCCTGCCTCCCGTGGCCCGGCTCCGCGTCGTCCCCTTCCTAGGCCTCGTCGTCGTCCACCGCCATGGTGCTCTCGGCGCGGCGTGGTCAATGTGGTCAACGACCAACTTCCATCGGAAGAGTACTGTACGTGGAGAGGCTGACAGCTGGGTCCACAACAGCTGCAAGGAAGTGCCTCCTTATTACGCAGAAAATAGTTATGCCTCCACCTGACAGCGGGGACCCACCGGACGGGCCACCAGTATTTTGCGAAAAAAATCGTTTCCCCCTGGCTGCTGGGACCACCTGATGGGCCATCGTATTTCGCAAAAAAAACGTTCCCCCCGCTGTTAGCTCGGACCCACCGGAAGTGCCTCCTTATTACGCACAAAAAAATGAATACTCCCCCGGCTAGCTGGGACCCACCTTGGTGGGAGGCTGACTTGTGGGCCTACTAAGTTGACGGGGATGAAGGGCTTTGTCTACTTAGTCAATATGAACGATTCTAGCTCCAGTGACCGTGCGATGTCCATCCAACGGCCGTAGTGCTTCTTCAACCTCTGGTCTTCTTGCTCCAGCCGCCCAAAGCAGCGATGGTCATGCCGCATGCTCCTGCCTCCCGTGGCCGGCTGTGCTGCCGTGGAGGCCTCACCGCCCCTACTATTCCCACCACTGGCTAGGCCCTGCGGCGACGGCAGCCTCACACCGCAGCTGAACCAGTAAACCCTCGTACTCCTCTTCCCGTGGGCTTCCACTGTCGCGTCTTCCCCGGCTCCGCGTCGTCCCCTTCCTAGGCCTCGCCGTCGTCCACTGCCGTGGTGCTCTCCACGCGGCATGGTCAACATTGTCAAGGAACGACTTCCATCGGAAGAGTACTGTACATGGAGAGGCTGACAGCTGGGTCCACGACCACATCCTAGTTTTTTTGTGATTTGCCAAGTAAGTCGCTTTGTCAGGCCTGTTGGGCTGCAAATCTTTCAAGACGAGGAGAGCTTTCATTCGGCTGGCCGAGAAAATGTCCCATCAGTAATGAGAAATGGGCTGTACATTTTTAAAACATATCAAACCGGCAATTAGTTTCAAATATCTTCTTTTTCATATCAAGATTTTTAATTACATTAATTTTTATGCGTGGAGAATTTGTTTGATTTTATATTGATATACATTTATTTTTAAAATCAGTTTGAATGTTAGTCGAAATTTCGGGATTAAAAGAAGTTCGGACCGCACCAAAATATGCAAAATTTTGTATAATTTTTTAACCGTGGCCACAATATGGGCTGTAATGCTAACAAAAAGAATATGGGCTCCAAAAAAACCTTAAGAATTAGCAAATGGGCTGTAAATTATTAGAAATAATGGCAGATGGGCTGTATGCTGTTTTCCACAGATTTGAGGCTTTCCTAAAAAAAGGTTAACGCACAAGCAGTGACTATTGGATGTCCATCCAACGACCGTCGTGCTTCTTCAATCTCTGCTCTTCCTGCTCCAGCCGCTCAAACAAGCGCCGGTAGGACTGCCTGCTCCCTCCGCCCCGCGGCCGGCTGTGTTGCCGCGCAGGCCTCACCGCGCCACCATACTCCCATCACTGGCCTAGCCATCCCTCTACTCACCCACACCTGCTGTTATTCTTCGGTGACGGCAGGCGAACCAGTAAACCCTCGTATAGTCGTACTCCCCTCCGCGTGGGAAACAACTACTGAATCTTCCTTGCCTCTGTGTCGTCGCCTTCCTACGCCTCGCCGTCGTCCACCGACGTGATGCTCTCGGCGCGGCGTGGTCAATGTGGTCAACGACCGACTTCCATCGGAAGAGTACTGTGTGTGGAGACGCTGACAGCTGGGTCCACGGCCGCAGCAAGGAAGTGCCTCCTTATTACGCACAAAATAATTATTCCTCCACCTGACAGCGGGGACCCACCGGACGGGCCACCGTATTTCGCAAAAAAAACATTTCCCCCCTGACTGCTGGGACCCACCAGCTACACCTTCGCACGCAAGGAAGTGCGTTCGGGAAAAACAAAAACGATTCGCCCCCCTGACTGTTGGGACCCACCAGCTACATCTTCGCACGCAAGGAAGTGCATCCGGGCAAAAAAATGATTCGCCCCCCTGACTGCTGGGACCCACCAGCTACATCTTCGCAGGCAAGGAAGTGCCTAACAGTCGGGACCCACCTGGTCGAAGTGTATGTAGCGTTGTCATTCTGGTCGCGAACGTGTATGTACATACTGGTCGATGTAGAGGCGCACATGTGTCATCGTAGAGGCGCACACGTGTCGTAGTAGAGGCGCACGCGTAGCATGTACACGTACGTACAACGGCGAGGGTGCAAGAAAGAAAATACGGCCACATACGTACATACGGGCAGGGTCTCAAACGCCTACTCGTGCATACGTACATGGCTGGGTCGAAACGGAGAAACAGCGTCGTCGTCATGTTCATCGGGTCGGAAAGGAATGCGTGGTCGTGTTCATCGGGAGGGCTTGGACGGAACAGGTGATGGAAATGAGGCCCGGTGTACCGCACAACGGAGGAGACGGACCTCCTACGTTCGGAACGGGGTCCTGTTGATCGAGAGGTGTGTGGCGTACCGCAAAACAGAGGAAACAGACCTCCTACAGTCGAAACGGGGGTCCTGTTGATCCGGAGGGGTGTGGCGTACCGCAAACGGATGAAACGGACCTCCTACAGTCGAAACGGGGGTCCTGTTGATCGGGAGGGGTGTGGCTTACCGCAAAATGGACGAAACGGACTTGTGTTGGAGCGCTATAGTCGAAACGGTGGTCCTGTTCATCGGGAGGGGTGTGGCGTACCACAAAACGGGACTCCACAGGATACTGTTCATCTCCACCATCGACCTCCTCCAGCCTCACGGGCTCCTGTTCATCCAGCCTCCACCGCGCGCTACTCCACCGGCTCCTGTTCAACCACCCTTCCACGGGCACCCCTCCACCGTCTACTGTTCATCCAGCCCTCCACACCACGGGGTCCTGTTCAACCACCCCTCCACGGCCACCCCTCCACCATCTACTATTCATCCAGCCCTCCACACCACGGGGTCCTGTTCATCTAGAGGCAACGCCACCGCTCACTGTTCATCCAAACCCCCCGCAACGCTCACTGTTCATCCAATCGATCGGCTTCAGTTAGCAACAGTAGCAAAGGAATCGCTCCATCGGGTTCAGTTAACAGCCATCGATCGATCGCTCGGGTTCAGTAACGCGTAGCCTGCAGTGCAATCGCTCGGGTTCAGTTAGAGCCCAATGCCTCGCTCGGGTTCAGTTAGAGCCAATGCCTCGCACACACGCGCTTACGTGTACGAGAGAAACGTGCATCGCTCGGCCCCCGACCTCCCACCGTAACCGGCAACTCCCCGAAATTTTCCTCCCCCTCGCTTCTACCATGGTTTTTTCCATCATGGACGGCCCAAAGAATGTCATGCAGCTGCCTCTCCGTCCCACCCCGGATGAAAAGCCCATTTTCTGTCATGATTTTTTGTCATAAAAGTAGGAGCCCACCACATCTATGATGATACCGGGTTTTGTCACAATTATCGTCATAGAAGTGTCATATGTATGACAGAAAAAAATTTCGTTTGGCCCAAAATGTCACGAATGTGTCTTTTTTTGTAGTGGTGAGATGCAGTACAAAATATCCTGGAGCACCGTCAGTGTATAGTATGCATACTGCTTACGCGAGAACGTGCATTGGCTACAGTTCACAACCGGCGTGTCAAGCACACTAGTTTGCTCCCCAAATATAATTTCACTGTTCAATCTTCGCCGGTGAAAGATGGGGACGTGGACCCGCTTCGTGAGGGCAACTTTGGTGGCCCACTCCGGCGTGAGCATGGCCGCAACCGCCAGGCACGCGCTAACAAGCTTCATGAGCATGGCTGCAATCTGCAACCGGGTGGCCAAGGCAGCCCAAACGGCCATTGTTGCTTCTCAGGTGGCAACGGCAACATCTGCCTCGGGGATAGCAACTGGCGAGAGCGGCACAACAGCTGTCCATTTCGCAGCGGCAGCCTTAGCCCTGTTGGAGGCCACCCACGACCATGTCGAGGCCACCCACGCCCATCTCATGGCGGTCACCACACAAATCAAACGAAGCTTCTTCGACAACGGTTGGCAACCCACAACCAAAGACTTGGCAATGGCCGAGAGCGTTCGAGAAGCCATCCGTCCATGTGCAGCATATCTTGCCACGACAGAGCCCGCCCAAGCCAAGATTGCGGCCGCCCACACCCAGCACGTGGCGGCCTTTTCCAAACAGATGGTGGACACAGATGATGAGATGCTTGCCGAGTATGGTGTGATGGATGCCATGGTGATACGTATCCAACGTATCTATATTGTTTTATTGTCCCATGCTATTATATTATCTGTTTTGGATGTTTAATGGACATTTATATGCTATTTTATATTCTTTTTGGGACTAACATATTAACCTAGGGCCCAGTGCCAGTTTTTGTTTTTTTTGCATATTTGAGAGTTTTGCAGAAAAGGAATACCAAACAGAGTCCAAACAGAGTCCAAACGGAATGAAACCTTCGCGATGATCTTTCTTGGACCTAAAACAAACCAGAAGACTTCGAGATGAAGTCAGAGACGCAACAAGGAAGCCACGAGGCAGGAGGGCGCACCTAGGGGGTAGGGCGTGCCCCCACCCTTGTAGGCCCCTCGTGGCTCCCCTGACCTAGTTCCTTCGCCTATATATACTCTTATACCTTGAAAACATCCAAGAGAGCCACGAAACCACTTTTCCACCGCCACAACCTTTTGCACCCATGAGATCCAATCTAGGGACCTTTTTCGGTGTCGTGCCGGAGGGGGATTCGATCAAGAAGGGTTTCTACATCAACACTATTACCTCCGATGAAGCGTGAGTAGTTTACCATAGACCTTCGGGTCCATACTTATTATCTAGATGGCTTCTTCTCTCTCTTTGATTCTCAATACCATGTTCTCCTCGATGTTCTTGGAGATCTATTCGATGTAATACTTTTTGGTGGTGTGTTTGCCGAGATCTGATGAATTCACTACTGGAATCTGGCATTTTGTCGTCCGCCAAGTCTTTGCCGTCAGCCAGCTGACGGCAAAGAGGCTCTTTGCCATCCGCTTCCACAAAGCGGACGACAAAGAAAGTGCAGATGGCAAAAATGCTATTTGCCATTAGCTGCTTCTTTGTCGTCGGCCAGCTGACGGCAAAAAGCTAGAAGGAGGACGACAAAGGGCCAGGTGGGCCCCATAGGGCATGGCGTGGCTAGGTCAGGTTCTTTGCCGTTAGCTAGCGGACGGCAAAAGAGGAGATTACTTTGCCATCTGCTGGCTGACGACAATGTTAATCCTTTGTCGTCTGCTTGTGGACGGCAAAGAGGAGACGTGGGCCAGCCGTAATGGTGGCCCTCGTTGCCATCTACTAACAGACGGCGAAGAAGGAGCACTTAACGGGCCGAGTCGTCTCCCCTCTCTTTCTCTCTCTCCCTCGCGTGCGCCCACCTCGATCTCCTCTGTCGCCGCCGCCGGCCATCCCCGCCCCGTTGCCCCATCGGCCCGCCGCCCCGTCGCCCCGCAGCGCCCCGTCGCCCCGCCGCCCCGCCGTGCCCTGATAACCCACAAGTGTAGGGGATCAGTTGTAGCCTCTTTTGATAAGTAAGAGTGTCGAACCCAACGAGGAGCTAAAGGTAGAACAAATATTCCCTCAAGTTCTATCAACCACCGATAGAACTCTGCACACGCTTAGCGTTCACTTTACCTAGAAAAAGTATGAAACTAGAAGTACTTTGTAGGTGTTGTTGGATAGGTTTGCAAGATAATAAAGAGCACGTAAATATAAGCTAGGGGCTGTTTAGATAAAGAAGCAATAAAGTAAATATAGCGAGTGTGGAAAAGTGATGGTAGGAGTTGTGAAATTGTCCCTAAGCAATTGACTACTTAGACCGATAGCAAGTTTTATGTCCGAGAGGCATAATCTAACATACTTTCTCTTCTTGGATCATATGCACATATGATTGGAACTCTAGAAAGAATCCGCAACTACTAAAGATCATTAAGGTAAAACCCAACCATAGCATTAAAGCATCAAGTCCCCTTTATCCCATATGCCACAACCACCTTACTCGGGTTTATGCTTTTGTCACTCAAGCAACCCACTATAAGCGAATCATGAACATATTGCAACACCCTACAGCGGGAATCCCTCACGCTTGCGCGACATGAAGGGCACAATAGGACAGCAACATAAACACAAGCAAATTAAACCAATCATAGCAATTCACCAATCACCAGTAGGACAACGAAAATCTACTCAGACATCATAGGATGGCAACACATCATTGAATAATAATATGAAGCATAAATCACCATGTTCAAGTAGAGGGTACAACGGGTTGCGGGACAGTAGACCACTGAATATAGATGGGGGAAGGTGATGGAGATGTTGGTAAAGATGGCGGAGGTGTTGGTGTAGACCGCGGTGATGATGATGGCCACCGTCGGTGTTTCGGCGCCACCGGAAGCAAGGGGGAGAGAGCCCCCTTCTTCTTCTTCTTCCTTGACCTTCTCCCTAGATGGGAGAAGGGTTTCCCCTCTGGTCCTTGGCTCCCATGGCTTGGGAGGGGCGAGAGCCCCTCCGAGCTTGGATCTATCTCCCTGTCTCTCTCTGTTTCTGCGTTCTCAGATTCTGCCCTGGCACCGTTTCTTTTATATCTAGAGATCCGTAACTCCGATTGTATTGAAACCTTCGCCCAGATATTTTTCCGAAAATTAGCTTTCTTGCGACCAAAGGAGAGCATCAACCTCCTTACAAGGGGCCCATGTGGTGGCATGGGCCACCCTAGTGGCCACCTCGGGCACCGTCTCATGTTGATTCTTCCTCCCAAAAATCACAAATATTCCAGAATAATTCTTTGTCCGTTTTTACCCCGTTTGGACTCCGTTTGATATTGGGTTTCTGCAAAACATAAAACATGCAAAAAAACAGGAACTGGCACTGGGCACTAGATCAATATGTTAGTCCCAAAAAATAGTATAAAAAGTTGCCAAAAGTATATAAAAGTTGCATAATATTGGCATGGGACAATAAAAAATTATAGATACAACAGAGACATATCAGCATCCCCAAGCTTAATTCCTACTCGTCCTCGAGTAGGTAAATGATAAAAAGATAATTTTTGATGTGGAATGCTACCTAGCATAATCTTGATGATATATCTAATCATGGCATGAATATTAAGACACGAGTGATTCAAAGCAATAGTCTATCATTTGACATAAAAATGATAATACTTCGAGTGTACTAATAAAGCAATCATGTCTTTTCAAAACAACATGGACAAAGCAAGCTTATCCCTACAAAATCATATAGTTTGGCCATGCTTCATTTTCGTCACACAAAATGCCCCCATCATGCACAACCCCGATGACAAGCCGAGCAATTGGTTCATACTTTTTAACGCGCTTTAGCTTTTTCAACCCTCACGCAATACATGAGCGCAAGCCATGGATATAGAATTATAGTGGAATAGAATATGATGATGGAGGTTTATGTGGAGAAGACAAAAAGGTAGAAAGTCTCACATCGACGCGGCTAATCAATGGGCTATGGAGATGCCCATCAATTGATGTCAATGCAAGGAGTAGGGATTGCCATGCAATAGATGCACTAAGAGCTATAAGTGTATGAAAGCTCAACAAAAGAAACTTGGTTGCTCATGAAGACCTAGGGCATTTGAGGAAGCCGATCGTTGGAATATATAAGCAAAGTTCTATAATGAAAATTCCCACTAGTACATGAAAGTGATAACATAGGAGACTCTCTATATGAAGCACAAGTGTGGTAAAAGGATAGTAACATTGCCCTTTTTTTTCTTTTTTTTTCTTTTTTTGGTGGGCTTCTTTGCCCCCCTTTTTTATTTAGGCTTCTTTGGCCTCTTTTTTATGGGGCAATGCTCTATAATGATGATCATCACACTTTAGTTACTTACAAGTCAATATTACAACTCGATACTAGAATGAAGATATGACCCTATATGAATGCTTCCGACGGTGTACCGGGATGTGCAATGGTCTAGCGTAGCAATGACATCAAAAACGGACAAGCCATGAAAACATCATGCTAGCTATCTTACGATCATGCAAAGCAATATGACAATAAATGCTCAAGTCATGTATATGATGATAATGGAAGTTGCATGGTAATATATCTCGGAATGGCTATGGAAATGCCATAATAGGTAGGTATGGTGGCTGTTTTGAGGAAGATATAAGGAGGCTTATGTGTGAGAGAGCGTATCGTATCACAGGGTTTGGATGCTCCGACGAAGTTTGCACCAACTCTCAAGGTGAGATAGGGCAATGCACGGTACAAAAGAGGCTAGCAATGATGGAAGGGTGAGAGTGCGTATAATCCATGGACTCACATTAGTCATAAAGACCTCATATACTTATTGCAAAAGTTTATTAGCCCTCGAAGCAAAGTACTACTACGCATGCCCCTAGGGGGATAGATTGGTAGGAAAAGACCATCTCTCGTCCCCGACCGCCACTCATAAGGAAGACAATCAAAGAAACACCCCATGCTTCAAATTTGTCACACAACGGTTACCATACGTGCATGCTATGGGACTTGCAAACCTCAACACAAGTGTCTCTACAATCCACAACCACCCACTAGCATGACTCTAATATCACCATCTTTATGTTGCAAAACTATTGCATGGAATCAAACATATCATATTCAGCGATCTACAAGTTTAAGTATGATTTTATGACTAACCATGTGAATGACCAATTCCTGTAATCTCTCTAAATAAATATAGGTGAAGCAAGAGAGTTTCATTCTTTCTACAAAAGATATTCCAACGCTCTAACAAATATAAGTGAAGCAAAAGAGCATTCTACAAATGGCGGTTTTCTATGTGTAGAGGAACAGGCAATCCAAACTTCAGATGATATAAGTGAAGCACATGAAGCATTCTATAAAGCCATACTCAAAAGATTTAAGTTAAGTGCAATGAGCATTCTATAAATCAACCAAGGACTATCTCATACTAGCATGGTTCATAAAAGAAAAGTGAAAACTAAATGCAAAAGACGCTCCAAGACTTGCACATATCGCATGAACGAAAAGAATACGAAAACATACCGATACTTGTTGAAGAAAGAGGGGATGCCTTCCGGGGCATCCCAAAGCTTAGACGCTTGAGCCTCCTTGAATATTTACTTGGGGTGCCTTGGGCATCCCCAAGCTTGAGCTCTTGCTTCTCTTCCTTTTCCTCATATCAAAACCTTCTCGATCAAACACATCATCCACACAAAACTTCAACAGAAAACTCGGTAAGATCCGTTAGTATAATAAAGTAAATCACTACTCTAAGTACTGTAGCAAACCAATTCATATTTTGTTTTTGCATTGTGTCTACTGTAATATAGCTTTTCCATGGCTTAATCCACTGATATAAATTGATAGATTCATCAAAACAAGCAAACTATGCATCAAAAACAGAATCTGTCAAAAACAGAACAGTCTGTAGCAATATGAACATTCACCATACTTTTGGTACCCTACAAATTCTAACAAAATTATGAAAAATAAAAAATTTGTACATAAAGACAGTGCAAAAAGAGTCAGAACCGTTTCACGTTCCAGTTAAAAATGTAAAATCGCGCACTACAGCCAAAGTTTCTGTCCTGTACCGTACAAACCAACAAGCATTGTAAACATCCTAAAGGCAAACCTTGGAACACTATTTTTATAATACAATGGAATTGTACAAGGGGATAATTATTTTTGATGAAAATTTTCTGTAATTAAGATTCAAAAAGTTTCCATGATCATGAACAAAGTTCAAGGAGCTCTCCCACTTCAACAATGCTTGTCTCTCTCAATTTCACTTTCCTTTTTGAAAAGTTTTGGGTTCCCCTCTTTATTTTTTTTGTTTTTAGAATATATAAAAGCACTCAACAGAAATAAATGACTCTCTCAAACTTGCGGGTTGTCTCCCTGGCAGTGTTTTCTCTAAAGCCGTTAAGCTAGGCATATAGTGCTCAAGTAATGGATCCACCCGGATCCCAAGGTATTTCAAAGCCAATTTTAATTAACGATGATTTATAATTTAGTAGTGAGCACAAAGTAACATATATCATGCAACTACGAAGTCTAACTCTCTTCCTATGCATCGACATGTCATAAAAGAACAATTCATGCACACATAGTAAAGGCCAATGCATAGTATAAATAGTTTTTTTGCAATTTTATCATGTGGGAAACATAGAGAGGTGGAGATATATTTCCTCTCTCATAATAATTGCAAGTAGGAGCATAAAGCACATGCATATTATATCTATCAAAATCATCATGTATAGTAGTAAAACACAACCCATCAATATAATCCTTAATAAGCACAAACTTCTCCGATATAGTGTAGTCGGGAGAATTCAAAAAGATAATAGGACTATTATGTGTGGGTGCTATAGCAACAATTTCATGTTTAACATAAGGAACTATAGCAAGTTCATCTCCATAAGCATAATTCATATTGGCATCATGGCCACAAGCATAGCAAGCATCATTCAAAAGGGATATTTCAAGAGAATCAACGGGATCATAGCAATCATCATAGCAATCATCCTTCGGTAAGCATGAAGGGGAATTAAACAATGTATGAGTTGAAGAGCTACTCTCATTAGAAGGTGGGCACGGGTAGCTAATCCGCTCTTCCTCCTTTTGTTCTTCGCTCTCCACATCATCTTTTTCATCCAATGAGCTCACAGTTTCATCAATTTCTTCTTCCATAGACTCCTGTAAAATATTACTCTCTTCTTGGACAGCGGAGACTTTCTCAAGAAATGCATCAATTTCAGAATTGAATTCATAATTCTCATAGCAATATCTAAGTATAGCAAAATTTTCAGGTCTGTAAATTGAATCATCAAAATCTTCAAACTCTTTAAACATAGATCCAATCTCATAAGCACCCATTAAAGCAACGAAATCTTCTATTTGTTCCACATCATAGTAATCATAGATACCATTAGCATAAGAAGCCAAGGTTTTATTATCATTAAATTTGCATGAAAAGGGAAGGTGTGGACCCTCCAACCTAGAGCAACAAGTATAATCATATCTCAAGCATAGTTGCCTAGCATACCAATACAACATATAAATTTGATCCCATAATAGTTTCCATTTTTGAGTAAAGCAATAATCCCTAAAGTATTAACGTTGATCCAACATGTCTCCCATAACATAACTGAATGTGGTTTTCTCAGGATTATCAAAGTAGTACATAATTTCTTTCACATAACGAGCATCGAGGGTTTTAGGAGGTTCCCATCTCCATGAGTAGCAAGTACACCTAATTTTTTTGGTATTTCGTGTTCCATATCCATAACTAAAGATAGAGAATAACTAAGAACAGCAAATAAAAATAAAAATTAGTTAGTGATAAAGCAAACAAGCACACATGAGAATATTCACACCACGCTATGACTCCCCGGCAATGGCGCCAGAAAAAGGTCTTGATAACCCACAAGTGTAGGGGATCAGTTGTAGCCTCTTCCGATAAGTAAGAGTGTCGAACCAAATGAGGAGCTAAAGGTAGAACAAATATTCCCTCAACTTCTATCGACCACCGATACAACTCTACGCACGCTTAGCGTTCGCTTTACCTAGAACAAGTATGAAACTAGAAGTACTTCGTAGGTGTTGTTGGATAGGCTTGCAAGATAATAAAGAGCACGTAAATATAAACTAGGGTCTGTTTAGATAAAGAAGCAATAAAGTGAATATAGCGAGTGTGGAAAAGTGATGGTAGGAGTTGTGAAATTGTCTCTAAGCAATTGACTACTTTATTAGACCGATAGCAAGTTTTATGTCGGAGAGGCATAAGCTAACATAGTTTCTCTTCTTGGATCATATGCACTTATGATTGGAACTCTAGCAAGCATCCTCAAATACTCAAGATCATTAAGGTAAAACCCAACCATAGCATTACAGCATCAAGTCCCATTTATCCCATACGCCACAACCCCCTTACTCGGGTTTATGCTTCTGTCACTCAAGCAACCCACTATAAGCGAATCATGAACATATTGCAACACCCTACAACGGGAATCCCACAAGCTTGCGCAACATGGAGGGCACAATAGGACAACAACATAAGCACAAGCAAATTAAACCAATCATAGCAATTCACCAATCACCGGTAGGACAATGAAAATCTACTCAGACATCATAGGATGGCAACACATCATTGGATAATAATATGAAGCATAAAGCACCATGTTCAAGTAGAGTGTACATCGGGTTGCGGGAGAGTGGACCGCTGAATATAGATGGGGGATGGTGATGGAGATGTTGGTGAAGATGGCGGAGGTGCTGGTGTAGATTGCGGTGATGATGATGGCCCCCGACGGTGTTCCGGCACCACCGGAAGCGAGGGTGAGAGAGCCCCCCTTCATCTTCTTCTTCCTTGACCTTCTCCCTGGATGGGAGAAGGGTTTCCCCTCTGGTCCTTGGCTCCCATGGCTTGGGAGGGGCGAGAACCCCTCCAAGATTGGATCTATCTCTCTGTCTCTCTCTGTTTCTATGTTCTCTGTTCTGCCCTGGCACCGTTTCTTTTATATCTGGAGATCCGTAACTCTGATTGGATTGAAACCTTCGCCAAGATATTTTTACAAAAATAGCTTTCTTGCGGCCAAAGTAGAGCATCAACCGCCTTACAAGGGGCCCACGAGAGTGGGGGGTGCGTCCACCTGGAGTGTTGGCGTGGGCCACCCTCATGGCCACCTCGGGCACCGTCTCGCGTTGATTCTTCCTCCCAAAAATAAAAAATATTCCAAAATAATTCTCCGTACGTTTTTATCCCGTTTGGACTCTGTTTGATATTGGGTTTCTGTGAAACATAAAACATGCAACAAACAGGAACTGGTACTGGGCACTGGATCAATATGTTAGTCCCAAAAAATAGTATAAAAAGTTGCCAAAAGTATATAAAAGTTGCATAATATTGGCATGGAACAATAAAATTTTATAGATACGACAGAGACGGATCACACCCCGTCGCCCTGCCACGACCGGCCACCCCGGCGCGCCCCGTCGCCCCGCCACCCAGCCGCGTCGCGTCGCCCCACCGCGCCCCATCGGCCCGTCGCCCGCCGCCCCCCATCGCCGGAGTGGCCTGCGTCGGGCCGCCCCGGTGCCGGACCCCTCCCCAAGGTCCCTGTGCTGCCCCGCCCCGCTGTCGTCCTCCTCCCCGTGGCCCCTGTGCCGCCCCGCCCCACCGACCGACCTCGCCGGAGAAGAGGTATTCTTTTTCTATTTTTTCTTGTTTTTTGTTCTCTATTTTCTTGATTTGTTTTAGGTTAGTGCTAGGTTTAATTAGGTGTAGTTTTGACTTTTTAGGTTTAGGTTAGTGCTAGGTTTAGGTGTAGTTTTGACTTTTTAGGTTTAGGTTAGTGCTAGGTTTAGGTGTAGTATTTTCCTGTTTTATTTTAGGTTAGTGCTAGGTTTAAGAAGAGGAAAAAGGAGAAGAAGAAGAAGAAGAAGAAGAAGAAGAAGAAGAAAAGGAAAAAAGAGAAAGAAGAAGAAGAAGAAGAAAAGGAGGGTTCCTCGGTGTCGATGGTACCCTAATTAGTAAGTATCGTCAGTGCGAGGTACATGTGGTCGTCGGTGTCGAATACTACATCCACGTCCCTCAAGTGACATAGGGGTCCTGCGTCCAGCAGCAACAGTTCTCAGCGTCGATGGCAGTCAAACACCATTGCGAATTTGTCTGGCAGCCTCAGAGATGATGATTGAAAGCTAAGTGTTGAAACTTGAAACACCCAAACTAACTCAAGTCGGTTTGGTGGTTTGAAATTTCAAAACTTGGCTTTAATCCTCATCACAGAGGCTGCCAGACAAATTCGCCAAGGTGTTGGACCGTCATCGGCCACCAGAACTATTGGTGCGGGATGCCGGGTGTCGGCTTCACTTGTGGGATGTGGATCTAGTGTTCAACGCCGACCGCCTCATGTACCTTGCGCCGATGGTAGTTGTTATTTAGTTTACCCAGGGATGAGCGGGTTAGAGGGTTCCTCGGTGTCGATGGTACCCTGAATAGCAAGTATCTTTAGTGTGAGGTACATGTGGCCGTTGGTGTCGAATACTTGCTATGTTACTCATCTTTTGATTTAAATATGTAGTTATTTCATCGTTGCGAGGGTCTAGTGTTCGACGAGCTCCGCCCCTGCGTTCGTTGGTGAGCACAAATGACATCTCCTCCTCCCCCTTCATTTACTCTGTTCCGGTCTTCGTGCTGATGAAACTTGCTAGCTATAGGTGTCAATCATCAGTATGCGTAACCACTATGTGTCTCCCGTTCGAAAGGGTTACATCTATAAATATGCATGCATTTGCATATTTATAATCGTGATTCTTTTGAATTGTCCAACGTTATCCATGGACAGCCCGAGTATGTGTAGATTGGGTTCGTTTTCCCATATGTTCAGCTCCAGATCCGATGCAGAATTTCGTCAGTGCATCCCCGTTGTTCTCCGGGTACACATCCTCTCTGCTTATTGCCGAGACATGTATCAGGAGAACAGCGGGGAGGTGCTGCCAAAATTTTGCGTCGGATCCCGAGCAGAGCATGGTAAAATGAACCCGATCTACACATACTCGGGTGGGATTAGGACCTATCCTTACCTATTAGCGTGTAGGTTGCATGGACGTAATAATACTAACAAACTCCATTAACTGATGGATATGGTTTGCTTAATTATGTATATATTTCTTGTGTGTCCAGTAGGAAGTCAATATGAGTGATCGTGCATGGATGTACACCGGTTACACTAGTCAGTATGTTTGGACCAAGGAATGGTTAACAAAAAACTAAGGGGTTTGTTAGAGCCGCATTTGCAAATGGCCAGAAATTTAGCTGGTGCCCCTGTGTTCGGTGCGACAACTATAATCAGAGGGACGAGCTTGAAATGAGTAAACACCTGCAGAAGTTTGGTTTTACGCCCGGTTACATGGTCTGGACATTACATGGTGAGTTTTCCCAACGTGCCAGAGCCGAGGTGGTTCGTCATCGCACCGACGAGCATGGTACCGGGACCGCAGACATGGTGCAATACTTTGACGACGCTTGGGACTCGGACGAGGAGATGGAGGAATCTGCAAAGGCCTTCACTGAAATGTTGGAGTCCTCAAAACTTCCTCTCCATGAGCACACTGAGTTTTGTCAGCTGGATGCCATCTCACAAATAATGGCTTTGAAGGCTCAATTCAACTTGGGCAGAGAATGCTATGACGCGATGATGACAGTTTTCGGACGATTTCTACCCAAAGGCTATGTGCTACCTCCAAACTTGTACCGGTCAGACAAAATCCTTCGTGCTCTTAAGATGCACTATGAGAAGATACACGCCTGTGAGAAAGGATCTGTCTTATTTAGGCTTCAGTATGAGGACTTGAACTATTGTCCCATTTGCAATTCTTCCAGGTATGTTGTGGTAGACAACGGTATGGGTGAGAAGACGCATACCAAAATGCCCATTAATGTTCTTCGGTATATGCCAATCGTACCAAGACTTCAACGTCTTTTCATGGTTGAAGAGATGGCCAGACAGATGACATGGCACAAAACGGGCAAAAGAACTGAACTAGATGCACATGGGAATGTGATGATGGTGCACACATCGGATGGTGAAGCGTGGAAGTGCTTCGATGCATTACATAAGGAAAAAACGGTAGATCCAAGGCGCCGTTAGATGGGTTTAGTGTGTTTGGTCAGATGACAGCCTCATACAGCTATTGTCCAGTGTTTGTCATTCCACTCAATCTCCCCCCTGGGCAGATTATGCAAAGAAAGAACATTTTCCTGACGTTAATAATTCCAGGGCCCAACTATCCGGGGAAGAATATGAATGTGTACATGCAGCCGCTTAAGGACAAATTGGAAGAAGCTTGGGATAATGGGTTCAAGACATACGACGCCTTTAGCAAAGAGAACTTCATAATGCGTGCCTGGTACATGTACTTGATGCATGACTTGCCGACATATGCGCTATTCGTTGGCTGGTGTGTGCATGGAAGGTTCCCATGCCCCACATGCAAGTGAGTTCTTGAGTTTCGTTGGCTGACGGCGGGGCACAAGTATAGTTGCTTCGACTTGCATACACAGTTTCTAGATCCTCGCCATAAGTTGAGGAAAGACAAGAAGAACATCATGAAAGGTAGAGTTGTCAAACACTCTGCACCACCTGCGTTGATAGGCCAACAGACCCTATATCAGTTAAACGCTCTCGAGCGAGATCCAGAGCGTCCAGGGTATTTCAAGGGGTATAATAAGGAACACGCCTAGACTCACAAGACATTCTTCTGGGATCTTCCTTACTTCAAAGACCTCCTTTTCCCACACAACATTGATGTGATGCACACTGAAAAGAATATCGCCGAAGCCATTTTTTGTACATTGTTCGGCATAGAGGGGAAATCAAAGGATAATACTAAGGCTAGAGACGATCAAGAGGAGCTCTGTGATAGACTATTACAAAACATGCAAGAACCGAAAGGAAAATGGATTTGGAAGAAGCCAAAGGCATGGTTCAATCATGGAAGGCCAGCTATGAAGGAAATTATTTTGTGGGTGAAAATGCAGTTGATGTTCCTCGATGGGTATGCAGCAAATCTAAAGAGGGGAGCGAGTCTTGATAAATTGAAAATATTTGGTCTAAAAAGTCATGACTGACACATATGGATAGAGCGGATAATGCCGGTGATGTTGCATGGCTTCATCCCTGAGGATGAATGGCTAGTACTGGCAGAGCTGAGCTATTTCTTCCATGTTCTTTGTGCGAAAGAACTATCACCTGGCCTCCTAGAAGAAATAGAACAGTTGGCGCCGGAGTTGATCTGCAAGTTAGAGATGATCTTGCCACCAAGCTTCTTTAATCCAATGCAACACTTGATTTTGCATCTCCCGGCCGAGTAATGATTGGGGGGGGGGGCGTGCAAAATCGTTGGTGCTACTCAAATGGGAGGATGCAGAAGGCGATTTGAGCAAAATGTAAAAATAAACATAGAATAGAAGCATCGATGGCCGAGGCATTCATCACTGAGGAGGCGTCAAACTTTGTGACAGCACACTACGAAGCCATAAATCATCATTTGCATAATCCAAAGCCTCTGTACAATGCTGACGAGCCTAAAAAGGGTCAATCCAACCTCAGCCTATTCAAATGGAATCTCGTACCATCCAGTGCTTGGAAACCAGTATCATTGGATGTTGAAGAATGGCGGACCATTTCGCTGTATCTCTTTAAGAACCTAACAGAAGTGCGGCCGTACATCGAGTAAGATCTCGTTACATTGTTTCACAACTTCTAATTTCTTTGAACTTCTCTTATTCCTGGATATTTGATGTAGTCTATACGTCGCCATATTCTCGTATGGAGCCGTGATCCAAAAGGATTCCGTCAAAGAGTATGAGCTTCTGGAAAAGCAAGGAGGCGAATATCCCGATTTCATCTCTTGGTTCAAAAAAAAACGGTAATTTCCATTAGACCCTTTCATTTCTTTGGCAAATTTGCGACTAATGCAACAATCCTTTTGTATTAAACTTGTAAGCTAATTCAGAGATTATGGATGCCGAATTAAGACAAGTAGCTAATGGTTTTGACTATAAGATCCGTTCATTTGACAATTATGACATCAACGGGTATCGCTTTCGTACCTATGGCAAAGAGCTATCTATGGCCGACCAAAAGTCTATAAATTGTTGTGTCTCTGCTATCGGTGAAGGAGGTGTCGAGTATTATGGAAGAGTTGAAGAAATTTATGAACTTCAATCTATGGTGAAAACCCACCAAACGTCGTAGTCTTCAGATGTTATTGGTTCCAGCCCAGGGAGACTAGAAGGACTCATGAACATATAGGGCTAGTCGAAATCAAACAAAGCACCCATTTGGATGTTCCCGATGTCTATATTATGGCTCAACAGGCAACCCAAGTTTTCTATCTGCCGTGGGACTGTCGAAGTGATCCAAATCTCAGTGGTTGCAATGTCGTTTGTGATGTGCCGCCATGTGTTAGACCACCTCCCCCAATGAAGAGGATTATGAACGTCACATTAACCAAGACAGATATGACGAAGGAGAATTCTTCCAAGAAACACCTCTTTCCAAAAACCGTTTCAAGACACGCTCTACTCCACCCAGAACACTAAAGTAGACAACGATAGTGAATCCGACCCTGAGCTGGAACAAGAAGAGCCGGAAGAAGAAGAAGTTACTGCTGCAGATGACCTGTCAATTCTTGAACGATTACGTAAAGGTGGCCTTCCACATGATGATGCATTTATTAATGATGATGATGAGCACGTCATTACCGATAGTGATGATGATGATGCGTTTATTAATGATGATGATGAGCACGTCATTACCGATAGTGATTATTAGGTATTCAAATTTTTATGTTGTACTTTGTATGATTTATATAGTTGGTATGTATAATTTCTTACTTTGTATGATTGTTTCTTATACATAGTACCATGGTCTTGATGTCCATCCCCGTCGGCCCTCGCCCGCTTTATGATTCAGATGTGGTAAATTCTCTTTCATAACTATTTGTTGCATTTCACATTTATGACAATTATGGCCATCAAGTTGACATAGAGATATTTTAATCTAGGAGGTATGTGAACCGGAATTTGAAACCAACCCTCTTGTCGATAAGTTAAATTTAGTTGAAAAAGAAAATGAGTATTTGAAAGAAAAAAATTAAAAGAATTGAAGAAGAGAAGATGAAATTGGAGTTGTATGTTGCCGATGTCATCGATGATCACAAGATGAAGATGAATGCAATGTGCTTGAAGATGGATGTAATGCGCCTGAAGCTTAAGAAGATTAGACAATATGCCATTGATAATGAGGCTTGGCATCATTATGCCATTGGATCAATTGTTACCTTAGTTGCGATCTTCAGCATATTTGTTGTGATGAGGGTAAGTTTTCTCTAATCTTTTGCTTTACAAATGGATACTTAGCTTATTTTCCTCCTAAATGGCATAATTACCTAAGTTATATAAAAAATGAGCTATGCTTAGCTTATTCAGTTCATTTATGACATACTTAGCATACTTAGGTCAAAAATGGCATGATAATCTTTGTTACGTCCAAAATGATATAGACTTAGCTTATTTTCCTTGAAAATGACATAATAACCTTACTAAGCTCCAAAATGACCTATTTACCTAGCTTAGCTCTGAAATGACCTACACTTAGCATTTTTACCTAGCTTAGCAATAAAATGGCATTTTTTACTTACCTTAGTTAGAAGAAGAAGAAGATAATTAAAGAAGAGTGTCGGTGGGAAATGACACCTATGGGATCACAAGAATCCCTACTACGGTTGCGGGGCACGGGGTTGTGAGAAGAGCAGGATTAGTAATTGACACGAGGATCGTTTACCCATGTTCGGGCCGCGAGGATGCGTAAGACCCTAGTCCTGCTTGGTGGATGTATTGAGTGTTCTTGTGCTCTCGAACTAGCTACGAGTGCTATGGGGTTCGAAAGAGCCGAATCCTTTCCCCGTATGTGATGGGCCTCCTTTTATAGGCGAAGAGGCTGCCATAGTGGCACACAAGAGGTGGTAAGGCCTACAGTGTTGCGATCTTATCGCCCGTATTACCGGGCAAGATGCATTTAATGCATGGCTTAGGTGTCCCTCACTTTATCAGGGATGGGAGTGAGGCCCGTCCCGTTCATCGCCGCTCCTACTCGCTTCGACATGCGCCCTGGCCAGTGATGCATGCGGTGCCATGTAGGTAGGCAAGCAGCTGAGGTTGTGCGGTGGTGGAGCCTCCACGAAGATCTGCATGCCGCCACGCAGGTGCATGCTGAGTTGGCCTGGAAGCTGCGTGTTGCCACGCAGGTGCTTGCCCAGCTGGTTGGGCTGACAGCTGCATGCGAACGGCGGCGGGGAGTTGGTTGGTGCGGGCCTGGCAGTGGCCCTGCTGTCGCCTCTGGCAAGGGTCTTGTCAGCTGGCCCGGCAAGGGTCTTCCTGGGTGGCCCGGCAAGGGTCTTGCCATGGCGCGCTGGCATCCCCGGCAAGGACCTTGCCGGGGGTCTTGTGGGTTTCTTTGGTAGGGATCTCGGCAGGTAGTGTTGCTTTCCAATCCTCATCTGAACTTGAGCATTCTATGTCTTCACAAAGATTTGCATGCCACCATGGAGGTGCCTCCCAAGCCCCTGGCCCAACATAGTTGTTGGCGTTGGAGGCCGCAATACGAGGGTGGCCTGCTTCCCTGGTGTGGGCGGGCTGCCTCGGCAAGGGGCTTGCTGGGGCTGCGGAGGCTGCCCTCGGCAAGGGTCTTGCCGGGGAAACCTGCTTCGCCCATCTGCACTTTGTGGTCTTGGTCCTTGATGTTGCCCTATTCATCTCGAGCCTTCAGCTTCTCTCCGGCTTCCCTCCTTTGCCCTACTACGCGTGGACGCGACGCGTGGCTCTGACTGCCCGTGCACAAGTAAAGGTGTCAAAAGGAGAACCCCTACTTTTGTCCACGGACAGGAGCCCCCGGGCCTGGGCCATACATAAGCGCGACACGTTGTTGGGCCAGGCCCAGAACGGTGCGCGGGCAGGCGGGGCGGATTTTACCATGGTAACTATTCCGTCTGCTGCGCTTCCCACGACCCGCGTTGAACGCGCGACGTGGGGGTCGTGTGCGCGCGCATGACGTGGGTGGGGTGCGTGGGACGATTCCCGCATGCATGCATCATATCGCAGTTAATGGGAAAGGAGGCGGCCCGCTGAGGGAGTCCTGGATTAGGGGGTATCCGGACAGCCGGACTATATACTTTGGCCGGACTGATGGACCATGAACATACAAGACTCAAGACTTCGTCCCATGTCCAGATGGGACTCTCCTTTGCGTGGAAGACAAGTTTGGCGATCCGGATATTAGATCTCCTTCTTTGTAACCGACTGTGTGTAAACCCTAGCCCCCTCTGGTGTCTATATAAACCGGAGGGTTTAGTCCATGGAGGGACAATCATAATCATCATAGGCTAGCTTCTAGGGTTTAGCCTCTACGATCTCGTGGTAGATCAACTCTTGTAATACTCATATCATCAAGATCACTCAAGCAAGAAGTAGGGTTTTACCTCCATCGAGAGGGCCCGAACCCGGGTGAAACATTGTGTCCCTTGCCTCCTGTTACCATTAGCCTTAGACGCACAGATCGGGACCACCTACCCGAGATCCGCCGGTTTTGACACCGATATTGGTGGTTTCAATGAAAGTTCCTCTGTGTCGTCGCTGCAAGGCTCGATGGCTCCTTCAATCATCAACAAAAATGCGGTCCAAGATGAGAGTTTTCTCCCCGGACAGATCTTCGTGTTCGGCGGCTTCGCACTGCAGGCCAATTCGCTTGGCCATCTGGAGCAGATCGACAGCCACGCCCCTGGCCAACCGATTCAGAAACATGACCTACACGGCCGATATCTGCGGAGACTCGATCCTCAATGGATTCGGGCCTGCGACAGGAGCGTCGAACAGTCACGACGAGCACGGCTTAGACCTGTTGTCGGACAATACTCGGGATATCACGCTAGCACGAGGTTCGGACCTAAATCCGGGGCAGATCACGTCGTCCGACGATGGGTGGACGGACCCAGCCCTAGAGGCCACACGGTAGAGCCGAACACATACTTCACCCCCAAGGAAGCCTGCGTCTCTAGACCCCCGGACGGGTGTCCGGCTGTAGGTTCTAGACTGTGCGCCCCCGAGCCTGCCGATTCTGGTCGGGCTCCGGTAATGAAATTCACCGCCACGGATATCTTTCGGCACTCGCCCCTCGGCGACATGCTGAATTCATTAAGGTCTCTCTCTTTGTCAGGAGATGCTTGGCTGAACTATGTCCGGCTTGAGGGGGAAGAAGGTGACAAAGAAATTCGTTCCCCACCCACCACCCACTTCATAGCCACTGTCGACAATGTAATAGACATGCTTGACTTTGACTCCGATGACACCAACGGTACGGACGTTGGCGTAGGGGACGATTCTGAACCACTGCCCATGGGGCGCTGGACTGCCACCTCATCATATGATATATACATGGTGGACACACCTAAGGAGGACGATGGCGACAAAACGGAGGATAAAACCCCGGACAAAAGCCTAAATGATGGCACAGATGCTTCTCTAAATCCAGCCTCAGTAAAAACAACAATAACAGCGCTAGAAAGATCGACACCCCAGTCAACTCCGAAGGCAACAACGACCATATAGACCCAGTGATGGAACAGGATGAGCCAGGTCACGCCAAACACAGCTGGGAGCAGACGCCCGATCACAGTGATCCCGAGGGCCGAACTCATCAAACTGCCCCGGGACAGGAGCACAGTCCGGACGACGGTGCATTCATCATCCCGGAAATACGTTTGGAACGAGATAACCTCCACAGAAGGCTTATGGCCACTGCGAGAAGTCTAAAGAAGCAGAAGCAAAGGCTTAAGGCCGCACAGGAAACGCTCAATCATAGATGGAATAAAATGCTAGACACTGAAGAAAAATACGGCGACGATCGCCACACAAAGAGCTATCCAAAGCGCAAGTTGCTGCCAGAATTCGACGATGAGGCCGTTCCACCGAAGAACAATACGGCCAATAGGCCGGACCAACCACTTCATAACCGCAATAGAGCAGCTACTGACGCCGCATACGATTTACGTGAACTCCTGGATAAAAAGGCCGGCGCGACCAGGTCCATCTATGGATCTAGAGGACACGTTCCGGTGCAGGATTATGGTCACCAAAACGATCAGACTGATCGAGTACCAGTTCAGAATCAGCACCGGACACAACAACAGCTGACAGCATGCCACAACACGTCCAGATACAGAGGGGCTGCTCACCCTCTGTGCTTCACCAAAGAGGTACTGGACCACGAATTTCCACACGGTTTTAAACCTGTGAACATAGAGGCATATGATGGAACGATAGACCCCGGGGTCTGGATTGAGGATTTTATCCTGCATATCCACATGGCTTGTGGGGACGACCTCCATGCCATCAAATACCTTCCCCTCAAGTTGAAGGGACCAGCTCGGCACTGGTTGAAAAGCCTCCCCGAAAATTCAATCAAAAGTTGGGAGGAACTCGAGGATGCTTTCAGGGCCAATTTTCAAGGGATCTATGTCCGACCTCCGGATGCGGACGATTTAAGTCACATAATTCAACAGCCCGGAGAGTCCGCCCGCAAGCTTTGGAACAGATTCCTCACTAAGAAGAATCAAATTGTCGATTGTCCGGATGCCGAAGCCCTAGCAGCCTTCAAGCACAATATCCGGGATGAGTGGCTTGCCAGACACATCGGCGAAGAAAAGCCGAGGACAATGGCAGCCTTAACAAGCCTTATGACCCATTTTTGCACGGGCGAAGACAACTGGTTGGCCCGTAGAGGCACCAGCGACCCAAGTACATCCGAAATCAGGGATGGCAACGAGAAGCCACGGTGCAATAAAAACAAATGTCGAAACAAGGAAGAAAGTCCGGACAACACAACAGTCAACACCAGATTTAGGGGCTCTCGACCCGGTCAACAAAAGAAGCCATTTAAAGGCAGCAAAGAGGGACCGTCCGGCCTAAACAAAGTCCTAGACAGACTGTGCCAAATCCATGGCACCCTCGAAAAACCTGCGAACCACACTCACAGAGAATGTTGGGTCTTTAAGCAGGCTGGCAAATTAAATGCCGAACACAAGGGAAGGGAAACACCAAGTGAAGACGAGGATGAGCCTCGCGAGCCGAACACCGAGGGACAGAAAAAATTCCCACCAGAGGTAAAAACAGTGAACATGATCCATGCTGCTCACAGACCCAAGAGAAGGCGCAAACGTGCGCTCAGAGACGCATACGCTATAGAGCCCGTCGCCCCCAAACTTAACCATTGATCGGCCGGCCCGATCACCTTCGATCATAGGGACTACCCGACTAGTATGCGGCACGGAGGATCAGCTGCCTTGGAGCTCGACCCAATAATCGACGGATACCATCTCACTCGCGTCCTCATGGACGGTGGCAGTAGCCTCAATCTAATATACCAGGACACTGTACGCAGGATGGGGATAGACCCATCCAGAATCAGCCAAAGTAACACCACCTTTGAAGGGGTGATACCAGGCGTTGAAGCCCGCTGCAGGGGCTCCCTCGTATTAGAGGTGACATTCGGTTCCCCGGACAACTTCAGAAGCGAAGAACTACTCTTCACCATCGCCCCCCTCCAAAGTGGTTATCATGCATTGCTCGGGAGAACGGCCTTCGCCCGCTTCAACGCAGTACCGCACTACGCCTACCTTAAACTCAAGATGCCCGGTCCATGTTGCGTCATCGCTGTTAACGGAAATACAGAGTGTTCCTTACGCGCGGAGGAGTACGTGACGGCTCCAGCAGCCGGACACTAAGCGGGCTCTATTATCAGAACGCATGATCGGTCGTCAAGACCACAAACACGATTAGACGAGTCCGGCAGCCCAGATAAACCCGAGCTGGGCGCTATACATGTAATCCCATAGAGGACACCAGGGGCTTCAAATATTCAATAAAGCCCACCTTTTCGCTTGACCTCATTAACATGCCAATGTCTTACACTTCTACTATCCATTGATAATAGCCAATTCTTCGCACTTTTAAGTCATACTCTTCTACATGAGTTTTCCTTTTTACAGACACCATTCGTGCGATACCCTCCGAGGACATGGCACAACGGAGACAAAGGCGCAGACGTGCAGCAGGGCCCCACTCAAAGGTTTCTCTTTAGATTAAGCCTCTGTGTAAACCTTCTTTATTGTCTCTTGTTGCTTACACATCCCATGGGTACTACGCCCACAAGGGATACTGCCGTTATTGGCATTTCGCCACGACAGACTAATGCACGTACCTGGAGATATAGGGTTCATAATAAAGGGCGTTCTTTAGCCCAGTATATGTTCTAAAGTCCGAATACCTTCGGGAGTGTTCGGCGTCACGAGTTTGGCCTTATATGCATCAGCTCCGAATCATGTCTTTGGTCAAATGTTGGGATTGCCCGGCTCCTGGGTTTGCCGCCTTATGTTCCGTTCTTATCGGCTAAGGTGGCCAAAGGAGAACTACTGCGATTGTGCCCTGGTTATTCCGGATGAGCACCTAAGTAGAGAAAGCCGAAAACTGACTATCATGATATAGCGAGAGACTGGTCAACCACTCGAGGACTCATCAGGAATCTTTAGGATTCCTCCGCATTAATGAAGGACTGTTTCCGGTCATGTACACACGCGCCCGTATTCGGATGCACACAACGGTACTAGGGGCTACATAGTAGCCCCACCGTCAGACTCCTATGGCTAAGTGAAAGTGTTAAAGCTATATAGTCTGGTTGCCTTGTTCGACCTGCGATCACCTCCTTAATGGACCAAGACGTTGGATCAAGTGTGATTACGCATATTCTCGCGAACACCCCCGCATTGTGTGCGTGGGGGCTGAAGCCAACGACTGCTAACTTTCAGATTACATACATACATCAAACGGCCGCATAGGAGGCACAATAACACTTTCGGGCGAAAAGTATAAACATAGCCGCCATAATTAAAATAAAATTGTTTTTACAAATGAAATGATTTGTCACTCGAACGTGACATTCTTTGAGCACTGAGCCTCTATTAAACGAGCACCTTCTGTTACCTGCTCCAAGTAGTGCTCGGCTAGATCCTGGCTTCCCACCGGATTCTGGGTCGCAATAATGGTGGCCTCCATATCTGTCCAATATGCTTTAACACGGGCAAGAGCCATCCGTGTACCCTCTATGCACGCCGACCTTTTCGTGGCATCGATTCGCGATACGGCACCAAGGAATTGTTGCACTAAACCAAAATAACTGTCCGGCTTCGGCCCCTTCGGCCATAGATGGTCTATTACAGACCTCATTGCAAGACCGGACAACCTATGGAGCTCGGCCACAGCAGCCATCCTCTCACTCAATGGGAACGGGTGTGTTGGAGCACTGAATTGCGACCAAAACAGCTTTTCCACTTCATTATCTTTTTGATCCTCGAAAAACTTGGTTGCATCAGCCGTACTCTTCGCCAGATCCGCATACGCGTCTGCAGGGCTCCAGCGTCGATCCAGAGGAGCGTACTTCGGATCTAAGAACTTCATCCACAATAAATAGGGGTTTCCAGCCGCGATTTCTCTGGCCTGTCGAAGCTCCTCCCGTGCATCCCTAATTTCGGAATGCGTCTCCTTGGCCACATCAAGGGCCTTCTTCAGGTCAGCTGAATTAGCCTTATTCTCTTTTTCAAGGAGCTCATACCGGTCGGTGGCATTTTTCAGCTCCACAGCCATCTCGACTATTTTGTCTTCGCTTTAGCGATGAGCAGCCTGTTCGGCTCTCAACTCTTCGGCCGCCTTTAGGGCAGCCGCATTGCTAGCCCGGGCTTGTTCCTTGGCCAGGGCAAGTTCCGCCCTCAGGGCTTCCACAGCAGCAGCTCCGTCTATAGTCCAAGCATATCACATTAACATTATGCTCCTTTTAATTTTTCCTATAACAAATAAGGAAAGCAAAGCACATACCTTGTGACTCGTTAAGCCGCTCATTCACAAGTGTGATATCGGCATCAATAACTCCAATATGTCGCCTTAGTTCGGCGACTTCAACGGACCAGTCGGCTGCCGGACCCTTAGCCACTTGTGCATGAACACAGTGTGATCATTACTCAACGATGTGATCCTCCATTTGCCGCCTTGGGCTGGCAACCAGAGTCTCAGGGGCTACTATCCATATGGAGCACACCTAGCGCATGCGCCACAATCAAGAATTATGTATTTCGTTACATACCTTAAAGCCTCTGAGCAGGCTCGTAAAAGCTTCATTCAACCCGCTTGTGGCGGATGAAATCTTCTCAAGCACCGTGGTCATTAATGAATGGCAATCCTCTAAGAGAGAATCTTGCTCCAGAAGGCCCGTCAGCGTATCCGGCCGGTCGCCGAACTATGCCGGACCTTTCTTATCGCCCCCCGTGGGAGCTGAACGCTCCGGGCTCAGGGCAGCCGAAGTACTAGCTTCTGGACTCGGCAAATCTAGACTCCTCCGTGATGACACCTCGGGGTCGCCCGCCCCATGAGGCGGAGAGGTTGGTGGGGTTTCACTCTCCATCATCTCTAGAAGGAGATCCCCCGAGGAAGAACTCTATCGAGAAGAGCTGCTAGCCGGACTGCAAAGAATGGATCCTGGTTATTGTTCTCGGAGGAGGAAGCAGTAGCTTTGTATTTACGATTAACTTACAGCTTGGCTAAGGGCTGGCCCGTTTGCAGGCATGGCGCGATGAAGACGCCCTTCGAGGCAGGGCCCCCTGGTGAAGTTTTCTTCCCTTGTGTGGGCACCTCCATCTCCAAGTCTTCGGAGGCGGCCCTCTTCTTCCTGCGAGGGGAGGAGACCTTAGATTCCCCTCCCCGACTATTCTCCTTTGGGGAGGTAGCAATTCCCTCTGTTTGGATGTGCAATGTGTGAAGTTCTGCTTCTTTGTTCTTCCCTTCATCTTTCACCGAGGGCACTTGACTTAGCACACGACCAAGCATATTAGCTATGGAGGGACTAGGTGAGCCTTCGGGAAGTGGCGCCGGACACCTGATTCTCTCCGCCTTGCTGAGCCATTCCTGGCCATGAAGGGTTTTCAGAATAATGTTATGACAAATATAAACAAAGTGTTCGGTTTCTGGGTTACTTACTTGGGTATCTGGGCAGTTGCAGCTCAGGGCCGCATCCTCGGTGGTGTCCGGACACTTTACTTGTGGTCCGAAGAATAACTTACACATCCCTTCGAGCGTCATGCCGAAGAAGTGCAGAATAGTCCGCGGACCTTCCGGATTGAACTCCCACTTCCAGAGAGGCCGGCGTTTGCACGGCAACATCCGTCGGACTAGCATTACCTGAATTATGCTGACAAGGCTAATGTCCCTCTCAAGAAGCTCCTGGATGCGGCTCTGCAATGTTGGTACATCATTAGCAGGCCCCCAATCCCGTCCTACATTGGCCCATGACGCCAGTTGAGGCGGAGGGCCCGAACGGAAGTCGGGGGCAGCCACCCACTTTGTGCCTCTGGGAGCCGTGATGTAAAACTACCTCCGCTGCCATAGATCGGACACCTCCAGGAAGAAGCCCTTTGGCCATGGGGCGTCGGCGTTCCTTCTTATTGCAGCATCTCCGCACTCCGCGTGTCGCCCCTCAATCATCTTCGGCTTCACATTGATGGTCTTGAGCCATAAGCCGAAGTGCAGGGTGATGTGGAGGAAGGCTTCACACACAACGATGAACGACGAGATGTGAAGGATGGCGTCCGGGGCTAGATCATGAAAATCTATCCCGTAATAGAACACGAGTCCTCTCACAAAGGGATCAAGGGTGAAGCCTAAGCCGCGGAGGAAGTGAGACAAATACGACGCTCTTGGTGGGCTCGGGAGTAGGGATGACCTGCCCTGGAGCAGGAAGCCTGTGCTTGATGTCGGCGGTCAGATATCTGACCTCCCTAAGCTTCACGATGTCCTCCTCTATGACCGACGAAGCCATCCACCGGCCTTGAAGGTTGGATCCGGACATGATTGAAGATCCGAAGTGCTTGAGCTTGGGCTTCGGGTATTAGAACTCGAGATGCGAAAAGGTGCAAGCGTGGTAGAAAAGAGGGATAGGCCTCGGCCCCTCTATAAAGGGGGTGAATATCAAGCGTCCTCAGCATAACCACTTGGGACTTACCTAAAAACACGGAGTCATACCAACAGGCGTCGTGGGGTTGCACGCGCCCATATTGATGGAAGATCCTGTGATAAGAGGAACACAATCTCTATTTTGGCGAGGCGTGCCAATGAAACCGCATCGCAATGCGTATCGAGGCAGGCTGAGAAAAACCGGTCCGTGCTGGACCAGGCCACGGTGTAAGGGCACACCGTTAAAAAAATTGTTGTCAGCAGATCTGATTTGTGAAGTGTTATGCTCTCTACGGCGGTGTGCGGAAATTATCTCACAGAGCTGGACACAATCCTCAATCTACTTCAGAGTATTCGGAGATGGAACCCGCCTTGCAATGCAGAAGACAATCTACGCGCCGGACTCATCGTCCTTGAAGCCTGGTTCAGGGGCTACTGAGGGAGTCCTGGATTAGGGGGTATCCGGACAGCCGGACTATATACTTTGGCTAGACTGATGGACCGTGAAGATACAAGACTCAAGACTGCGTCCCGTGTCCGAATGGGACTCTCCTTTGCGTGGAAGACAAGCTTGGTGATCCGGATATTAGATCTCCTTCTTTGTAACCGACTCTGTGTAAACCCAAGCCCTATCCGGTGTCTATATAAACCAGAGGGTTTAGTCCATGGAGGGACAATCATAATCATCATAGGCTAGCTTCTAGGGTTTAGCCTCTACGATCTCGTGGTAGATCAACTTACTCATATCATCAAGATCAATCAAGCAGGAAGTAGGGTTTTACCTCCATCGAGAGGGCCCGAACCTGGGTAAAACATCGTGTCCCTTGCCTCCTATTACCATTAGCCTTAGACGCACAGATCGGCCCCCCTACCCGATCCGCCAATTTTGACACCGACACCCGCGCCTTCCCCATAAAAAGGAATAACCGCGGGCGTGCTGCTCACTTTACCCCCCTCCCTGCGCCTTCTCCAATCTCAGAAACGCCACCTCCTTTGTTCCTTCTTCTCGAGCCCCTCTTCTTCCATCACCGCTGTGCTTCCGCCATCCTCTGCCTTATTGCTTCTCGCATCCGCCATGGCGCCCAAATCCACCAAGAGCAAGGGGGTGGCTAAAGACGTCGGGGCGACGGAGCAGCTAGAGAGCGAGCTGGTGGTGCGACGGGCGCAGTTCGCCTACTTCCCCTCGACGGTTGACGCGTCCGAGCTCCAGGAGATGTTCAAGGATCTATGGGGTTGAAGAAGGGAGGAGAGAAGACGGGGCATCCAGCCACGCACGTCGTCCCTGCCAGCGCTGGAGCTTCCCCAAATTGGTACCCCTTCTTCCTCGACTACTTCTCCTGTGGGCTCTGTCCCCCCTTTTCCGATTTCTTCAAGGATATCATGCACACCTACGGCTTTCGTCTTCTGGATTTCACTCCAAATGCCGTGGCGTGCATGGCTCTCTTCGCATACCTCTGCGAGGGCTTCGCTGAGGTGCACCCCAACACGGCGCTCTTCCTCCATTACTTCTCCCCTCGGATCCAAAAAGGGGGCGCCATCTCTGGCTGCGTCGCCTGGATCCCGAGGGCAAAGGGGGCGTACCCGGACAGTGCCACGAAGGAGAGGTGGGAAGAATGGCAGGGCCGATGGTGCTGGATTGAGGAGAAGGATCCGCCGACATTCTGCGAGGTTCGCCAAGAGCCGCCGGTGCGTGGGGGCGATTGGGGCGATGTCGATGCCGATGACGCGAAGCTCATGATCGCCACCACTAGGATTCTTCGGCTTACCTAGGCCGGGCTCACCCTCGAGATGATCGGGGCGGACTTCATCCACCGCCAAATTGCTCCCTTGCACGACAAGGGGAGGCCGACCTGGCTTTTCGTGAACGTCGCCGACATCATGAGGCTCCGCCTCGGCCTCGACAACAACCTGACGATACTGCGACACGCCCATCTCTATCAACGGATCTTCCAGCTCGATGTTAATGATGAAGGGGCGAGGTGGAGCGGTCCGGCAAGCTTGCCAGGGCTGCCGTGAAGGCCGGCAAGGTCGTCAAGGAGCCCGTTTTCAAGTTGCCGGCGGGCATGGTGATAACCCACAAGTGTAGGGGATCGCAACAGCTTTCAAGGGTAAAGTATTCAACCCAAATTTATTGATTCAACACAAGGGGAGCCAAAGAATATTCTTGAGTATTAGCAGTTGAGTTGTCAATTCAACCACACCTGGATAACTTAGTATCTGCAGCAAAGTATTTAGTAGCAAAAGTGGTATGATAATAAAGGTAACGGTAGCAAAAGTAAAGATAATAGTTTTTGGGTTTTTGTAGTAGTTGTAACAGTAGCAACGAAAAAGTAAATAAGCGAAGAACAATATATGAAAAGCTCGTAGGCAATGGATCAGTGATGGATAATTATGCCGGATGCGATTCCTCATGTAATAGCTATAACATAGGGTGAAACAGAATTAGCTCGAGTTCATCAATGTAATGTAGGCATGTATTCCATAAATAGTCATACGTGCTTATGGAAAAGAACTTGCATGGCATCTTTTGTCCTACCCTCCCGTGGCAGCGGGGTCCTAGCAGAAACTAAGGTTTATTAAGGCCTCCTTTTAATAGAGAATCGGAACAAAGCATTAGCACATAGTGAATACATGAACTCCTCAAACTACGGTCATCACCGAGAAGTATCCCAATTATTGTCACTTCGGGGTTGTCGAATCATAACACATAATAGGTGACTATAGACTTGCAAGATAGGATCAAGAACACACATATATTCATGAAAACATAATAGGTTCAGATCTGAAATCATGGCACTCGGGCCATAGTGACAAGCATTAAGCATAGCAAAGTCATAGCAACATCAATCTCAGAACATAGTGGATACTAGGGATCAAACCCTAACAAAACTAACTTGATTACATGGTAAATCTCATCCAACCCATCACCGTCCAGCAAGCCTATGGTGGAATTAGTCATGCACGGCGGTGAGCATCATGAAATTGGTGATGGAGGATGGTTGATGATGACGACGGCGACGAATCCGCCTCTCCGGAGCCCCGAACAGACTCCAGATCAGCCCTCCCGATAGGGATTAGGGCTTGGCGGCTGCTCCGTGTCGTAAAACGCGATGAAACTTTCTCTCTGATTTTTTTCTCCCTGAATGTGAATATATGGAGTTGGAGTTGAGGTCGATGGAGGTCCATGGGGCCCACGAGATAGGAGGGCGCGCCCTACAGGGTGGGCGCCCCCCTGTCTCGTGGACAGGCCCTGGGCCCCCTGGTGTATTTCTTTCGCCCAGAAATTCTTATTAATTCCAAAAAGTGCCTCCGTGGATTTTCAGGACATTCCGAGAACTTTTCTTTTCTGCACATAAAACAACATCATATCAGTTCTGCTGAAAACAGCGTCAGTCCGAGTTAGTTTCATTCAAATCATGCAAGTTAGAGTCCAAAACAAGGGCAAAGTATTTGTAAAAGTAGATACGTTGGAGACGTATCAACTCCCCCAAGCTTAAACCTTTGCTTGTCCTCAAGCAATTCAGTTGATAAACTGAAAGTGATAAAGAAAAACTTTTACAAACTCTATTTTCTCTTGTTGTTGTAACATGAAAAGCCAACATTCAAGTTTCAGCAAATATTATGAACTAACCATACTCACAATAACACGTAGGTCTCACAATTACTCATATCAATAGCATAATCAGCTAGCGAGCCAGAATAATAAAACTCGGATGACAACACTTTCTCAACATAATCATAACATGGTATAACAAAATGGTATCTCGCTACCCCTTTCTGAGACCGCAAAACATAAATGTAGAGCACCTTTAAAGATCAAGGACTGACTAAACATTGTAATTCATGGTAAAAGAGATCCAGTCAAGTCATACCCAATATAAACCAATAGTAATGAATGCAAATGACAGTGTGCTCTCCAGCGAGTGCTTTTAATAAGAAGGGTGATGACTCAACATAAAAGTAAATAGATAGGCCCTTCACAGAGGGAAGCAGGGATTTGTAGAGGTGCCAGAGCTTGATTTTAAAATAGAGATTGACTAACATTTTGAGCGGCATACTTTCACTGTCAACGCAACAACTATGAGATGGCTGTATCTTCCATACTAAATGCATTATAGGCAGTTCCCAAACAGAATGGTAAAGGTTTATACTCCCCCAACCACCAACAAGCATCAATCCATGTCTTGCTCGAAACAACGAGTGCCTCCAACTAACAACATACCTGGGGGAGTTTTGTTTAATTATTTTGATTTGCTTTGATATTTTTGGATCATGGGACTGGGCATCCCGGTTACCGGCACTTTCTCGTGAATGAGGAGCGGAGTCCACTCCTTGTGAGAATAACCCACCTAGCATGGAAGATGTAGGCAGCCCTAGTTGTAACATGAGCTGCTCGAGCATACAAAAAAGAATTTCATTTGAAGGTTTGGCGTTTGGCACATACAAATTTACTTGGAACGGCAGGTAAATACCGCATATAGGAAGGTATAGTGGACTCATATGGAACAACTTTGGGGTTTAAGGAGTTTGGATGCACAAGCAGTATTCCCGCTTAGTACAGGTGAAGGCTAGCAAAAGACTGGGAAGCGACCAACTGAGAGAGCGACAACAGTCGTAAACATGCATTAAAATTAATTCAGACCGAGTACAAGCATGAGTAGGATATAATCCACCATGAACATAAATATCATGAAGGCTATGTTGATTTGATTCAAATTCATGCGTGAACATGTGCCAAGTCGAGTCACTCAATTCATTCAAAGGAGGATACCATCCCATCATAACATATCATAATCATTCTAATAGCATGTTGGCACGCAAAGTAAACCATTATAACTCATAGCTAATCAAGCATGGCACAAGTAACTCTAATCTCTAAATGTCATTGCAAATAGGTTTACTTCATAATAGCTGACTCAGAAACGATGAACTCATCATATTTACAAAAACAAGAGAGGTCGAGTTCATACCAGCTTTTCTCATCCCAATAAGTCCATCATATATCGTCATTATTGCCTTTCACTTGCATGACCGAACGATGTGTATAATAATAATAGTGCACGTGCATTGGACTAAGATGGAATCTGCAAGCATTCAACTCAAGAGAAAAGACAGGGTAATATGGGCTCTAAGTAAAATAAACAATCATGCAGATAAGAGCCACTAAGCATTTTCAATATAGTCTTCTCGACCCCCAAAAGAAAGAAAAGAAAATAAAACTATTTACACGGGAAAGCTCCCAACAAGTAAGAAGAAGAACTAGAAATCTTTTTGGGTTTTCATCTTAATTTCTACTACAAGCATGGAAATTAAACTAACTAATTTTTTTGGTTTTTCTTAAAGTTTAACAAACACACAAGAAGAAAGTGAGAAAAATAAATTTAAACTAGCATGGATAATACAATGAAAGAGTATGAGCACCGACAACTAGTTTTTGAACATGAATGTAAAGTTGGTGAGAAATACATACTCCCCCAAGCTTAGGCTTTTGGCCTAAGTTGGTCTAGTACCAAGGACCGCCTGGCTGATATCCATAGGTGAAACTGGGGTTGTACTGAGATGCGGTGGCAACCGCCTCCTGAGCAGCAGCATGTTGGAGAGATGCCTCCATTCCCCTCTCGTATTCAGCTGCTTCCTCCCTAGTGACAACATATCTTCCTTTTTCCTGATAATCAAAAAGGTAGGGAGTAGGAAGAGTAACAGGGACGACGTTGCGTCTGTCATAGATTAGTCGATAATGGAGGAATTGTTCATTCCTCTCAAGAAAATGATGATTGAACATAGCTTATTTATCCAAATAAACAGGAGGTAAAATCATATCCCCCTCTCGTGGGGCTATATTACGATAATTAGCCACACGGGTTGCATAAATTTCTCCAAATAAATCCCCCTTTCTACTATTATTCTGCAACCTACCTGATGAGGACATCAATACCATTGTTACACCCACAGCCCCTGCTGCTATACATACCGGACCAATTACTAGAGCTCGCGCACGCCAACTAAATTACCAGGTACTTTCGTTTCTTGGTAATGATTCTAATGTTCATGAGAATATGATGCTGCCTAAATTGGATACATTTGTTTTGCTTACAAATGAAGGGCCTAGCTTGGAGAAGGATGAACATTGGAGCAAGAACAAGGATGGACATGATGGCATGCGCAAGGGGAATAAGAACGGAGTTACAAGTGATGATTTCAGGTCTTTGAAGCCACCATAACGAGTGCATGAAGCCTTGGACGAAATATACAAGATGCCACTTCATAAATTTCGTCCAGAGGCTATTATAGGTGTTGCGTCACCTTTTTATTGGGCCAGGCCCATGTAATTTCGAAATACATTAGTATAGGCTATTTTTAGAGTCCGTATGTGTGGGGAAACAAGAGATAGGGTTGATTTCGGACCCCTCCACCAAGGGCCACGAAATTCCCCCTCTCTTCCTCCATATATACAGCCCTTAGGGCACCGTTTAGACTTTGGGTTTTGTTTAGATTAAAGTTCGCCATAGCTGCAACTTCGCGTACTTCGTTTGTGTTCAACAACCAGATAAAGGCGTCACAGAACCCCACCTTGATCAATAAAGCTTTCATCTTATATTCGCAATATCTAGATTGCAATCTTAGTTTCTTCTTGTTCTTCGTTTGCTCGCAGGAAACAAACCCTCGTGGTCAGGTTGATCGTGCTCCGGCGTGGTCAATAACCTCTCGGAGTTGGTTTAGCGATTGCTAAGGCGCGACCTCTTCGCACGTTTGTAGTCGGATCGTCAAAGTTGACTTCCACCAAAGCGAAATCCATCATCTCATCTAAAGACGGGACACCTTTGCCCCTATCAAGTGGTATCAGATTTCCAGGTTGCTCGGTGAGATTTTACAGTTTTTCGTAGTTTAGATCGAGTTTATCTTCATACCTACAGTCCACGAAAAAGCCAAAAAAAAATTTAGGGTTAGTTCATCATATCCGAACCAATCTGGGCCTTTGCATAATCTTTTTAGGGTTTTGCTTTGTTGAATTTGCGGTTGCATCATCGTGTCTAGTTGCTGGTCTTAGCATTAGTCTTTTAGAGTTTCGAGTTCTGGTCATAAGTTGTCACGCCGCCACCACACCTCCATCATCGCCCTTGTCACCTACCACCACCACTCCGAATCCGTATCCATATACCACCTCCAATCCGTATCCATATACCACCACCGATCCATATCCATATACTACCACCGCTACCACCACCGCTGCCATATACCATCACCATATATCCACCACCAATCCGAGTTCCTTGCATATTAGGTTTGTTTTCGAGATCCATCTAGTTTCCGATTCGTGTTTCCTTGCCGGAGTAGGTTTCGAAAAAAAAAGAGTCCCGAAACCACCCTCCGTTTAGGCCCAAAATTTTCCGAAAACGCATTTGTCGAAAATTTTTCTGGCTATCCTATTTTTAGGTGTTTCTAAGCGTATTGAGACAGTCGCCGTTATAGAAAGTTTTTTTTGACCCGTTTCCAGTTTTTGGGTCCGGGCAGTCGGAAAAAAAAACTTTTGGTCGAAAAAATTTCGTGCCCATCCTGTCAGTTTGACCTGGGAAGAGTTTTGAGACACTCGCCATTATAGTGATTTTTCGCAAAAAAAGCAGCGCAAAAAAAAGAGCGGAAAAAAATTCCAGGGTGTGCTTTTCCCTTGTTTACGTGCAGCGCCGTGATTTTGTTAGTGTTCTAGGCTCGTGTCTCTAGCACGGTCTAGCCTAGGACCAGCACAGTACCGTCGTTGAGCGTTTATTCAACTTTGCATCTCTGAATTGATTATTGCTGACCCCTTTTGCTACCATATTATAAGCCTTCCCAGCTCCACATACATCTACGTCGTGCGTTTGATTCTCCCTGGTAATCGCTCTATCCAAGCTTTGAGAGTTTTGACTACAACGGTTGCCGATCACCGCCTGTTGCTGGGTAAGAACTGGTAAGAATTTGAGTTTTGCTTGACGGATTTGTGACACCCACCACCACCACTTGTTCGTAGTCTGTAGGATCATATTCTTGTGTCTTTCTATTGCTGCTAACCATGCCAGGATCACAAGCCGACGAGATTGACTGGGAGAACTTATCGAACAAGGAGCTTCATGATAAGTTTCAGCAAATGATGAATGAACAGGTGCAAGATGTGCTGAACAATTTTGAAGAGGCCATGGAGAAGATCACTAGCCTTGAGAAGACGTTCAAAACAAAGCTCGATAACATATTTAATGAACTGCTTGCGCGTCTTCCACCACCGGCTGCACCTGCCGCACCTCTGCAACAACAACAACAATTACCTCCAGGTCGCGAAACAGCCCTCCGCCAAGCGAGCCGTGTACTTCTTCGGCCTGGCCAAACTGTTGGTGCGGCTATTGATACTTCTGTGGCTCCTGCTGCTGATGCAGAGGATGATGAATATGCGGGCGATTATGAGGATGAGGTTGATCAAAATCAGAACTACGTGCAGCCACCAGCACCACCACCAGCAGGTCGACCTCAGGTATATATTCGCAATGGTAGGCCTGCACCACCACCTCAGGTACGAGCTGATGTCCATATTCCTAAACTGAAATTGAATATTCCACCATTTGAGGGTAGATATGTTCCTGATATATATCTTACTTGGGAGTTAGAAACTGAACAATGTTTTACATGTTTACAATATCCTGAGGAGAGACGGGTTGCTGCTGCTGTTTGTGCTTTCACTAGTTTTGCATGTGTATGGTGGTCTGAACATTGTAGATTATATCCTATTCCAGCTACTTGGGCTGCTTTGAAAACTGCTATGCGTACGCGTTGGGTTCCACCATATTATCAACGTGAATTGCTTCAAAAATTGCAGCGTTTAAGACAAGGAAAAAAATTCCGTAGAAGAATATTATCAGGAACTACAAACTGGCATGATTAGATGTGGTATTGTTGAGGAGAATGAAGCTATGCTTGCACGTTTTCTGGGTGGATTAAATAAAGAGATTCAGACCATTCTAGACTATAAGGAGTATACTAAAATCACTCGTTTATTCCATCTTGCTTGTAAAGATGAACGTGAAGTGCAGGATCGACAAGCATTGGGGCGAACTAACTTTTCTGCAGGCCGACCTTCATCATGGACACCGCATGCATCTTCTGCTTCAACTGCACCAGCACCTCCATCAGGTGCCACCTCTAGCCGTGATACAAGAAAACAGGCACAACCACCATTATCTGCCAAGAGCGCACCTGCGGGGCCTGCACAGTGTTCTTCTTCTTCCATAGCATCAACAGGGCACACAAGTGATATTATTTGTCGTCGTTGTAAGGGAGGAGGTCATTATGCGAGAGAATGCAAATCTCAGCATGTGATGATTGCTACCGAGGATGGTGGGTATGAGTCCGCTAGTGACTATGATGAGGAGACTTTGGCTCTTATTACACGTGAAGAACATGGTGGAGATGATTCTGATCATGAGACGCAATACATGGCTCCTGAAGACGCTGACAGGTATGAATGTTTAGTTTCTCAACGTGTTTTGAGTGTGCAGGTCACACAAGCTGAGCAAAATCAGAGGCACAATTTGTTCCATACCAAGGGAGTTGTGAAGGAACGTTCTGTGCGCATCATCATAGACAGAGGGAGCTGCAACAACTTGGCTAGCATGGAGATGGTGGAGAAGCTTTCTCTCACCACAAGACCACATCCACATCCTTACTACATCCAATGGTTCAACAACAGCGGCAAGGTTAAGGTAACACGTACTGTTCGTGTGCATTTTAGTATCTCTACATATGCTGATTATGTTGATTGTGATGTGGTACCTATGCAAGCATGTTCCTTATTACTTGGTAGACCATGGCAATTTGATAAAAATTCTGTACACCATGGTAGAAACAATCAGTATACTCTTGTTCATAAGGATAAAAATATTACTTTGCTTCCTATGACTCCTGATTCCATTTTGAAAGATGATATTAATAGAGCTAATAAAGCAAAACAGGAGAAGAATAAGAGTGAAAATCAGATTGTGGCAAAAGAATTTGAGCAACAAATGAAGCCTAATAATAAACCATCTAGTGTCGCTTCTGAAATTAAATTGAAAAGTGCATGTTTATTTGCCACCAAATCTGATATTGATGAGCTAGATTTCAGCAAATCTGTTTGCTATGCCTTTGTTTGCAAAGAGGCATTATTTTCATTTGAGGACGTGCCTTCCTGTTTGCCTCCTACTGTCACTAACATTTTGCAAGAGTTCGCTGACGTCTTTCCACAAGACATGCCACCGGGATTACCACCTATTCGAGGGATTGAGCATCAGATTGACTTAATTCCCGGTGCTTCACTGCCAAACCGTGCGCCATACCGTACCAATCCAGAGGAGACGAAGGAGATTATGCGTCAAGTACAAGAGCTTCTCGACAAAGGTTATATACACGAATCCCTTAGTCCTTGTGCTGTTCCTATTATTCTAGTGCCGAAAAAGGATGGTACATCGCGTATATGTGTTGATTGTAGAGGCATTAATAATATTACTATTTGTTATCGTCATCCTATTCCTAGGCTAGATGATATGCTTGATGAATTGAGTGGCTCTACAATATTCTCCAAAGTTGATTTGCGTAGTGGATACCATCAAATTCGTATGAAATTGGGGGATGAATGGAAAACAAGATTTAAAACTAAGTTTGGATTATATGAGTGGTTAGTGATGCCTTTTGGGTTAACTAATGCGCCTAGTACTTTCATGAGACTAATGAATGAAGTTTTACGTGCTTTCATTGGACGATTTGTGGTAGTCTATTTTGATGATATACTGATTAATAGCAGATCTTTGGAAGAATATTTGGAACATTTACGTGTTGTTTTTATTGCTCTACGTGATGCACGTTTGTTTGGTAACCTTGGGAAGTGCACCTTTTGCACCGTCCGAGTATCTTTTCTTGGCTATGTTGTTACGCCACAGGGAATTGAAGTTGATAAAGCCAAGATTGAAGCTATTGAGAGTTGGCCGCAACCCAAAACGGTCACACAAGTGAGGAGTTTTCTTGGCCTCGCTGGATTCTATAGGCGTTTTGTGAGAGATTTCAGCACCATTGCTGCACCTCTCAATGAGCTTACAAAGAAAGATGTGCCTTTTCTTTGGGGTACCGCACAGGAAGAAGCCTTCACGGTATTGAAAGATAAGTTGACACGTGCTCCTTTACTCCAACTTCCTGATTTTAATAAGACTTTTGAGCTTGAATGTGATGCTAGTGGAATTGGATTAGGAGGTGTGTTATTACAAGATGGCAAACCTGTTGCATACTTTTCTGAAAAATTGAGTGGGTATAGTCTGAATTATTCTACTTATGATAAATAATTATATGCTCTTGTTCGGACTTTAGAAACATGGCAACATTATTTATGGCCCAAAGAATTTGTTATACATTCTGATCATGAATCTTTGAAACATATTAAAAGTCAAGCTAAACTGAATCGTAGACATGCTAAATGGGTTGAATTCATTGAGACTTTTCCTTATGTATTAAACACAAGAAGGGAAAGAAAATGTTATTGCTGATGCATTGTCTCATCGCTATACTATGCTTTCACAACTTGACTTCGAAATATTTGGTTTGGAGACCATCAAAGATCAATATGTGCATGATGCTGATTTTAAAGATGTAATGCAGAATTGTAAAGAAGGCAGAATGTGGAACAAGTTTTTCATTAACGATGGATTTGTGTTTCGTGCTAACAAGCTATGCATTCCAGCTAGCTCCGTTCATCTTTTGTTGTTGCAGGAGGCGCATGGAGGAGGATTAATGGGACACTTTGGTGTGAAGAAGACGGAGGACGTACTTGCTACACATTTCTTTTGGCCAAAGATGAGACGGGATGTTGAGCGTTTTATTGCTCGCTGCACTACATGTCAAAAAGCTATGTCACGATTCAATCCTCATGGTTTATATATGCCTTTGCCTGTACCTAGTGTTCCTTGGGAGGATATATCTATGGACTTTGTTTTAGGTTTACATCGAACAAAGAAGGGGAGGGATAGCATATTTGTTGTCGTGGATAGATTCTCGAAAATGGCACACTTTATACCATGTCATAAAAGCGATGATGCTGTTAATGTTGTTGATTTGTTCTTTCGTGAAATTATTTGCTTGCATGGTGTGCCAAATACTATTGTTTCATATCATGATACTAAATTTCTTAGCCACTTTTGGAGATGTTTATGGGCTAAGTTGGGGACTAAACTGCTTTTTAGTACTACTTGTCACCCCCAAACTGATGGACAAACTGAAGTAGTCAATAGAATGTTGTCTACTATGCTTAGGGCTGTTTTGAAGAATAATAAGAAAATGTGGGAGGAATGCTTGCCTCATATTGAATTTGCTTATAATCATTCATTGCATTCTACTACTAAGATGTGCCCTTTTGAAGTTGTGTATGGTTTCCTACCTCGTGCACCTATTGATTTGTTGCCTCTTCCATCTTCGGAGAAGGTTAATTTTGATGCTAAACAACGTGCTGAATTGATTTTAAACATGCATGAGTTAACTAAGGAAAACATTGAGCATATGAATGCCAAATATAAACTTGCTGGAGATAAGGGTAGAAAACATGTTGTGTTTGCACCTAGAGATCTTGTTTGGTTACATTTGCGTAAGGATAGATTTCCTGATTTGCGCAAATCAAAGCTCATGCCACGTGCTGATGGTCCCTTTAAGGTGTTAGAGAAAATAAATGATAATGCATATAAACTTGAGCTGCCTGTAGATTTTGGGGTTAGTCCCACTTTTAACATTGCAGATTTGAAGCCTTATTTGGGTGAGGAAGATGAGCTTCCGTCGAGGACGACTTCATTTCAAGAAGGGGAGGATGATGAGGACATCAATACCATTGTTACACCCACAGCCCCTGCTGCTATACATACCGGACCAATTACTAGAGCTCGTGCACGCCAACTAAATTACCAGGTACTTCCATTTCTTGGTAATGATTCTAATGTTCATGAGAATATGATGCTGCCTAAATTGGATACATTTGTTTTGCTTACAAATGAAGGGCCTAGCTTGGAGAAGGATGAACATTGGAGCAAGAACAAGGATGGAGATGATGGCATGCACAAGGGGAACAAGAACGGAGTTACAAGTGATGATTTCAGGTCTTTGAAGCCACCATAACGAGTGCATGAAGCCTTGGACGAAATATACAAGATGCCACGTCATAAATTTCGTCCAGAGGCTATTATAGGTGCTGCGTCACCTTTTTATTGGGCCAGGCCCATGTAATTTCGAAATACATTAGTATAGGCTATTTTTAGAGTCCGTATGTGTGGGGAAACAAGAGATAGGGTTGATTTCGGACCCCTCCACCAAGGGCCATGAAATTCCCCCTCTCTTCCTCCATATATACAGCCCTTAGGGCACCGTTTAGACTTTGGGTTTTGTTTAGATTAAAGTTCGCCATAGCTGCAACTTCGCGTACTTCGTTTGTGTTCAACGACCAGACAAAGGCGTCACAGAACCCCACCTTGATCAATAAAGCTTTCATCTTATATTCGCAATATCCAGATTGCAATCTCAGTTTCTTGCTTGTTCTTCGTTTGCTCGCAGGAAACAGACCCTCGTGGTCAGGTTGATCGTGCTCCGGCGTGGTCAATAACCTCTCGGAGTTGGTTTAGCGATTGCTATGGCGCGTCGTCTTCGCACGTTCATAGTCGGATCGTCAAAGTCGACTTCCACCAAAGCGAAATCCATCATCTCATCGAAAGACGGGACACCTTTGCCCCTATCACTACGTGCAACTATTGCCCCCAAGTTATAACCTTTATAACCTGACACAGCACTCTTGAGGACACAAAGATCAGGGACACACATGTGACATGCTTCATCCTTACCGTTAATGCATCTAGCAATAAAGAGAGAAAAATAATGTATAGCAGGAAAATGAATGCTCCCTATGGTAGCTTGTGCTATGTCCCTAGATTCTCCTATAGTAATACTAGCAAGAAAATCTCTAAATTCAGATTTGCGAGGATCATTAATATTACCCCACTGCGGGAGTTTGCAAGCAGTTGTGAAATCCTCTAAATCCATGGTATAAGATGTATCATAAATATCAAACATGACACTAGGAGAATTACGCGCACAGTTATATTGGAACCTCCGCACAAAGGAATCAATCAATTGATAGTACTGAGGACACTTATCTTGTAAGAAGTCCTCCAGCTCGGCATTACGCACATACGCGTCAAATTCCTCCTTGAAGCCTGCTTCGACCATAAAATCATCGGATGGACACTCACAAGCTCGTACATCCGTGTCCCTCGGCAATTTAACATCTTGTTCACGTATGGCAATCCTTGGCCCTTTCTTTGCCGAGGAACCACCTTGGTACATTCTTCTAAGCATAATTCTTTTTCTGAAAATTTCTGAAATTTTAGTAACTTCAAAATAAAGGTAAATAAAACTAAACAAGATTGGTAGCAACTACTCCTACAAGTGCCTAGCGCCTATATCATGCATTAGAATTGCTTGGGACCTCAAAAATTTAACATGCAAGCCCAAGAACATGGTCATCTATGCAGCAAAAATTTGCAATAAATAAAGCACTAGAACAAAAACTAATTGGACCAATGGAGGAGTCACATACCAAGCAACAATCTCCCAAAGCAGTTTTGTGAATGGAGCTTTGAGCAAGGAGATCAAAAATCGCAGCAAAATGAGCTAGAACTCGTGCTTGAGCTGGTTGGGGATTTTTTTGGGTAGAAGACGAAGTGTGTGGGTGCTGGCGTAAGTGGAGGGGGGCCACCAGGGGCCCACGCGACAGGGGGCGCGCCCTATAGGTGGGGGGGCGCCCTCCACTCTCGTGGCCTGGTGCTTGCCTCTCCTGCAGTGATTTCAGTGCCTAAAATCCTCGAATATTCTAGAAAAAATCATACTAAATTTGCAGGGCATTTGGAGCACTTTTATTTACGGACTATTTTTTAATGCACGGATAATTCAGAAAATAGGCAGATAATACTATTTTTGCTTTACTTATTCTATATAACAGAAAGTAAAAAGAGGGTATAGAAGGTTGTGCCTTCTAGTTTCATCCATCTTGTGATCATCAAAATGAATCCACTAACAAGGTTGATCAAGTCTTGTTAACAAACTCATTCTGAATAACATGGAACCGGAGAAATTTCGAATAACACTAAGTTACCTCAATGGGGATATGAAAATCCCCAACAATAAGAATATCATACTTTTTCTTGACAGTAAGGAGAGGAAATTCAAAACCTCCAATAATAATAGTTGGTACTTGTCCAATAGAATTGATGCTATGAACTTGAGATTGTTTCCTCAGAAAGTGTACCATATGCTCATTACCATTAACATGAAAAGTGACATTGCCTTTGTTGCAATCAATAACAGCCCCTGCGGTGTTCAAAAAAGGTCTACCAAGGATAATAGACATACTATCGTCCTCGGGAATATCAAGAATAACAAAGTCCGTTAAGATAGTGACAATTGCAACCACAACATGCACATCCTCACAAATACCGACAGGTATAGCAGTTGATTTATCAGTCATTTGCAAAGATATTTCAGTAGGTGTCAACTTATTCAATTCAAGTCTACGATACAAAGAGAGAGGCATAACACTAACACCGGCTCCAAGATCACATAAAATAGTTCTAACATAATTTCTTTTAATGGAGCATGGTATAGTGGGCACACCCGGATCTCCAAGTTTCTTTGGTATTCCACCCTTAAAAGTGTAATTAGCAAGCATGGTGGAAATTTCAGCTTCCGGTATCTCTATTTTATTTGTGATGACATCCTTCATATACTTAGCATAGGGATTTACTTTCAGCATATCAGTTAAGTGCATACGTAAGAAAATAGGTCTAATCATTTCAGCAAAGCGCTCAAAGTCCTCATCATCCTTTGTCTTGGATGGGTTTCTGAACCCATGGTTCTCTTTCTCTACCGTGCTTCCTAGCAACAAAATCTCTCTTATCATAACGTTGATTCTTTGATTGTGGGTAATCAAGATCAACAGCAGGTTCAATCTCTACATCATTGTTTTTGCTAGGCTGAGCATCAACATGAACATTATCATTAACATTATCACTAGGTTCATGTTCATCACCTGATTGTGTTTCAGCATCAGACATAGAAATATCATTGGGATTCTCAGGTGTGTCTACAGTAGGTTCACTAGAAGCATGCAAAGTTCTATCGTTTTTCTTTTTCTTCTTTTTAGAAGAACTAGGTGCCTCTAAATTATTTCTCTGAGAATCTTGCTCGATTCTCTTAGGGTGGCCTTTAGGATACAAAGGTTCCAGAGTCATTCTACCAGTTCTAGTAGCCACTCTAACAGCAAAGTCATTTTTATTATTTAATTCATCAAGCAAATCATTTTGAGCTTTAAGTACTTGCTCAGCTTGAGTAGTAACCATAGAAGCATATTTGCTAACAAGGTGAAGTTCACCTTTAATTCTAGCCATATTATCGCCCATGCGTCCTATCTCGAAAGTATTATTCTTTAACTCTCTACCAACATAAGCATTAAAACTTTCTTGTCTAGCCATAAAGTCATCAAATTCATCTAAGCACGGGCTATGAAATTTAGTAGAGGAGATTTCAACTTTATCATATCTATAGAGAGAATTTACCTTTACCACCTGTGTCGGGTTATCAAGACAATGTCGTTCTTCAACAGGCGGTACATTAAGACCATGTATTTCTTCAATAGGTGGTAAATTTTAACATCTTCAGCTTTAATACCTTTTTCTTTCATTGATTTCTTTGCCTCTTTCATATCTTCAGGACTGAGAAATAAAACACCTCTCTTCTTTGGAGTGGGTTTAGGAATAGGCTCAGGAGTTGGCTCAATTGGTTCAGGAATTGCTTTAGGAATTGGCTCAGGAAGAGTCCAATTATTTTCATTAGTCAAAATATTATTCAATAATATTTCAGCTTCGTCTACTGTTCTTTCCCTGAAAACACAACCAGCACAACTATCCAAGTAGTCCTTGGAAGCATCGGTTAGTACATTATAAAAGATATCAAGTATTTCATTTTTCTTAAGAGGATGATCAGGCAAAGCATTAAGTAACCGGAGAAGCCTTCCCAAGCTTGTGGGAGACTCTCTTCTTTGATTTGCACAAAATTATATATTTCCCGCAAGGCAGCTTGTTTCTTATGAGCAGGGAAATATTTGGCAGAGAAGTAATAAATCATATCTTAGGGACTACGCACACAACCAGGAGCAAGAGAATTATCCCAAGTCTTAGCATCACCCTTTAATGAGAACGGAATATCTTAAGGATATAATAATAGCGAGACTTCTCATCATGAGTAAACAGGCTAGCTATATCATTTAACTTTGTAAGATGTTCCACAATAGTTTCAGATTCAAGGCCATAGAAAGGATCAAATTCAACTAAAGTAATAATTTCAGGATCAACAGAGAATTCATAATCCTTATCAGTAACACAGATAGGTGAAGTAGCAAAAGTAGGGTTAGGTTTCATTCTAGCATTAAGAGACAGCTGCTTCCATTTAGCTAATAATTTCTTAAGATCATATCTATCATTGCAAGCAAAGATTTCCCTAGTAGCTTCTTCATTCATAACATAACCCTTAGGAACAACTGGTAATACATAATCATTGGGAGAACCTTCATCATCTCTATCATCAATAATAGGTTATTCAGTAATTTCACTCCCCCTAACTCTAGCAAGTTGTTCATCAAGAAATTCACGTAATGGCAAAGTAGTATCAAGCACAGAAGTAGTTTCATCATGCATAGCGGAAGTGGCATCATCAATAACATGCGACATATCAGAATTCATAGCAGTAGCAGGTTTAGGTGTCGCAAGCCTACTAATAACGGAAGGATAATCTAGTGCAGAGCTAGATGGCAGTTCCTTACCTCCCCTCGTAGTTGAGGGAAAAATAGTAGTTCGATCGTCTTTGAAGTTCTTCATAGTGATCAACAGATATAAATCCCAAGTGACTCATAGAATAGAGCTATGCTCCCTGGCAACGGTGCCAGAAATTAGTCTTGATAACCCACAAGTGTAGGGGATCGCAACAGCTTTCGAGGGTAAAGTATTCAACCCAAATTTATTGATTCGACACAAAGGGAGCCAAAGAATATTCTTGAGTATTAGCAGTTGAGTTGTCAATTCAACCACACCTGGATAACTTAGTATCTGCAGCAAAGTATTTAGTAGCAAAAGTGGTATGATAATAAAGGCAACGGTAGCAAAAGTAAAGATAATAGTTTTTGGGTTTTTGTAGTAGTTGTAACAGTAGCAACAAAAAAGTAAATAAGTGAAGAACAATATATGAAAAGCTCGTAGGCAATGGATCAGTGATGGATAATTATGCCGGATGCGATGCCTCATGTAATAGCTATAACATAGGGTGAAACAGAACTAGATCCAGTTCATCAATGTAATGTAGGCATGTATTCCGTAAATAGTCATACATGCTTATGGAAAAGAACTTGCATGACATCTTTTGTCCTACCCTCCCGTGGCAGCGGGGTCCTAGCGAAAACTAAGGGATATTAAGGCCTCCTTTTAATAGAGAGTCGGAACAAAGCATTAGAACATAGTGAATACATGAACTCCTCAAGCTACGGTCATCACCGAGAAGTATCCCGATTATTGTCACTTCGGGGTTGTCGGATCATAACACATAATAGGTGACTATAGACTTGCAAGATAGGATCAAGAACACATGTATATTCATGAAAACATAATAGGTTCAGATCTGAAATCATGGCACTCAGGCCCTAGTGACAAGCATTAAGCATAGCAAAGTCATAGCAACATCAATCTCAGAACATAGTGGATACTAGGGATCAAACCCTAATAAAACTAACTTTATTACATGGTAAATCTCATCCAACCCATCACCTTCCAGAAAGCCTGCGATGGAATTACTCATGCACGGCGGTGAGCATCATGAAATTGGTGATGGAGGATGGTTGATGATGACGACAACGACGAATCCGCCTCTCCGGAGCCCCGAACGGACTCCAAATCAGCCCTCCCGATAGAGATTAGGGCTTGGCGGAGGCTCCGTGTCGTAAAACGCGATGAAACTTTCTCTCTGATTTTTTTCTCCCCGAACGTGAATATATGGAGTTGGAGTTGAGGTCGATGGAGGTCCAGGGGGCCCACGAGATAGGAGGCGCGCCCTACAGGGGGGCGCCCCCTGTCTCGTGGACAGGCCCTGGGCCCCCTGGTGTATTTCTTTCGCCCAAATATTCATATTAATTCCAAAAAGTGCCTCCATGGATTTTCAGGACATTCCGAGAACTTTTCTTTTCTACACATAAAACAACATCATGGCAGTTCTGCTGAAAACATCGTCAGTCCGAGTTAGTTTCATTCAAATCATGCAAGTTAGAGTCCAAAACAAGGGCAGAAGTGTTTGGAAAAGTAGATACGTTGGGGACGTATCACGTGGTCCCTCTGAGCAACAACTGTCGCCGGTCCGAGATCATCGCCATGATGCCGCTCTTCAATGCGCATGGCCTTGACCCGAACTGGGTCGAGCTGGACGATCTCAAGGTGCAGGAGTTCTTCGACACCTTGCATGAGGTGTACGTTACCGCCGAGCCGCAGCTTACCCAGGCCACCTCTCCGGCGGAGCTGGACTACATCGCCGCCAGGGTGGATGAGGCGAGGCTTGCCGCGGAGGAGGCAAAGCTCGTCGAGAAGGCTAGCAGGGCCGGCGGCATGGCGGACAGCGGCTCCGGCACCGGGGCTTCCCTCGTCGGGGACTCAGCCGACGGGTCGTCATCGTCGGAGGAGGGCAAGGGGGAGAAAACCTCTACCGTCGACCCTCCAATTGCCGGAAAAGGGCGGGTCCTGCGGCGAGCCACCTCCGGCGAGCCGGTCCGCCCCGACTGGGCTGCGTAGCTGCGGCAGGCCCAGGAGGCGCCGGTGCGCCAGATGAGGGCGGTGGCGACAAAGAAAGCGGCAAAGGCCGCGACATCGAAGGAGAAGGCATCTGCTTCTTCGTCGTCCAAGCGCGCCCGGACGCCATCGCCTCCCCCTTCACTGGCAAACATCAGCGCGGGGATTGGTTTGCCTTCGGGCCCCTCAGCCCGGAGAGGAAGAGGAAAAGAGTAGAGGAGGAGGAGGAGGAGGAGGAGGAGTAAGCTCTGCTTTCTCCCTGCCCTCTCTTTTTTTCTCCAATGATGCCGCCCATTCTGAATTATCCTTATTTTGCAGGGACGTGGAGACGCTGGCCCAGAGGGTGAAGAGGGACATGATTTCGACGAGTGGCCAGCCCCCGGCAAGCACCTCCAGCATGCCGCTAGTGGTGTTGAGCAGCCCGGACAGCAGCCCCCAGCCCAGCCCCCAGCGTGAGTCCATCACCCATCCTTTGTCAGCAAGCGCAATGCACGACGCTTTGGTACTGACCCTGCCGTGGATGTAGGAGGGGAGCAACACCAAGGGGAGCCGCAAAGGGCATCTCCCATCGTGCCGCCCCCGTCGACCAAACTGCCCCAAGGGGCGTCCCCGGCAAGGGCACCAAGCGCCAAGGCCATGCACACGAAGGAGGAGGAGGAGAACACGAGCACCGGTGGCTTCGCTTCACACCGAACCTTGGTGGAGAAGGGACTTACGCCTCTCTGCCCGGCACGGGTAAGCCACTCGCTCTCCATTCTCGCTGGCGTTCTTTCTTTCTTCCCTTCCTTACTAGCTTTTGATCTCGGCCCCGCCCTATCTCCTTGGCATCCAGACCCCTCCTCGATGGATTCAGAGGACATCGACACCGTCATCGAGGACGTCGCCGCGGATGCCGCGGTGCAGGCCGAGATGATCGCTGCCGAGGAGGGCACCGAGGGCGCTGCTGAGGACGCCGCCAAGGAGCCCGCCGAGGAGCCCAGCAAGGAGCCTGCCAGGGAAGACGGCAAGGGCGATGTCGAGGAGGTGGTGTTTGACAACCTGCCCTCCTCCTCCGCTGCCTCCGGCTCCGGCAGGTACTTGACGGTGAGCGACGACCTTTTCGTCCACCTCCTAGGTGCGTCGAGCACCAGGGCTCCCCTTGAGGGAGAGGTGTTCAACGAGAAGGTGCTTGCCGCCGCCGGGCTCGAAGTCGTCGATGAGCCGGGCGTTGGTGGTGTCGGCTCCTAGGAGGAGCGGCTGCTCCAGGCCATGGGTGCCGGCTTCCAGAAGCTTCAGGCGCTCCACCGCGCACGTCTGGACAAGGCCAAGTCCAGGACGGCGGTGGTGGAGAAGGCGGAGGCGGACTTTGAAGGGCGCGTCGCCGAGGCGCATGACTGGTTCCGCCAGGCTCAGGACGAGCTGAAGGCCGCCCAGGGCAAGCTGGCCAAGCGCAACATGGAGCTCACCCTGAAGCTGGCCGACGTTGAGAAGGCCTAGGAGACGGCGAAGAAATTGGCCGATGAAGCCGCGGCCGTCCTGACCCAGCGCGAGGCTGCATTGAACTCCCAGGAGGAGGATCTTGCCGAGCGCGAGGGGAGGCTTGCCGCCACGCTCCGCAGCAAGGAGGAGGAGGTGGACAAGCTCGTCGTGCGGCTGACCCAAGAGCTGGAGCAGAGGCATCAGGAGGCACTCAATGCCCAGGCTCTGGCCCATGCCGGCAAGGTGAAGGAGCTGGAGGAGCAAGCTTTGAAGCTATCCACGAAGAAGGACACGCTCAATGGTGCCCTGGTGGAGGCGCAGGGCATGTACGTCAGCAAGGCCGGAGAACTCTCCGAAGCCAACAACTCCATCAGAGACCTCAAGCAGAAGCTGGGGGATCTCGAGAAGATGTTGTCAGAGGCCAAAGCCCGAGAGGGGACCTTGACCAAGGAGCTGGAGACTGAGAAGCAGATGCGGATGAACGAGACCGCCAACCTCATGGACCACGTGGCGGGCGAGAAGCGTTGGCTTGAACGCCTCGCCTCGTTGCGGAATCGGCCGCCACACAACTGGGCATCATGGGGATGCCGAACATGAGGTACGCCCCGGAGGTGAGCCTGAGCCCCAACGCCAACCTGACCCTGTACTTTGAGAAGGTCGTCGGTGCTCTGGAGCGGCTTCACTCCGACCGGATGGCCTCCCTGGCCGAGGAGTCCCGGATGCTTTGCCGGCGTGTCATGACCAGGGTGCTTGCTAAGATAGCGCACTGGCATCCTGACCTTGACTTCGAAGCTGCGCTGAAGAGCTTGCCGGAGGATGCTGACATCACGGCACTCAATAAGCGTATCAAGCCCATCCTCAGCCGCATCGACAAAATCAAGAGGTTGGAGGGCCAGCGCCGAGACTATGCACCTCGTTCCTTACCGCCGCTGCAAGTTCATGACCAAGACAATTGCTATCTTTAGTTACAACCGCGGCGGCAATTTATGTAATATAACTATGTAGTACTCTTGACGTTATGCATGTTATTTTCCTGTTCAATTTTCCTTTGTATGTCCACCCTGCGCAAACTGGGTAGGCTTGCCGGCGCGTAAACCCAGGGCGGCTTCTTGAGGACGAATCCTCATTAGCCTGCCGGGTGTGCTTGCTGCCAGGAAAACCACATTACCGCCCTCAACGCGGCCGCTCGATTTGTCGAGTTTGACTCGAGCCAGAGTCGAGAGCGTGGTTGACGGCGGAAGGCTACCCTGCCGCTCTCGACGCGGCCGCCTGAACTGGTAAGCGGACTCAAAATAGAACAAAGGCGTAGCCAATCGCTCTTCGTCTTCTTCTTCTTCTTCTTCTTCTTCTTCTTCTTCTTCTTCTT